>NC_140168.1:161467126-161669626 GCF_963971535.1 Notolepis coatsorum
GGCTTTAGATTTGATGCACTGGTGACAGTGATGCCACAGATTACTTGTAAAAGTAATCCGATTACTGATTACTGATTACTCCTTTAAAAAGTAATCCAAGTTACTTTACTGATTACTTGATTATCAGAGTAACTTAGTTACTTTGAAAGTAACTAGGTTACGAAGTCGTCGTCGTTCCCCCAACAGTTTTTTTTAAACGCTTTATTGAAAGTGCATAAATTGTTTTTAACTTGTTTCTCTGCACATAACGTAAATTGTTAAACTAGTGCTTCAGCTTCTGTACCATCAAGTATGGTAAAGCAACAGTCTATGATGCTCACAGCATTAGAGCAGCCAGCCAGTGGTTGTACAAAACCAGTGTATCTATTCACATCTAACAAATGCAGGCTGAACTATTCAATTATATCAACTGTAACTATTAAATTGTTTTTATAAATGTCTCTCTATAAACATACAATCAGTCTCTCTTTAACATGTAAATTAACTGTAAATCTGGCAAATAAGAGCTTTTGCTCTGCCACCATCAAATATACATTAATCAATAGGGAAAGAAACAATCTCTCTCTTTTGCTGTTTGGCTGGCCTCCGAGTCCTCCTGTACCTGAATGAATGAATGAATGAATGAATGAATGAATGAATGAATGAATGAATGAATGAAAACTTTATTTAACAGATTGCAGAATGGGTACAATACAGTACGGCTCAATACATACAATTGTTAAGGGGATGCAGACCTGAGAAAGACGTTTGTCTTGTTTCCATCAGGGTCCCCCTAAACTTCGTTTAGACAAGCGTTTTGGGGTGGAATTCTCAGACGAACATAACAACGGAGCCCTGCTGTCACACGATTGGCGCATATGTCACATGACGTGCTGTGAAGACCCGCCCTACTCTGCCTCTGATTCGCAGACTGTGGATGGGGAATGTGATTGGGCCAAAGCAGAGTCACTCACAGACAGAGAGTCCAGTCACGCCGCGGGACACATTCTTGTGTAACCCTTTCACTGCCACACCACGTCACTCCATAATAATAATAAGAAAAACAGCTCAAAATGTATTTTTGACTGTCGAAAACGAAATAAAATACTGCATTCCGCCTGCATTATGAATTTATGATGAGATAGTAACGAAATAGTAACGCACAGCCACTTGGACAAGTAACTGCAATCAGATTACTGGCTTTTAAAGATTAACGCGTTAGATTACTATTTTCGGGGAAAAGTAATCAGATTACAATAACGCGTTACTTAGTAACGCATTACCGGCATCACTGCTGGTGATTACCAAAGATCATTGTATATGATTTGCTTTTGTTAAGTAGTAATTTGTTAGCAGCTAACCAATGTTGCAAGGAATTAAAATCAGATTGCAGAGCTAATTCAATGTGTGATAGAGTGGATTTGGAGGTGTAAATTACTGTGTCATCAGCATAGAGCTGAATAAAACATTCAGAAATAATTGAAGGGAGGTCGTTTATAAAAATAGAAAAAAGAAGTGGACCAAGAGATTTTCTACCTTGAATTGCTACACATTGCTTTCTATTATGAAGATAGGAATTAAACCATAATAAAGAATTCCTTGACAAACCAACAGAATATAATTTATCTAAAAGGAGGTAGTGGTCAACGAGATTGAAGGCCTTGCTCAAATCAATAAAAATAGCACCAGTCAAGTTACCATTATTATAGGCAGAGAAAATGTCACTAGTAAGTTTCAATAGTGCTGTAGTTGTGGAATGATTTGATCTAAAGCCAGATTGATTGGGTGATAATATATTGTGTTCATCTAGATACTATGATAATTGGTTATAAATGAACTTTTCAAATATTTTTATAGTGGAGCAGATAATTGAGATTGGACGGTAATTATTAGGTTCTGCAAAGGAGTGATACAAGACCACTTCCAGATAGCCGGTATTTCACAAGTGGATAATGACATGTTGAAGAGATCACAGAGTGGATACATGATAATGTGTGATGCTATAATTAGAAATTTGTTCTCAATGTCATCTAACCCGGGACCACTACCTACCTTCAGATCATTAATTACAGCATGGACCTCACCAGTGTTATTTTCTTAAAAGAGAAGGAGCTGTTACAGGGCTGAATATTGTTAAGAGCAATATAAGGATCATGCATTGTGGGAGAAGAGACAAAAGAAAAGTGTTGATTGAATGCATCCGCGACTAAATTAGGATTGTGTAAAATAATATTGTTGACTCTTATTTGGTTAGAGGATATATTTGTATCCGAACCAGTTAAATCTTTTATTTTCTTCCAAACATTTTTGGGATTTTTTAAATCACGAGTAAGAGACTCTATAATAATTGGCTTCTGCATTTCTGGTCATGGTTTTGGACACATTTCTCAACTGCCTGTACTTTTCCCAGTCAGCAGGATCCTTGGACTTACGAGATGCTGCCCAAGCTTTGTCTCTCTGCCTGAAAAGACCTATAAATTCAGAAGTAATCCAGGGAAGATGCCTTCCTTTGACTTTTATATTTTTATAAGGAGCATGCTTGTCAATAGTTTTAGTAAACTCAGTGAACATTTGGTATTAGTTGGTACCTATCCCAGTTGATAGAAATCACGTCAATGATAAATTGGTCAATGTTCATTTTTTTATATTGCCTGATTTTAATCAGTTTGGGTGGTGATTTAGGAAGTTTAATTTTCCAAATACAGTACACAAGTGAGTGGTGACTGAAAGAATCAGACATTACTCCTGATTTTAAAATTCTATCTGGATGAGAGACCAGTATCCAGTCAATTAGAGATTGAGATGTGGGCTCATTAATTAGCTGGCTTAAATTCAAATGACCAAATATGCTTTTTTGTTTGTTAGATGATTTATCAATCCAATTTTTATTAATTAAAGTCTCCCAGAATAATAAGTTCATTTTTATTACTTATAGAGTTTGTAGTAGAGGCTATACAATTAAAGGATTCAGCAGGTGAAGAAGGAGGTCTGTAAATATTTCCTATAGTAATATACTTGTTTTCATGCAGTTACCTTTACAAAGATACTCTCAAAGTGAGACGGCTCAACAACAGGTGTAATTAGTTCGGAAGCCAGAGTGGATGACACATATGTGGCTAAACCGCCTCCCTTTGTTCCCCTGTCAGCTCTTTATAAGACATCATTTGTGAGTTTAATTTCATTATTAGATATTCTATTGGAGAGCAAGGTTTCAGACAAGGTTATAATATTTGGTTTATATATAGTTCAACCCATGCACGAAGTAGAGTGATTTTGGTACGAAGGCTTCTGATATTCAAATTAATAATTTTCAAACCTTTAACAATATCCAGTTGTTCATACGTTTTATAAGGATACTATCTTTGACCAAACATAGAGAAAAGCAGATCCATAAAAGATTATAAAACACAATAGCACACAGAGACAGGACAAACAGACAGAACACATAACTGGCACACACAGAAAACAAGACTGGCCCATTGATCCTTGACCCCTTAGGCCCAAGGATTTAGGTGAGTAGGCCAGAACCTCCACCTCACTGAGCTTTGTCTGTTTCATGTTATGTATATGTAGCTCAGTAGTAACTAAACAAATGTTAAGATAAGTTAGTACCACATGTGAGGTTGGAAAGGGTACAGTGTACATTTCAGTGACAAGATTCATTAAAGGAAAAAAAAAATATATATATATATATATATATATATATATACAAATACAACTAATAATTCAATATATTGAATAATTGAATAATAATTGAATAATTGAATAATTCTCCCCCCTCCTCTCCAATAATAATACCCTCAGTCCAACCTGAAAAGGGGAAAGAAGAGAGCACTAGTACATAGTACAAGATAACAACCTAAAAGAAAAACTGAAATAAATTATTCCTCTTAGTATGGAGATAACGAGACTACACCTTGCCACACTTTACAACACTATGCTACTGCTTTACGGCAGTAGAAAGTAGCCGGAGGCACCACACTTTCCGGTAAACAAAAAAGCCAGCGTACCCAACCTGTTGGATGCAAGTTTAGAAAACGAAACAATATCAGCAAAAAAAAAAAAAAACTGACAGAAACAAGCCGATTCCACCGGTTATTTCAAAAATCACTATTTTCATATTGATGGAGTTGACAAAGATCATGAAGAGGAATGTTCACAAACGATATTTTCGAGAGACTGTCTTAACGTTAGTGGCGAGTGAATGGCTAAAGCGAGCCAGTTGACATCGATTGGAGTCAGCAACTTTGTCATCCTAGAACATGAGGCGACATCTTTGAAAGACTTTGACGAGAATGGAAGTTAATTACGCTGTAGTCTTGAAGAAAGCTTCGGCAGCTTTGTGGTCACGGAACAGCTCCTCTTTGCCGTTGACGGTCACACTCAGGGTGCTTGGAAAACGAAGTGAGTATCTTAAATTAAGATCTCTGAGACGCCGTTTCACTGGTAGGAAGGCCTGGCATCTCCTTGTCAATTCAACACTGTAGTCAAGGAAAATGAAGACATGTGAAGCATTGAGGAACAACTCTTTTTTTTCACGAGCAAGTCAGAGGATCTTGACTTTATCCTGAAAGTGTTGTAGCTTTATCAGGATAGGTCTCGGGTTGGATCTGCCATCCTGTCGAGAGGTCGGATTGCGATGAGCCTTTTCAATTGATAATGGAGTGGGGAAGTGATCCTGCCCCAGGAGTTGAGGAATCAGGCCAGCCATGAACCCGTTCAGGTTCCGACCTTCAGCGGCCTCGGGTACTTTTATGGAGCGGAAGTTCAAGGATCTGCTTCTGTTCTCCATATCATCAATCTTTGTCAGCAGGTAAGAGTTGTCTTTTTCAAGTTGTGTGACCCGGGTGGCTCCAACACGGTGCTCCATTAGCTGCACATGGTCTGCTAGTGTGGATACAGAGTTCTGAATGCCGTTCAAAGTATGAATAATAGGTTCCAGTTTAGCATCCAAGAAGGCCATCATATCAGTTCTTATCTGTTGGACGATGGATTGAGATAAGGTTCTCATTGTGTCTTCATCCATTGTTTGTACTACAAACAATCAGTCGTTTAGCCAAGCAGAGTTGCAAAATGTTAGTGGTATAAAGCCACAAGTCTTGTCTATAGATATAGATGTAGTAGATGTAGTGGTTTAAGAAGTCATTAAGCTACAGTTTAAATAATGAAAGAGTCAAACAGACATGAGCTCAGACCTAGCTTACTCACTCAGCAGCCATCTTGAATGTGAATGGAGACATTTATGATTTCTGATCTAACGTTCCTTGAGTTCATCTACCACCTTGTATCCCTCAGTTCCACCCACCTTGTGTCCCTCAGTTCCACCCACCTTGTCGTGGAGGGCTGCTGCGCCGGCTTCGCTCCTGTGCTCCAGCATGGGTGAGATCACTGTCCACTGGTTGGTTTCAGGCTCGTAGCACTCGGCGGTGTTCAGTTCTGCGTCTCTGTCGAACCCTCCCATGGCTTAGATACAGCCTCCCAACACGACCACGCTGACGTGACCGCGGCGTGAGTGCATGGGAGCCGCCTGCAGCCAGCTGCGAGTGACAGGGTTGAACCTGCACACACTGCTGAGATGCTCGCCGGACCAGCCACCGACGAAGTAGACCAGACCGTGGACATAAACGGTGCCATGGCCGGACCGGGGACTCTCCGCCTCAGCGCTCACATCCATCCATCCACCAGCTCGGATATCGTAAGCCTCCATGACAATACTGTCGTGACTCCAGCCTCCGATGGCCAATAGGACCTCCTGGAGCAGGCGTGGGTGGGTCAGGGGGTTTAGGAGCCTGTCGGAGCCAGGGGGGTTCAGGACGCTGAGGATGAGTGGCCTGCAGTCGTGGCTGCCCCTCACCACAGGGTTGTTCTGGACGTTGTTCAGGAAGTAGTCAGGCCTCATCAAGCCCATGCGAACCTGGGAAGAGACAAGCAGACAGCGGGTACAACTTAGACAGCGGTTGTAGACGGTTTCACAGGAATTCTTTTTCTAGGGAACAGTTTGGACCCAAATGTTTGAGAACCACTGTAATGATTAAAAACGTTATTAGGATTCCAGAATGTGTAGAATACAGTACGACTCAATACAAACAATTGTAATGATGCAGACTTCCTTCTTGTTTACATCAGGGTCCCCCATTTTCAATTCATCAAGACATTTATGACATACATGACATACAGATATACAGTGATACAATTAATTACCTTGGGCAGCAGCAAAGGGATGTGTGTTTTACGCTCCTCACAGGAGTGGTCGATCCAACGGAGGACGGCCTCGAACACCGTCTCCTCGTTCTTCATGTTCAGATCATCCCTCTCGATGATGTCCACCAGTTGCTGCAGGGACAGCTCCAAAAACTCCTGTGAGACGCGCAGCATCTCCTCAAAGTGGCACACGATGAAGAGATGGGCCTTGCGCTTCAGGTCAGGGCAGCAGTAGATGTCCGCAAACCTCCAGATGCCGACAGTTTTCCAAAGACAGCTGGCCCTCTTGGAAGTCAGAGCACGCTCGTACTATGCCAGTGACGAGAAGCTGGTCTGCAGCCACCAGAAGCTCTTCCACATTCTCTGCTGTCACCGGCACAAAGCATGTGTAGGCATACTCTATGATGCATCATACCCGGGGACACCCCAGGGATACTGTAGACTGCTTTCTCTGAGTCGCTCGAGCGAGGGTAGAGGGTTCTGTGGGATGCAGAATAGATATCTGATGAGTAAACAGTAAGCAACATTCTGTTTTGTGTACTAATATATTTTCACTGTAGAAGTATAGGGTCTTAGCACAGTAGAAGTATAATATTTTGTTTACAGTAGACGTACAGTATAGTATCTGTTTACAGTAGAAGTAGAGTATAGGGTATTTTTAGGTCCGGTCAACCACCATCACCACCATCTCCTTCTCCGGTCAGGACATTCCCCTCTCCACCCTTGTCACCAACTTGGGCGTGAAAATGGACCCCCACCTCACGAAACACAAATCAAACACCTCTGCAAGACCTCTTTTTTTCACCTCCGAAATATCACTAAACTCCGTTCCTCACTCACCCTGGCAGATTCCGAGAAACTCGTCCACGCTTTTGTTTCCTCCAGGCTGGACTATTGCAATGCACTCCTCATCGGGATCCCTAGTAAAAGCATTAAAAAACTGCAAACCATCCAGAATGTTGCTGCTAGGATCCTGATGAGGGTGCGCAAATATGATCACATCACCCCCACCCTCAGATCCCTTCACTGGCTGCCTGTGGAACACAGGATTGAGTACAAGGTCTCCCTCCTCACTCACCAGTGCGTACACGGTGGTGCCCCTGCCTATCTCAAGGAACTCCTCACCCACCAGTCCTCCTCACGCTCCCTCCGCTCCGGCACAGCCTACCTCCTCAAAGCCCCCAGGACTAAGCTGCACACCATGGGCAATCAAGCCTTCTGCTCTGCCGCACCCAGACTATGGAATGCTCTCCCCATCCACCTGAGAGCACCACAATCCGTCGAGGCTTTTAAAAGGGGCCTAAAAACATTTCTTTTTAACAAGGCTTTTGCCTGAATCTTTCTTTTACTTTAATTTTTACTTTTTTTTTTTTTTTTTTTTAACAGTTTTTCTTTATTTTCCCTTTTCAACATGAAACAAGACAATACAATACAATAACAATACTAATAAACAAGACATCACAGGACAATAACAGTAATAATAATAATAATAATAATAATAATAATAATAATAATAATAATAATAATAATAATAATAATAATAATAATAATAATAATAATAATAATAATAATAATAATAATAATAATAATAATAATAATAATAATAACGACAATGACAAGACCATCAGTTAAATCAGAATAATGAAAAAAAAAGAAAAAAAAAAATAGTCATGTATAAATTAAATATATAAATTAATAAGAATATATATATATATATATACATACATATACATACACACACACATATATATACATATATACATGCATATACCCACATGTATGTACCATAAGGCGAGATTACTTGAGCACCCGTCATCTCCAGTATCGACAACCAAGGTCCCTACCCCGTGAGGACCCCAAATCCGGCGCCCCAGCGAGCCAGAGTATCATGCCTCTTTAACACTCCGACTCACCAAGACCTCGAATCAGGGGCCCCCACCAGTCCGAGACCGCGTCTTGTTTGCTTTTCTCATATTTTTATATTCAGAGTTAATGATATTGTTTACACTGTTCATTTATTCTCATACGTATTTTTAAATAAACAATAATAAATAATAACAACAATGACAACAACAACATCATTGTTATACAACAGACAGGCCTCTTACGCGTCTGTTGTACAACTTCTTCCACTAGGGAAACCCACCTCCAAAAAATACACAACCGGGGATAGACATCCCAAGACCCCCGGCCCCCACCCCTCCCCCAACCAAACAGCAAAACCACCAATCGACACGGCCAGCGACAGCATGCGGATATATTCACATACCGCCACTAGCCGTATCAATCAACAGCCCCTCTGCTCAATCGAGAAAACAGCGGAGACCAAAGGTCCCGGAACATCCACCCCCGGCCGCGCTCCTCCAAGGTCAATCTCTCCAATGGAAGAAGCTGGGATATCTGATCTTGAAACATCTCAAAAGTGGGCGAAGAGTAATTTTTCCAAAACAGGAGAATACATTTCTTGGCAAAGTATGTTATAACAATCAGCAGTCTATATTTTTTTGGATCCATCTGGATCTCTGGTAATTCATTACGTAAATAGGCACATGGGGACAAGTCAAATTCCGTTTCTAATACAGATTTTGTAAATAAATGAATACAATTCCAGAATCGTTTTAGTTTATCACAGTGCCAAAACATGTGTACAACAATGTTCCTTTGTTAGTTTTACATCTAGGACAGTTTATTGAATTATCTCTAGACATTTTATGCATTTTTATTGGAGTTAAATACAATTTATGGATAAATAAAAAATTTGCTTCTTTGATTTTGTTACTTGTAAATGGAAAGTGTATTCTATCACAAATATTTAGCCATGTATTTTCTGCAAATTTCATGGTTAGGTCTGTCTCCCAGATCCTCAACAAAGGCAAAAAAGATGAGTGACATTCTTTGGAGAAGATGTCATAAAATTCACTAATTTTACCTTTAATTAGTATTTCTTCTATTTCATGTAATTCTAGTCTTAGTTTATTTTCTCTTCTCAGTATGTGTATAATGTTTCTCATTTGTAAATATTTAAAGAAATCAGTATTTGGGATGGCATATTCTGTTCTTAAATCCATAAATGATTTTAACTGCATATTTGTATGAAACAGGTCTTTGAATTGACTTATCCCCAACTGAGCCCATTTAAGTATATTAATTGATCTTAGATGTTTATCTAGATCAGGATTGTGATAGATAGGAGAGTATATGGAGGTACAATTGGTGATACCCAGTTTTTTTGAGCAGTCCTTCCAAGCACATAGTGTGTTAAAGACAGTGAAGCAATTACCTATGTTTCTTATCTTTTTAAATTGTTTTATAAATATGAGAGAGTCCAATGGTAACGGGTCAACAAATTTAGCTTCTAACTGAAACCACTGTGAGTCCCGTCTTCCCAACGACCATGACAGTACATTTCTTAATTGGGCTGACCAA
This sequence comes from Notolepis coatsorum, assembly GCF_963971535.1. Lineage (NCBI taxonomy): Eukaryota > Metazoa > Chordata > Actinopteri > Aulopiformes > Paralepididae > Notolepis > Notolepis coatsorum. The sequence continues at coordinate 161,476,733 of NC_140168.1, forward strand.
AGATAATGTTGGAGGTTGGGGAGACCGAGACCTCCCATGGATTCTGGTTTCATAAGTGTCAATAACTTTATCCTAGGCATTTTGTTGCACCAAATAAATTTTGAGATGGGTCTATTCATAGATTTGAAAAATTCTGTAGATAAGTAACATGGTAACATTTGAAAAAGGAAATTTAGTCTTGGAAGGACGTTCATTCTTATTACATTTATTCTTCCCAGCAGAGATAATGGGAGCGTGGACCATTTACACAAATCAGTTTTTATCTTTTCTATAAGAGGACAATAGTTTTCCCTGTACAAGTTCTCTAGTTGCGGTGTAATGTTTATTCCCAAATATTTAAACCCTTCTGGAGACCAATTAAAAGGATATGTTTTATACATCGTTTCAGTTGGGGTCATATGCAGGAGACAAGCATTTGATTTATTAAAGTTTAACTTATATCCAGAGTATTTTCCAAATTGTTCTATTTCGTTATATAAGTGTGATAAGGACTGTTCTGGGTCCTTTATGTATAAAATAATGTCATCTGCGTATAAGGATATTTTATGTTCCTCCTTATTCATTTTCAGTCCTTTAATGTGAATATTGTCTCGTACACATGACGCCAGCAATTCAATCACCATCGCGAAGAGTGAACTCGACAGTGGGCATCCTTGTCTTGTCCCTCTCGTTAGTGTAAAAAAATCAGAGGAAGCTCCATTGGTAATGACAGCTGCTTTAGGATTTTTATAGATTGCTTTAATCCAAGCGATAAAGTTTGGTCCCATATTAAGCTTGTCAAGTATAGAAAAAAGAAAGTTCCATTCAACCCTATCGAAGGCCTTCTCTGCGTCCAGTGATAGGAGCAGAGAAGGGCTCCGACTGGTGTCCAAATGGTTTATTACATTTAAAAGTCTCCTTATATTGTCAGCAGAATATCTCCCTTTTATGAAACCTGATTGGTCTGGATTAATCAATTTAGGCAAAATATCTTCTAGTCTTTTTGTTAATAATTTGGTTATAATCTTGTAATCGTGATCTAAAAGACTAATAGGTCTATATGATGAACAATTTAAAGGATCTTTGCCACTTTTGTGCAATACTGTGATATGTGCTAAGTTCATTGATTGAGGGAGTATTCTATTGTGACAGAAATTATACATCATTGCCATAAAAATGGGATGAAGTTCAGTCCAAAATTCTTTATAAAATTCAGCAGAAAAACCATCTGGTCCTGGGCTTTTATTTATGGGCATTAACTTAATTGTGTCCAGAACCTCTTCTTTTGTAAATGATGAGTTAAGGTATTGCTGGTCTAATTCAGACAATTTTGACAATTTCTTATTTTGTAAGTACTGGTCCAGTTGTTCTTGTGAATGAGAACTTTGAGATTTGTAAAGTGTATTGTAGAATTCAAAGAAAGCTTGATTAATCTCTTTAGGTTGATATGTTATATTATCATTGAGATTAATTGCTTTAATAGTTCTTTCAGTTTGTTCTTTCTTTAATTGATGGGCCAGTAATTTACTTGGTTTATTGCCAAATTCGTATTGCTTTTGTCTAACGTAATTCATTTTTGTTGTAATTTCGTTTGAAATATTAAGGTTTAGTTTGGCCCTGGCCACAATTAGTTGTCTCCAATTGTCCTCTGTAGACGCTGTCTTATGAAGTGCTTCACATCTTATTACTTCTCTCTCAAGTTCTTGTGCTTGTGTTCTTTTTACTCGCTTTTTAAATGAACCATATGAAATTATTAGTCCTCTTAAAGTGGCTTTTGCAGCCTCCCAGATAATGTTAGGGTCAATGAGGGGGTCATTATTTTCCTTTATGTAGTTTGTAATCCATGTTCGCGTTTTTACTTTAAATTCTTCATCTTGGAGTAATGAATTATCAAATTTCCATTGTTTGGTGAACGAGTTGTTCCTATTAAACTGAATAGTCATGCATATTCTGGCATGATCTGATAAAATGATTGGGCTAATTTCACATTCCTTTATCATGTATATATATTTTGAGTAAATAAAGGCATAGTCTATTCTACTATATGAGTTATGTACATTTGAGAAGAAGCTGTAGTCTTTAATGCCTGGATGTAATTCACACCAGACATCAATTAGGCCACTTTCTGCACATAACCCTTGAAGCACTTTTGAGGATTTGGAGCTATGGTTAGTTTGACTAGACTTATCCAATGCTGTCATTGTCAGATTAAAATCTCCCGCCATCACTCCAAAACCTTTACAGTTTTCATTGAACAGCAACACCATGTCAGACATAAATGTGGGTTCATCGGCATTGGGGGCATAAATGTTCAAAAAAGTAATGGATGTTCCCCAAATGCAGCCTGACACCAAGACAAACCGTCCGTTTGGGTCTGTAATTGTTTTTTCTACTGTAAATGGTATTGTTTTGTTAATCAAAATAGCCGTTCCCCTGCTATGACTTTTATATGATGAGAAATAGACCTGACCTACCCATTCTCTTTTTAACTTTGCGTGTTCAGTGTCTGACAAATATGTTTCTTGTAAAAAAGCCACATCTACTTTGTTTTCTTTTAGAAGGGATACATTTTTTTTCCTTTTAATAGGATTTCCCAAGCCTTTAATGTTCCACGAATTTATAATTATATCTGACATGGTAGTTGGTGCAATCTTTGAGGAGTATCTATGACTGTATACATTTGCCTCGAAAATATTGCCATTGCTTTTATTAATAAACATGACCAAAAAACAAAAACATAGAACACAAAACATACATAGAATAAAAAACATACATGAAATACATCAACCCACCCCAGCCATGGTTTTCTGAACCACGACATTTACCCCCTTACTCCTAGTAGGCCATAGAGAAACAATAATGGAAAAAACAAAATAACTGAAAAAGAATTAAATCTTTCTTATATTGGCCCCTGGAGCTCTTGTCTTCAGTGTAATAACTTCCTTTTATTTATTTGTATTTCTCTTTACACCCCCTCCCCTCTTCACTTCCCCCCATGTTGTTAAATATGAGTTGGTCACCTGATATTACTTTTATTTTTACTTCTATTCATTTTATTATTATCTTATTGTAGAAGGGTGGATTATCCCTGCTTGTGGGAGTAGTAGTACACAGACACTGGGTAGTAGGATACTATAGAATTGGACCTATATGTACCCCCGTCTTTGGCCCGGAACGTCGTTCTGGAGGGCTTGCAGCAGGAGTGGATGGGGCCCAGGATTTACTAACCTGGGGACTGGTACTCTGGTCTCCCTCGCCTTCCAAGGCGGTCAGCAGTAGCTCCCCACACACTCTCACTTCCCCCAGTACCTCCGACAGCCCTCCCACACCCAGTGACTGTCAGTTCAATAGTATTATTGGGCTTCCCTTTAAGCAGTACCCTTCCTTGACCACCTGTATAGACCCTTCAAATGCTATTCTGTGAATGGGGTGTAAGGGTTAAATAATTATGCAGTCACAATATTTACCCAGGGGTTAGATTAGCAAATGGAAGAAACAGACACACACACAGTGCTCCCAATAAGGTCTACTTTGTATTGAAGCCTGGGCAGGTTACATCAGTTACAGATAATACTTCAGATTTATTCATGCATGGCACCGGGTGCTCTCACTGATAATGTAGGGGAAACTATTCCCACCATAGGCACTGCGTGCTCAATACATTAATAACACCCCGCTTGTACTAGGGGAGACCCAGGCATAAAGTAGAGAAACATTGGGAATTCAAATAACAAGAATAATAAAATACCAAAAGAAAACCAAGCAAATGTGGGCCCACGTTACCAAAATAAAACCTACACTAAAGCCGGCTGAAATTGTTTGGGGTACCCCTTAGACACTGGTTGTTAGCGTTCACTTGAATGGACGTTGATGTAGATACTCGAGGTACCGTTCGTACTTAGCCAAGATGGCGGACCCACTCTTATCCCCTCTCGTCCAGGTGACAAGATGGCGTCGGCGATCCCGCGAGCACAGCCAGCCGGCTGGGCGAACAGCATGGGCCGTGGTTAGCTGGAGGAGCGTGCTGTGATGGTGACCTCTGCTGGTGGGAAGAGGCGTCCTCTGTAACGTCTGGGGAATGTCCACTGCTGGCTGTTGCTTGCTGCTGTCGCGCGAACTGCTAATACTGTTGCTACCCTAAACACAGCTAAGCTTCGGGTCTGGATGCACCCTCCTGCTATATCGGTTGTACTACTAACGCAACGTGGCTGACTATACCACCGGTCTTCAGCGCCGCGCGCCCGGTAGTCTACTGGAGTCAGACGGAGCCGTTAGCAGCATGCTAATACACTGCACACTTACTACTATAACCCGTTAACTATAGACGTTAGTCCCGTTAACTCTAGATGTTAGTCCTTCGTTCTGTATCGCTTACTCACACACTATCACTGGTACTTCTAGGATAACCCGTCAACTAGCAAGTACTTCTCATCACCCGTTGTTCGTTCCAACGGGGCTCTCCTCATAACTTCTGCAACAGGGCTCTTCCAGAGCACACGCCCGCTGCGACTGCGACTGTTCACGGTCGAGTTCACTGCCAAAGAGAGCTTCCTGGTCCTCTCGCTCCCAGGTAACTCCCTCTTCCTCGTTACTTCCCTCTCTCCTCCGCTCCACCTGCCACCACTGCCACTTCGCCCCCTGCTGGCAACCGCCACTGATCCCACTCTAGGACCACTCCAGAAAGGGAAAAGGTGCTTCAATGTTATTGTTAGTGATCCATACTGAAGCCGGAGAAGAGTAGCACCTCACCTCGTTATTAGACTGGGCGAGCTATCCAAAGGAACACTGTTAATCACACGTTATACACACACAGGGAAAGTAATAGTTAGTTAGCACTTCTGAATACTTAGTAGAATATTCAGGCTGCTACATTATTTTATTTTACTTTTATGTTCTTCCATTTCATTGGTTGTTTTATTCATTTTAATTGTTTTTATTCATTTGAATTGTTTTATTCATTTAACTTTTTGTAGCACTCTGAGATTCTCGTGAACATAAAGTGCGGTACAAATTGAATCTATTATTATTATTATTATTTTCACAGAAGCATCAGGTCTTTTCACAGTAGAAGTATAGTATATTTTCATAGTAGAAGTACAGTATAGTATCTGTTTACAGTAGAAGTACAATATAGTATCTTTCTACAGGAGAAGTATAGTATAGGGTCTTAGCACAAAGTAAATGATTCAAATCAAATTAATTCATTGAAGCGTCTAGATGACGGACACATCCATCCCTACCAAGCTAACCTGAACCAAGCTAACCTGAACCAAGATCAACGTACCTGAAATAGGTGCTGCAGCAGCACAGGATGACCTTGTGGGCGTTAAACTGAGTGCTGTTGACTTTAATAACCACATCACAGAACCTTCCCTCCAGACGCAGCTCATTAAGGATTGTACAGGACATTGCGCTTGTTTCCTTTTCCATGTGGTGATTTTTAAATTGTATCTACAGAATATATTCAAGCTTACAGACAAGTACCCGGAAACAACAAGTGAGATCTTCACTTGTCTTCTGAGTGCTGAGATTTTCTGAGAGAATTTTTGAATAGATACCAAATGTTCTAGAATGTTTGATTATGACATCATCATACTGTGACATCATACTGTGACATCACAACGGAACATGTTTGAGTACTATTTGAATAATATAAATAATATGTATGATATAATATAATGTGATGTAATGTTATATATTATAATATAATGTAATATAATAATAAAGTATAATATATTTAGCTCCCATTTTAATAATATAGACATGTCTAAAAACATGACATTCTTTAAAGTCTTATAAAGATCAAATAAAGATCAAATCAAATGATCTTAAAATCAAATTAATTTAATTAAAATTAAAATAAATGTAAAATAATAATAACTTTATTTATATAGCACCATTCATACAGATTGCAGCTCAAAGTGCTTTACAGAAAAAAACGAAAAACAAAAGGATACATAAAAAAAGTATTATTATTAAATAATAAAGACATTAAAATGATAAAAACGGGAATAAAACAACTAGATAAGATAGTAAAAATAGCTAAATAAGACGAAAAGTAAGACAATAACATAAGACAATAAAAATAATTACAAATAAAATAATAATAAAGACCGAAAAACTAAATAGTTATAATAATAAAATAGCTAAATTAGATAGTAAACCATAAGAAAAAAAATTATAACAGTAAAATAAGACATTAATGAATAACAAATAAAATAATTTAAAAAACGACATAAGATAATGATACAAATTATAATAAAATATTTAAGTATCAATAATAGAAATAAAGAAAAATAAGATTTAAAAGCTAGTTTAAAAGGGTACGTTTTGACCTGGTTTTAAAAAGTGCCAACCGAGTCTGCTGTCCTAATGACCTGCAGGAGAGTGTTCCACAGTGTGCTGTCCTAAGGACCTGCAGGAGAGTGTTCCACAGTTTTGGGGGCGTAGTAGCTGAAAGCACTGATCACAGCATGTCAGGTAACTCTGCTGTGGACACTGAGCACCCGGCTCCAGCAGCAGGCACGTGCACTCATAGAGCCCAGAGGGTTCTCGAGCATCTGCCCTTTTGTGCCTCATAAAAAAGTGCACTTTTAACTTTTTTTTTTTTATATATAGAGAGAGTGATCTGCAATCTGCTTTGCAGGCTCAAACATATGGATAAAAGTACCCATAGTATGTGCATTACACAAACTAAAAACAGATATTACATTACACAAACTAAAAACAGATATTACATTACATTACACAAACTAAAAACAGATATTACATTACATCAACCTCTTCCGCCTGTGCGGTCCGGGGCCAGACCGCAAATTACATCACGTCATAAATCAAGCTCTGCAGACTGTCTGACATAATTATCGTTATTTTTTTCAAACGTATTCAAGAATAAACATCATAACCATGTCACAACAGCAATTATAATGTATATTTTGATCAATACATTTGTTTACCAATAGGATAAGTGTTATTAGTGAGATTTTAGTTTTTGAAATGTGTTTGTTGTGGTCGCGGAGATCCGCCATTCTGAATAAGCGGCCCCCGCTGAATGATGGAAAATGTAGTCATTTTGAGAAGAGGACATCCAGAGCTTTCAATGAGCGTTGGCATTTTTCAAAACGACACCTCCCAAAGGCCTCTAGCTATCGGCAAGCAAATGAATTCCTGATTAATATTTAAAAATGTTCTTATTACTCTGGATTATATACCACAAAACTGAATGTTATTGGCATATATTGGAGCGCAGTTAGTTTGTCTCCCCTATTTTGAGCATTTAGCAACCATCCGATTAAAAATCTGTTTCAAAATGGTGGAGCTCTGGCAAGAATAAGAAACCTACTGTACATACAGTAGATTTCATTATCTGTTCTTATGCACGCCTGGTGATACTAAATCCAAATTGAACTTGGCCATTTGAAAGATAGGATTTGGCCCAATCCATAAATGTGCGAATTGGCTATAATAAAGTAATTTATAGGCCTGCTATTGTATATTCTATAATAATATTTCAAATAGCATTGGTCTGGATGGGAGAATTCAGTACTGTATCTACAAAACTTTCTGTTCATTCATCTTCCCTTTATTCATTTCCTTAGATGTACAGGTGATCTCAAGAAGGTACTGAACGAGATCAGTGGCCGTTTTTCATGTCTGGTCATTATTAGCATGGTGTTATTCACTGTCAAAGATGCAAAGAAAAATCATAATTCATATTCTCCTTTGTTTCATCACAATTTAAGCAAGCCTAGTAATAGACACAATATTTCTGACACTGGGAATACATTCACTGAGGTCCATATGTCCCTAGATACCAAGAACATGCAAATGGACCTTGTCGAAGTGGAGCAATCTTCCATTTACATAGGTATGTATTTTACGCATATTTTCAGAAAATAGGGCTCCGGGCTTAACAGATGGGCTGTGTAGCCTATGCTTCTTCATCTGAAGGATCCGATTGCAGTTTCAATGCATACGTGTTGAATTGTTTAAAAAAAAATAAAAAAAATGAATGGATCCCAACCCATGGGTTCTATGTACATCACCAGCTATCACCGTTGTCCAGATAATGATGAGTCAGAAGTTACATATCCATAGAGGCTCCATTCAAAACTGAACTAATCCCAGTTGCCATGAAACTACTCAGCGGCTCAGGATGATTTAATCACCATTGTGTGCGTGTGTAGGTGTGTGTGTGCGTGCGTGTGTGTGTGTGTGTGTGTGTGTGCATGTGTGCGTGCGTGTGTGTGTGCGTGTGTGTGTGTGTGTGAGAGAGAGAGAGAGAGAGAGAGAGAGAGACAGAGACAGAGAGAGAGAGAGAGAGAGAGAGAGAGAGAGAGAGAGAGAGAGAGAGAGAGATTGATTGATTGATTGAAAAGTTTATTAACAGATTGCAGAAAGGGTACAGTACAGTACAGCTCAATACATACAATTGTTAAAAAAATGCAGACCTGAGAAAGACTTTTGTCTTGTTTCCATCAGGGTCCCCCATTTTCTATTCATCATATGACACACACGACATACAGATAGACAGTACTGCTACATCTATACATTTATGACATACCAGATTTGCAAATACAGTACTGTTTGTGATACTAAAAAAATCCAGAAAAAGAGTGTATATACATTTGACATAGAAACTGTGCATTGGAGGAGGTTGGGTAGGTGGGGTGGGGCTGTACATTGGAGGTGGGGGGGGGTGTTGGGTAGGGGGGGGGGGGGGGGCACTGTACATTGGAATACTGACATACATTTGACATAGAAACTGTACATTGGAGGAGGTTGGGTAGGTGGGGTGGGGCTGTACATTGGAGGTGGGGGGGGGGGTGTTGGGTAGGGGGGGGGGGCACTGTACATTGGAATACTGACATACATTTGACATAGAAACTGTACATTGGAGGAGGTTGGGTAGGTGGGGTGGGGTTGGGTGGGGCTGTACATTGGAGGTGGGGGGGGGGGGGGGGGTAGGGTAGGGGGGGGGCACTGTACATTGGAATACTGACAAAGCCATGCTTGGTCTTTATTGTACAACTGGGTTAGGACATTTGTAGGGGCCAGTTTCGAATTGCAGTCTCCCGTAGGTGTTCTTTGAGAGTGTTTTTGAAGGTGGGTAGTGATTCACATTCCTTTACAGCTTTGGGTAGAGCCTTCCACATTGATGTGGCATAATTGCGAAACGTGTTTAGTCCCTTGTTTGAGCCGAATCTGGGTTTTACATGATTTGTGGAGCTCCCTCTGGTGTTGTAATCGTGGTATTCACTGACCTTTGGGAAGTATTTTGACATGTACATGGGTACCTTGGTCGTGTAGTGTATCTTGTAGACCAGGCCCATTGCAAGTTGCTGTACTCTGTCGTCTACTCTAAGCCATCCTAGGTTGGCAAAGTGTGCAGGGGTGACGTGGGTTCTAGGAGTCAGGTCAAGCAGTAGTCTGACTAGTTTGTTTTGAGATGTTTGTAATTTGGTTTTTAGTGCCTTTGAGGTGCTTTGGTACCATGAGGTGCAAGCATAGTCGTAGTACCCTTGAATGAGTGCTCCTGACAGAGTCTTCAGGGTATTCTTGTTTACCAGAGAGGAGATCCGGTACAAGAATCGAGTTTGTTGGTTGACTTTTTTTTATTACATTGGATGCCATTTTGAGAGAGAGAGAGGTGGGACTGGGCGTGGATTCAGAGTGCAGTGTTGAGGAAACTACTCAAACTACCAAACTGCTAACTACTCAACAATGAAATAAGTTCAACTGCATCTGTACTATTCTTCGAGACAGGGCAAGGACAGAGACATGGTCGCTTGACACAGGGCAGGGACGGAGACAAGGTGGTTTGAGACAGGGCATGGACGGAGACAAGGTGGTTTGAGACAGGGCAAGGACAGAGACAAGGTACCTTGAGACAGGGCAAGGACGGAGACAAGGTGGCTTGAGACAGGGCAAGGACGGAGACAAGGTGGCTTGAGACAGGGCAAGGACAGAGACAAGGTGGTTTGACACAGGGCAAGGACAGAGACAAGGTGGCTTGAGACAGGGCAAGGACGGACACAAGGTGGTTGAGGGGGGGTGGGCTATTAAGAATTTAACTATCACCTAACTGCTGGAAAATATGTGTGAAATACTGATTGAAATGCGCAGTTACCTCTGTAGTGTGTGTGTATGCATTGAGGGTGCATTTGTGTATATGATGTGTGTTTGTTTGTGTTTGTGCGTTTCTACGTGCGTGCAATAGTGCCTGGTGCAATGAGCCTGCACGTTTGTGTATGCCTGCAAGCATGTGTGCTTGTATGCTTGCGAATGCCTGTGTGCCTGTGTGCCTGTGTGTGTGTGTGTGTGTGTGTGTGTGTGTGTGTGTGTGTGTGTGTGTGTGTGTGTGTGTGTGTGTGTGTGTGTTTAGCGGGTAATTGATTTCTTTCTCTTTTGTCACCCTAATGGAATTAAGGCGGCTGCTCGCAGGAGGAGCAGACCCCAGGGGAGCCGTTGTCAAGGTGTCGGCATCATCTGCAGGCAGCTAGGAGCCACCTGTCTGCCTGCATGCCGCCTGTCTGCCTGCCACATGTCTGTCTGCCTACATGCCTGCCGCCTGTCTGCCTGCCGCCTGTCTGTCTGTCTGCCTGACGCATGTCTGCCTGTATGCCGCCTGTCTGCCTGTTTTTCTTCCTCCCTGTATGCCTGTTTGTCTGTCTGCATGGCGCCTGTCTGCCTGTCTGTCTGTCTGTTTGTCTGCCTGCCTGTCTGTCTGCCTGTTTGCCTGCCTGCGTGCCTGTCTGTCTGCCTGTTTGCCTGCCTGCGTGCGTGCTGCCTGCCTGCCTGCCTGCCTGCCTGCCTGCCTGCCTGCCTGCCTGCCTGCCTGCCTGCCTGCCTGCCTGCCTGCCTGCCTGCCTGCCTGCCTGCCTGCCTGCCTGCCTCTGCCTGCCTGCCTGCCTGCCTGCCTGCCTGCCTGCCTGCCTGCCTGCCTGCCTGCCTGCCTGCCTGCCTGCCTGCCTGCCTGCCTGCCTGCCTGCCTGCCTGCCTGCCTGCCTGCCTGCCTGTTTGTCTGCCACCTGCCCTGTCTGCCTGCCTGATAGCCTGTCTGCCTGCCTGGCTGTCTGATAGCCTGTCTGTCTGCTTGCCTGCCTGTGAGGGATTATGAGCCAGACGACAATGGCCAGGAAGATTAGTGCATGGGCATGTGCACAATTAGCCATCAAGCTGTAACCATAGTCTCCAGGCAGCATCAAGGCGAGGGACATTCGGGGTGCACAGAGGGAAGTCTTTACATGCTTAATTAGTCTTTAATGCTTGTTGTCTTCTTTTTTTTCCTCACATGATTTTTTCTTTTCTTCTTTTTTCAAATCACACATCGAGGCTGAAGTGCGAGAAAGAGCGATATGTTCAGATATGTTCCAAATGCTCCATTTAATTGCCAGCAGAGGTTTGGAAAAGGATCATGTACATCATCTCTTTAAACACGATGTTAACTGCAAGGAAAGGTTAAAAAAAAGTTTCAAGTTTCAAGGTTCTTTAATAGTTGTCATACAGAAGTACAGAATACTTTTATACAAAATGCTTCTTACTGTTACGCTCCAGAGACTGTGCTAGACAAGATAAGTATGAAATAAAATAAAGTAGCATGTAAAAAGAAGTAAAAATAGAGACAGTGTTCAGTATAAGTGAGCCTGCACGTTTGTAGGCTCACTTTAGGGCTTGTAGGCGTGAAAAACGGATGTTTTTTTATTGTGTTTTTGATCTGGCCGTCGCAACTTTTCTTATTGGACTTATTCAGCACTCACTTTCTTTCCCTGAACAGCGGCAGACATACTTTAGGTCACATTACTAACACCAATGTACTTAGTACTGTGGTATAATATGTCCTCATGTAAATACACCCCCCCCCCTCTCTGTGGAATAAGACATTCCTCTCCCCAAACCTGTACCCCCCCCCCCCCAATTGACCTATCAAATGGGACCACACACCCCCCTTGTTGAACTATAAAGGGCTCCTCCCGACCACAATAGAGGTCTTCTTACCTGGGTCATTTCAGCTGATCACCTGGGGGGAAGCCCTCAGCCATTCTCTCTATGTACTTTCTATCTGTTTGGTTAATAAACCTTGTTATTATCCAAACCTCGGTTGACTGAGAACATTCTTCATCAGAATATCCCACAATTGGCGTCTACGAACTTGTGACTGACTTTTTGCGTCCTCCCGGCGTGCTGTATCGTTTCAGCTATACAGAGAAAAGTGAGTATAATAGATGGTCGACCAAAAATGTATGGCAAGGAATTAAAACCTTCCCGCTTTTCTCTGTGCCAGGTGAACATTACAGAATGTTGTCAAATAATGAGATCATGGCTGAGTAAGAATAATGTGCATTAATATATCTGATCTGTATTGAGAATCGTTACCAGGGCGCGCGTGCACCTGGGTCCTTATTCAGGCGGTTCTGAGAGGATGGGTTATATGTGCTATTCCCAAAAGTTTAGGCACAAAGGTTGAAGTGCTATTCCTGGTCGAGTCGGAGCCGACCAAAAGCTAAGGCACACAGTAAGGTTGTCGGATTGCTAACCCAAGTCTAATTCAGGCTGAAATATAGGCAACAAAAGGAGATACGTGAGCTTATTAGAGTGATATCATTGGAAAACGCTACTCTCTTAGAAACTATTCTATGATTCTTTTGGCAAAGAGGCGGGAAGTTAGGACCGAGAAGCTGTTATAATCTAATTAGATTTAACAGAGTAACGATATATATTCATAGATGCAACCTTAAACTAAGCTCACAACCTCTTCCATTCCTGAAAACGATATATTTGGATTGAATTAATCAATTAATCATACAGAGAGCGGGAAGGAGACCGGCGATGCCTCGGCAGTACGTGAATGTACATTTAACGGGACATTAGTCGCGGGTTGAAGTGACCGAGAGTATGATTAAAAGGTATATATAATCTAATATATCGCTATTAAATTTCGAAGTTCAGGATTCGGTCGTTATGTTTTAAAAGACGATGTATAGATAGATCAAGGGTATAAATGCCTTGTCGCAGCAGAGTGCTGGCCGACTAAACGAACAAGCGATCCAATACAGTCAGATATACACACACGTTAACTTATATGTATTATTGTTGTTTTGTCTGTTTAAAGTCTCGTTTGTATGCGCACAATATGCCGACTGATATCGCGCCGAGCATTGAGAGACTAGTACCGTTATACAGAGAATAACATTGAGGTGCAACTCACGGGACAAACTAGGATAGTAATTTCCAGAATCAACAAAACCGGCCCACAGGAACGACCATTTGGGGAAGTATAGTTTTATCGTTTCAGTTTGTTTACGTTTCACATATGCACAGGCGCGTTCATTCGGTAACAAAACGCTGGTTTAGGAATTCCAGGCTATTGAGAGCTCGTGGGAAAAATACTGTATGAATTGCAAAGCGTTATTTCCGAGGCGAATGAGAACGCATGAACGTCGCTTGGAGCGATGACGTCACGCTATGCGCGCCGTGAAGTTATGATTTTATATGAAACTATCCATACATAGGCGAACGTAAAATTTATTGTGCCCAAGGCCGAGGGTGCATGAAATCCACGTGTAGTATATGTTTTATTTGTATATGTATGTGCGCGCTGCTATTGGGAAATGTTGAGTTGCGGTGGCGAGATGCAGAAGAGTGTTTCCAGGGTTGCATTATCCCAGACCACCGGAGGAACGAGCCGAACATTGCATTGACGACACGTAACGTGCTACAGCCTCTGGAACCACTATTCGATTATAATATACGACGTCAACACAACAGCTTTCCCCCGTGAGTATGAAAATCATAAATATAGATGCTTTGATTGATTGATTGAAAACTTTATTAACAGATTGCAGAATGGGTACAATACAGTACAGCTCAATACACACAATTGTTAAGGGGATGCAGACCAGAGAGAGACTTTCGTCTTGTTTACATCAGGGTCCCCCATTTTCAATTCATCAGGACATATTATGACATACATGACATACAGATAGTCAGTACTGCTACATCTATACATTTATGACATACCAGATTTGCAAATTCAGTACTGTTTGTGATACAAAAGGAGTCAACTGTACATACACAACTATCATCTCAGTTACAGTAAATTACAACTATCTCAGATCACTTGAGTGTTTATGTTGCTTTAATTTACACATTATAAGTCACATAAAGCTAATTACAATGTATGTTTCAGAATTATAATACATCTGTGGGCGTACCGGTCATACTGACCAATACGGGGAGCTAAACAAACACTCCCGGTTTCCGGTATATGGCAGTACAGGAATTGTAGTCCACATAAACAGCGTTAGATTAGACTTTATACGCTTTTAATGTTGAAAACTTGGGCACAAACAACATAGATTATGTTTAAAAGTAAGATGTTTAGGTTATATTCACTTGAGTTAATGTGTTTATCTAAAGAACCAATGAAAGATAACTAGCCCTTTCCATTGTAAGACATTTTTAAACATGATTCAAAATGTGTGGTTCCACATTCATATGATGCTTGTGTACATATGCGATATGATTGATAAATTATAACACTATCATTACATCCTAGGATGGGATGGATGAGAAATAACTGATGTTTTGTTAAGCTCACAGATAATCAACAAATAACCCACTCAAATGGTCTTAGGAGTGGAAAATTAACATGTGTTTTTATTTTCAGTCAGGCTCTGAGGCGAGATGCAGAGACCTACACCCAAAATTGTATCACAAAAGACTGAAACTCCAACAATTTGCATGTCAACCAAAGATGGTGTGGAGCTGAGAGACAATCAATTGACCATTTAAAACAAATCTGCATCCAAACACCCACATGTAAATTGTGTTTACAAGAAGCAAACAGACAATCAAGAGACAGAAAGGGACTGAGTTAATCTACATTAGAACAAAGCAGATTGGAGCTAAAGGGAGATCAATTCTGAGACGATAGCAGACATGGGCACTTGAAACCCACAGGGTATGCCTACACTCTGACCACAGACTTGGTGGACCAACAGAGAACCACTTATTCAACATGAATCAGAGACAAGTGATGAATTTGCAGTCATGAAAGGCACCATATTTCCCATACTAACAAAATAACATAACTTGCATGCTATCCCCTCCTTCTTATCTCTGCTTATAACCTATAACATGCGTGATTCTTTTAACAAACTAATACATTTCCATGACTGCAAATATCAAACCGCCAAGAGGTACACAATGATTATCAACAACATTGATCATTTAGCTGACACTTTTATCCAAAGCGACTCACAGGTTCTGTACGACAGGACATCAAAAAGGGCACAACTCTATCAGCTGAGTAACAATGGTCATCAAAGTGTTGAGTGCTACAATGTAGGTTAGTTTATTAGGACAAATGCATGACAGTAAGGTTAGCTAGGGTTAGAATTATTTGTATCAGTTGAAAGCAGGATAATCATTTACACAATGATTATCAAACTGCACAAGGTATATTAGAGGTAATTAAATTAATACTACTTAAGAGTAGACGAGAAAATGAATGATTGTTTTTCATGCAAAATTAACTGGCTGCCTAGATTTTATGTTTTTTCCCCATGCTAAATTATGACGAGCCACACTGAGACGTGAAGAATGCCAGAGAAGGCGTGGCGAGGTAAGTATCCTGAGGTACACCCAACGCATCCTGAGGTAAGATCAAATTAAATTTGACATCACAGATTATAAAGATAAAAAATAAATGTTTCTGATCCCATGCAAAGATCGGATCCAAACGATATCAAATGCACGATGGTATTACACAATGAAATGAATTAACCCTAAATGATTTTCCTCTGTAGCAGAAAGGCGTTGAATCATTTATGTGAGGAGTTTTCTAAGGCAGTTTTTATCATCCTCAGATCACAAATTGGTGAGAGGACAGGACGAGTGAGACGACACATGACCTGAACCACGAACGACAGCATAGAATCACCAGGGACGCCGCCAAGGAGCTGCGGACACAACCAGAGGCGACGACAACAACCATGGGAGAACCACCAGCCCACACAACACAGACGTCCCCAAAGGAAGGGGAGCAGAGACAGAAAGGACGACATGCAGCCTCACCCCAGCGACCCGCGGCAGACCATCTGCAAAAGGGAACTGAAGTCCCCGACCATCAAGGTGGATTCCCATGACAAGATTGTCATCCGTGTGAGAGAGAGCGTCCTACAGACAGGCCACTACACCAGCAAACCCTCGCCCCTCTGGTACCGCGATGACGGGGAGCAGGGGACCAACCACCACACAGCACGTTCAAGACCACCCTACCGCCATGTCTCAAGGCCTGATAAAGGTCAAGCGTGAGCACAGTGGCAGACATGTGATGGTGGTGGAGAACAACATAGGCTCCAGGAAAAGAGTCTGCAAGGCCACTATAGTTGACTGTTACCGGTGACCCTTGACAAGGTACACAGGGAGTGGACGGCGACCTCCTGTAGGCCCCCTCTGAATGATGGACCAGTGAATGTTCCCGACTGCATCGTCAACAAGAGACACATCATCAGAGACCTGTGAACCAAGAGACTTCTGAACACACAGTGTCCACATTGTTATGTATTTATTTAATTTTTATGTGTTACTGTTTGGCCCTGCCACACGACCGACAGAGAACACCTTGTCAACAATGACGCAACATCATTCAGATTAATACCTTCACAAGCAGGAAACTTTTCACACAATTGTATGTATCTGCAAAACGATGAACTAGGGATGTGATGAAAAGAAATCAATGAGAAAGCATTAACAATGGTTAGTAATAATGAGCTAAAATGTATTGCTGAAGGAAGAAGTGGTCACATGATCACATTACATCACATTTGAATTACTTAGGTTACAAAATTGCCTGATTCTAAGTAAAGATCAATCTTTCAATCACAGATGAAAGTGACACTCAAACTCAGGTTAAATACAACTGGATCCTAAGTAATTTCATCAAGAATCATTATAAAATGTGCATATATATATATATTTTTGAACAGTTTCCCATAATCAATCATGTTAGTTTTATTAACCACCAGGTTAACGGTTGTTAAAATGTTTTTGTACACATTAGCCTTATGTGTAAATCCTATTCCTAATAATTATGCACACAATTTTGTTTTTTCACCCTGTGCACTCTGACCACACAGAGACAGTGCATGTATTTAATTGGTTTATTACGATGCCTGTATGTACAACCATCACATTAGCTCCCCTGAGTCACGACATGAACGACTGAAGGTATGCCAAGATATATGCACAGCTATAGCTTATGTTAATTGTGGTTTGATATCAGAGTTGAGGACCACTCATTGACATAGGTATTTTGAGCAATTAATAAAAGAAAAGGGTGATATCTATTCCCACATCTCTGATATCAAAATAACACAGACCGCAGTCCAGTCGATCATGTCATGAATCATAGATGTAAATAATTCTATTTTAAACTGTTATGCCAACCAACATCACATCGGCCAAAATTTTCATTATTTTAATTGTTTTCTATTTTCACTTTTACCTGTTCCAAACAATCCTGGTATATTATACATTAATCTCACCCACATTATAAGAAAGAAAAGTGAGTATTGTGGTATATATGTATATATATATGTCCTCATGTAAATACACCCCCCCCCCCTCTCTGTGGAATAAGACATTCCTCTCCCCAAACCTGTACCCCCCCCCCCCCAATTGACCTATCAAATGGGACCACACCCCCCCCTTGTTGAACTATAAAGGGCTCCTCCCGACCACAATCGAGGTCTTCTTACCTGGGTCATTTCAGCTGATCACCTGGGGGAAGCCCTCAGCCATTCTCTCTATGTAATCTATCTGTTTGGTTAATAAACCTTGTTATTATCCAAACCTCGGTTGACTGAGAACATTCTTCATCAGGATATCCACAAATATCCCACAGTACTCTGCTTTATACTGCCCACCTCTGGTGTAATTATAGCACAGCAAAAATGAAAAAACTGCAGGTAGCATATAATGATGCATTTAGGATCCTCCTTAAGCTCCCAAGATGGACTAGTGCAAGCTATATGTCTGTGACAAAAAATGTCCCCACCTTCCCTGCTCTGTTGAGGAACTTGATGTTTAAATGTATGTGTCGACTAGTAGAGTAAAAAAAACTGGATAATAGGTGCCATTACTGTGATGTCAAACAAAGCTATACAAGGTACTCCTCTGGTTTGTGGAAACATTGGAATCGATGCCTTTATGTCTTTAATCTAAATTGTTGTCCTTGTTTTTGTATTGTTTTTATATGTGTAATATGGACATTGAGTCTGGAATAGAGTCTAAAGTGTTAGTATTAACTGTATGGAGAACGATGCATAATGTAATCATGTTTGTATGGGGTCATGTACCATGTCTGTACGCTGTACCAGGCCATGGATCAGCTACTTACCGTCGTCTGTCCGTGGTCTTGTCAACTGGTCCGTCGACGCGGTTTCATTGCTAGGTTAAGTACTTCTATTCTATTCACATAATATGCTTACTTCATATATCTACTCTATTCACATATATGCTTACCACTTGTATCTATTGCTATGTCCGCCCACTACAATCACGCGAGCTGTCTAACGCCTATCCCGTCTCCCTGTGAGTTGCTGTCCTGGAGTGCTGACCGGAGTGTCGGACGTCCCGTGATGAAGGCCGGGAGGATGCGACCCTCTCTGCGTGCCCTCCTGTCTCCCTGTCTCCGGCGGTCTTGCAGTGGTGACCGGAGTGCTGGACGTCCCGCGGTGATGTCGGGGAGGTTGCGACCCTCTCTGCGCCGCCCCTGTGCCTCAAATAGATTCGCTATCAGCTCTATCTTTAATCTTTCAAAATTTTCAGTTGCTATCGCTATCAGCTCTATCTTTAATCTTTCAAAATGTTCAGTTGCTATTGCATGCACTCATCTGTGTTTCACTACACACTTGAGTGCATGCTTACCAACTGTTAGTCTGCAACACTACTATCACCGACATCTAAGAAGGGAGATCCCCCCTTGAATGGCCCTTCTAAGGTTTCTCTCCTCCACACTGCCTGTGGAGCATTCTTTCCTATTGTTAGGTTTTAGTGAGTTTTTCCTTACCTTCGCGTGGGGTATGTCTGGGAGTGCTTGCATTCTTTCATTTATTTGCATTTATTTTAAATTTGTTGGACCTTATGGTGTTCTTGTTCAGTTCTTGACTTATTGTTATGTTTCTTCTTGACTTGTTTTGTACCGTGGAACGTCTTCACAACAGACATCCCTGTGCATTCACTGTACTTGACAAATAAAGCTTTTCTGATTATGGAGTCTGACAATGACCTTGACTGAAACTAGCTGTGTGAACACAACTGTACAATACGATGACTGAATTTGGTCATTCAAGAACCCAGGACGCCTATCGTAAAGAGTAGGGGGTTCCCCGACGTTCCTGGCCAAATTCCCAACCAGGTCTCTGACATCAAGGCCACCTAATCATCCCTTCCCCTTAACACATTGAGTGCCACGCCCCTTCCGGGAAGTGATCTGGCCTTGCTGTCCATTAACCCCATGTAAACGTAGTTGTAGTTTGTAGAGCTAAACCTATATTTTATAGTATAGCTATGGGTCTAATGCCGTCGAGTGTCAGTGAGTTGCTTCCAGTCAACGTGCAAAAAACTGATAATTTTTTCATGCGTACATTTCCGTTTTGAATATGAATATAGTTTGGGTGCTTCTGAGTAATTCCAGGGAAAAGAAGAGAAAACTGCGTTTTTGTGTAATTCAATAAAGTATTGAATCTTCCTGAAATCAAGGCTAGATCATCATTATTATCCTTCCTCGTGCAAGCATGCAATGTGGTTTAGACCGGCGCCCCCCCCCCCCCCCCCCCCCTCCTGCACCCAATGGAAAACAGCCACATATAAAACACAGATAGCCTCAATCGCGGTAGAAAGAAATATCAGATCAATGCAAGCCTTCATATAGTGTCCTTACCTGGTATCTGATGTAATGCAAAAAAAATAATCCAATTACCTGATCACCATTCCAGTTATCAACAGAGATCCTGTCTCCGATGTTGTTCGGCATTGCACATCAACGGGTGGGCAGGGTCAGTTGTCCAAACCATCCCTACAAGCGTGGGTTTTGCCGGACTGTTTAGGACCCGCCCCCACGCCGCAGCTCGGTAGAGAAAAGAAACAAACCCGTTTCTAACGGAGTGCAATAATGGCCGAAGGCTTTAGAGGGCGGTATAATACCGTCTGCCAGCTCAGACACACTCAGAACAGTATGCACAAGGTGCCCCGTTGAATTATGAATGGCAATAGCGATTAAAAGAAATACCGTGAGAAAAACGTAGATCTACGTTTCTGGCACTCAACGGTTGGGCGACAGAAACGTAGTTCTACATTTATAGCAACCAAATTGTTAATTGGCTGATATTAATCCCTGTCTCCTGAGGTGTTCAGCCATTGTGTAGTGTGATGTGTGCCTGGTGCCAGTGTATGGCAGCCATTGAGCCTGCGTAGCCCAAGGTTTGGTGTGTAGCGTTTAAAAGGTAGAATTCATCTGTCAGAGGTTTTTTTAATCTTTTTTAATTTTCCCTTCAATTCTCCCCTCCCCTGTCTCGAACGTTGCTAGACAAGATAAGATAAGATATTCCTTTATTGATCCCCTTGGGGAAATTCAGGCATCATAGCAGCATGGGGGAAGTGGGGGGGGGGGGTACAGGTAGTAAAAACAACACAAGCAGTGTTAACAAATAGGTCAATATAATTTACTATCTAACTAACTGAAATATATATTCACAGTATTCACAGGGTCACATAAGGTGCAGTATGCATAAGGTAGTGTTATAATTTACTATCTAAATAACTGAAATATACATTATTCACAGTATCACAGTATCCACATAAGGTGCAGTATGCCTAAGGTAGTGTTATTGTCCTCCTTGGGTTCCCATTAGTCCTAGGTAAATGTCTGGCAGCAGTCGCTGCCCCCTGTTGTGGAGCCTGGAGGCCGCTAGTCGCTGCCCACTATTGTGGAGCCTGATGGCCGCTGGTATGAAGGACTGTCCGAGGCGGTTAATTGAGTGTCGGGGGGGTATGAGTCTGTGGCTGAACGTGCTTCTCATCTTGACTAGCTCGTCGTAGAGGGGGTGGTAGGGGTTCTCCATGATGGCAGCCAGCTTCCTTCTCATCCCCCTCTCTGCCATCACCTCTAGTCTAGGTAGCTCGACTCCCACCATGGAGCTAGCCTTCCTCACCAGCTTGTTGAGCTTGTTGGTGTCCCTTGAGTTGATGTAGCCTCCCCAGCATGCCACAGCATAGAAGAGGACGCTGGCCACTACAGACTGGTAAAATGACTGCAGCAGTCTATTGCACACATTGAATGACCTGAGTCTCCTCAGGAAGAACAGCCTGCTCTGTACCTTCCTGTAGAGGGCCTCTGTGTTATCCGACCAGTCCAGTTTATTGTTCAGGTGTACCCCAAGGAACTTATATGAGTCCACCACCTCCACCTCCTCCCCTCGGATGGTGATGGGAATCGGGGGGTGGCTCTTCTTGCCCTTCCGGAAGTCCACCACCAGCTCCTTGGTCTTACTGGTGTTGAGTTGGAGGTGGTTGCTCTCGCTCCACCCCACAAAGCTCTCCACCAGGGCTCTGTACTCCTCCTCATCATCGTCGGTGATGTAGCTTACGATGGAGGAGTCGTCTGAGAACTTCTGCAGGTGGCACCCGCTTGAGTTGCGGCAGAAGTCTGAGGTATAGAGGGTGAAGAGGAAGGGTGACAGCACAATTCCTTGAGGGGCGCCGGTGTTGCTCACCAGTACGTCAGACTGACTGTCCTTTAGTCTGACGTACTGCGGTAGTCCTTGATCCAGGCCACCAAGCCGTGCTCCAGCTGCATCGCAGAGAGCTTCTCCGCTAGCAGTGACGGCTGGATGGTGTTGAAGGCGCTGGAGAAATCAAAGAACATAATCCTTACTGAGCTGCGCGGCTTCTCCAGGTGCATGTACGCTCTGTGGAGCATGTAGATGATGGCGTCCTCCACCCCGATGTTTCCCTGGTATGCAAACTGCAGGGGTTCGAGGGAGTCACACACCAGGGGCTTGAGGTGTTGCAGGACCAGTCTCTCAAACGTCTTCATGACGTGTGACGTCAGAGCGACTGGCCTCTAGTCGTTGAGAGTGCTGGGTCGTCCCTTCTTGGGCACCGGGACGATGCAGGAGGTCTTCCAGAGCTGGGGCACCCTCTCAAGCCTCAGGGAAAGGTTGAAGAGATGTTGGAGCGGTGCTGCCAGCTGCTCCGCACATGCTTTGAACACCCTGGGATTGGTGTTGTCCGGTCCTCTGGCCTTATTCACACTAATCTCGGAGAGCTGCCTACTGACCTGGCTGTTAGTGATGGTCAGGGTTGGGGCTGATGTCTCCGTAGGTAGTGTGTTGTTGGTGTTTGTGGGTGGTGGACAGTCTGCTGCTGCTGCTGCTGCTGTTGGGGGTGCGGTGCCGGTGCTGATGGGTGTGGGTGGGTGGGGGGGGGGGTGCTTGGTAGGTGTGAACTTGGTAGGTGTGAACTGGTGCTGGTGTCGATGGGTTGTGGTCTGACTGGCCAAGGGGGGGGGCAGGGAAGTCGCACTGAAAGCCTCCTTCACGTTAGCATACAGGAGGTCCAGTGTTTTGTCTCCCCTGGTCTTGCAGGTGACATACTGGGTAAAGTTTGTCAGGGTCTTGTTCAGTCTGACATGGTTGAATTCCCCATTGATAAAAATAAATGCATCCGGGTGTTGTGTCTGGAGCCCTGTGACTGTGGAGTGTATGACGTCACTCGCCTGCGCCGCCACCGCACTCGGTGGGATGTAAACAGTCAGAGCCAGAACATGTGTTATTTCTCGCCGTAAATAGTATGGGCGCAGACTCAGTGCCAATAGTTCAATGTCGGGGGAACAGATGCGTTCCTTAATGGTGATGTGCCCAGGGTGGTACCATTTGGAGTTAACAAAGACAACAAGCCCTCCGCCTCTACTCTTACCGCTTTGTTTACCCCTGTCGGCGCACACCGCCGTGAAGCCCTCTTGTTCGATTACACTGTCCGGGATGTTACCGTTCAGCCAGGATTCTGTAAAGCACAGTAGGCTTGCCTCCTTGTACTCACGCTGGCTGTTCATCAGGGCTGAGAGCTCGTCCGTCTTGTTGGCCAGCGATCGCACGTTCCCCATAACGACAGAGAGCAAGTAAGGCTTGAATCTCCTGCTATCCTTTCTCCTGTCCCTCACAATCGTGCCAGCTCGTTTCCCCCGTCTGCGTATCCTTATGTCGGCTGGTAGATTCCTCGGTGGCGCTACAACTCTGTCTCGAAAGCAGAGGAGAGCCTCCCGAGAGTACTGCAGCCCGCCAGTGTTGTTGTTGTTGTTATCGTTGTTGTCCATTGTCCAGCTGTGCTCGACCGAACTTGCCTAACTCAGCTAACTTCACAGAAGTTGTTAACAATTGCCTTAACTCGGTGTAAAGCAACGCACAGTCACTTAGACACCTATTAATGTAAGTAGAATCGCAAAAAGAAATAAGTAAAAAGTAGTAAAACGGGATAAGAAGTAGAGGGGGGTGGGAGCTGTATGAAAGGCTGCCACTCACCTCGGCGCCTACTACACGCCCACTGGTCGGCTGCAGTGATGACAAAGCCTTGCATCACGTGTCCCCACCGGTACATGAGGAGGCAGCCGTCACATCTTTTCACCTGTACAGCACGATCTCTCAGGGGCGAGGAGTAACGCGTGGGAGGCTCACGCTGCCCCCGATACTTCCTGATTCTGCTGTACAGGCGCACCAACCGACCTGTAGGAGTCGCTGTCCACAACGTCCGATCCCCACCCACCGGCTTTCCCACCCCCTAATACTGCCAATTGTATTAGTATGAACGACCAGCAATGCCGAGAGCTGTGTCGATCTTTCAGAGGTTTATTCAAAAGTGAGGAGTTCCTGCAGCCAGATTCACAGAGAGAGAAATACCCAGAGACCAGATACCCAGTTCAAAAAAGGTAGGCGATACTGCCACCTGGCGGGGTCTGATCGGCATTGCAATTTTAACGTAGGCAGCGGTGCCAGGGAGATACAGGGAGGTCCGCACAAGTGTTTATAATTGGGATCAAAGGGCAGCTAAGTGGCGCAGTGGGCAAGACGCTCACCACTAACGCAGGATATGCTGGGTTCGAGCCCAGCTCTCGGCGTTGCTACCGGCTTGGCTGGTCGTTCATACTAACACAATTGGCAGTGTTAGAGGGTGAGAAAGCCGGTGGGTGGGTCCTGGTTGTTGTAAACAGTGACTCCTACAGTTCGGTCGGGGCGCCTGCTCAGCGAGGAAAGGATCTAAGGGGGGTAGTGTGATCCTTCCACACGTTACCCTCTCTCAGTGAGAGGCCGCGCTGCCAGGTGAAAAGAAGCGGTTGATTGGCTACACATGTGTCGGAGGAAGCATGTGATAGCCTCCACTCTCCCAGACCGACTGTAGAGGGTAGGTGCGCAGCGACCAGGAAGGAGATTGGGAATTGGCATAACGACTAACATTGGGATGGGACAAAAACGGAGGAAAAAGGAGGGGGAAAAAGATTTAAAGAAAACATTTTAAAATAAAAAATGGGAATCAAAGGAAAAATATCAAAGGATCTAAAAACGAAACACAAGTTTATGACCATGCACCTGTTTCCCTCACTCTAAATACTAATCACCCTAAACCACCTTCCCAGAGATGGCGCTTCAACACATCACTGCTGGAAGACCCTGAATTCAACACATATTTCAAGAAAGAGTGGACATCCTTGATGGAAACGAACGACTCTCCATAAATGTCATCCACATTACTATGGGAAACGGCCAAAGCAGTATTGAGAGGAAACATCATATCATATTCATCACATAAGAAAAAAAAAGATCTCCAATTTGAAAATAATCTGAAACAAAAAATTGAGGAATTAAATAATGCATATGTTAATGACCCTAACGAATCAATTTTGAGGGATTTACGCAAATTACAATTTCATCTTAATGAAATACAAAATAAAAAAACTAAATTTTTGATACAGAGATTAAGACAGGACCACTTTAAACACAACAATAAATCTGGAAAATATCTAGCCAACCAACTAAAAAAAAACAAAGAAAAATCAATTATACTTGCAGTAAAGGACTCAGCAGGGAAGACGCTGAGAGCACCTCAAGAGATCAACGACACATTTAAAAATAAATTCTAGTAAATTATACACACCTGACATTAATCCAAGCACTGCTGATATTGACGCCTTCCTCGATGCTATAAATCTTCCCCAAATATCCAAAGAGCATGCACAATCACTGGACAATCCATTTACCTTAACTGAATTCCACAAAGCATTACTTCAGATGCCCAACAATAAATCCCCAGGACCCGACGGCTTCCCTGCTGAATTCTTAAAACATTTCTGGTCAACAATATCTCCACTATTCATAAGGATGGCTAATGGAATAAAACATACCTCCAGAATTCCCCCACACATGAACACAGCACTCATCTCACTACTGCTCAAGCCGGACAAAGACCCAACCCTACCCTCTAGCTACCGCCCGTCTCACTGATCAACACAGATATTAAAATAATAACTAAAGCGCTAACCACCAGACTGGAAACAGTCTTATCCACCCTAATTCACCCCGACCAAACAGGATTTATTAAAGGACGCCTCGGGTCAAATAACATGCGCAGATTATTCCATCTAATGAATATAACCAAACAACAAAACCTCGATGTAAAAATCACCTCACTAGATACAGAAAAAGCTTTTGATAGAGTAAACTGGTCATTTTTATTCCGGACATTACAAAAATTTGGTTTCGGAGAGTCGTTTATTCACTGGATTAAAACACTATACACGTCACCCAGGGCCACTGTCACCACTAACGGACTAACATCACAAAGCTTCACACTTCACAGGGGAACCAGGCAGGGATGTCCACTCTCCCCCTCTCTTTTTGTTCTTTTTATTGAACCTCTCGCAGCAGCAATCAGACAAAATGATGATATCAAAGGAATCATTACACACAATACTCACCATAAGATAAGCCTTTATGCAGACGATGTGTTGTTATACCTACAGGAACCAACCAATTCACTACAAGCAACTACCAAACTCACAGACTCCTTCTCTAAAATATCAGACTATGCTATGAATTGGTCGAAGTCAATCATCTTGCCATTGTGGGGCGGGTGATAGGAGTCCTGCAGCTCAGAGCCCATCCTTACCCTTCCCCTCAGGGAATATCAGATATCTAGGAATCAACATTTCACCCAGACTGTCAGTTATTTCAACTCAATTTCATCCCACTGTTAAAAACAATAGAAGACGACACACAAAGATGGCTAAACTTACTACTCACTAATAGGTAGAATATCAACTGTCAAAATGTCAATTCTCCCAAAAATAAATGATCTATTCACTATGATCCCAACCCAGCCTACCACCAATTGGTTCAACTCCCTGGACTCCACCATTACTAAGTTTTACTGGAAGAATAAAAAAGCAAGAATTAAGTTAACCACCCTTCAAAAAAACAAAAACCAGGGAGGACTTGAAGCACCTAACTTTCTCAACTATTATCTGGCAAACCAATTAATATACATCTACAAATGGATTCACTCTACCCAACAATACAACCCCTGGGAAGACATTGAGAAGGACGTGTGCATGGAAATCTCACCACAAGATCTGCCATTCTTTAGCACAAGCATAAAACATCACTCTTGTTTTAGGAATACAGTCATTTCCACAACTCTGACAGCCTGGTGGAAAGCCAACAAAATCACTGGTAACACACTAACCCCCTGTAAATACACACCAATCTGGCACAACCCTGACTTTCAACTCGGCAAATCACCCATATACTTCCCAGCTTGGAAACAAAAAGGCATTACTCATCTTCACCACATCTTCACAGACAACAGCCTAATCACTTATCAAGATTTGACTGAAGGATACGGCATTGGAACAGACCAACACTTCCAATTTCTACAGCTGAAATCAATTTTGAAATAAAAAATTAAAGAATGATCTTGAACCACCTCCAATTATATTAGCAATGAATAAAATAACATCACAGAAGAAAATATTTTCAAAAATATACAAAATACTGGCAAGCGCAGACACTACATTCCATCTCCCCTTCACAAAATGGGAACAGGACTTGGCTTTCTCTCCCAATGCCGTATCCTGGGAACAAATTTGCACCAACATATTCACAATGACTAACAACACTAACCTTCAATTAATCCAATATAAGGTTTTACACAGAGCACATATCACACAGCACAGGATGTTTCAAATGGGATTTGCAAGCACAGATGTATGCTCCCATTGCACCCTCAACACCCCAGACAACTATTTCCATGCCACCTGGCTCTGCCCACCTGTTCAAGACTTCTGGAATTCCATCATCAATACACTATCCCGGGTCATGAGCTGTAGCATTCCTCTCTCCCCCTTCCTCTGCCTACTTGGGGATACTACTGCTATCAATTTATTAGTTCAGAACACCAAACCCCTACTTGTTTCTCTAGCTGTTGCCAAGAAAACTATCCTCTTAAACTGGAAGACAAGAAAAAATTTGAATACTGGGCAATGGTTGGGCCTTCTCTCAAATTACAGGAAACAATCTCAACCGTGGATCACATCAAAGTCTCTCAAAAAACACAAGTAGGCTATTCTCGTTTTTGGCAGCTAATAAAAAAGTATAAATGTTTACTTTTTATCTTACCTCCTGAGGCCCAAGCTGTTTGTTTACATGCATTTTTAATGTCTCTAGGTTATTTGGGCTTATTGGACCCTAATTCGAATAAAAACTAAGTATCATCTTTTGATATGATGTACTTTTAGAGAAAAATGATGTCCACATATGTGGATTCTTGGTCCGAACTTCCATAAAACCCAATTAAGTCACCATTGTGTAATATAATGAAAAACACTTTATTTCCACCATGAACACAGCAGTTTTCTTTCGGACTGCTTTTGCATGTATTAATAACACATACAAGCACATTTTTGAACATGTTATATCAGAGTAAAAACAACATTGCACTTTTGCCCCTTTTGGACAGTCAAAATGAATGCATGGATCATCATGCACAGGATACAGGGCAGCACATACAGGATACAGTTCAGTACATACAGGATATAGTACATACAGGATACAGTGCAGTACATACAGGATACAGTACATACAGGATACAGGGCAGTACATACAGTACATACAGGATACAGTACATACAGGATACAGGGCAGTACATACAGGATACAGGGCAGTACATACAGTACATACAGTACAGTACATACAGGATACAGTACATACAGGATACAGGGCAGTACATACAGGATACAGTACATACAGGATACAGGTCAGTACATACAGGATACAGTACATACAGGATACAGTACATGCAGGATACAGTACATACAGGATACAGGGCAGTACATACAGGATACAGTACATACAGGATACAGTACATACAGGATACAGTACATACAGGATACAGTACATACGGGATACAGGGCAGTACATACAGGATACAGTACATACAGGATACAGGGCAGTACATACAGGATACAGTACATACAGGATACAGTGCAGTACATACAGGATACAGTACAGTACATACAGGATACAGTACATACAGGATACAGTGCAGTACATACAGGATACAGTGCAGTACATACAGGATACAGTGCAGTACATACAGGATACAGTACATACAGGATACAGTACATACAGGATACAGGGCAGTACATACAGTACAGTACATACAGGATACAGTACATACAAGATACAGGGCAGTACATACAGGATACAGTACATACAGGACACATGGCAGTACATACACAGGATACAGTACATACAGTATACAGTATATACAGGATACAGTACATACAGGATACATGGCAGTACATACAGGATACAGTACATACAGGATACAGTGCAGTACATACAGTATACAGTACACACAGGATACAGGGCAGTACATACAGGATACAGTACATACAGGATACAGGGCAGTACATACAGGATACAGTGCAGTACATACAGGATACAGTGCAGTACATACAGGATACAGTACATACAGGATACAGTGCAGTACATACAGGATACAGTGCAGTACATACAGGATACAGTTCAGTACATACAGGATACAGTACATACAGGATACAGTGCAGTACATACATGATACAGTACATACAGGATACAGTACATACAGGATACAGTACATACAGGATACTGTTAAGTCAATGTCTATATTTATGTTTGTTTCATATTATATATTATTTATTTAAGCATTACATCACACGCAGGAGTGGTTTGTGACCAATAAACCATGCCTAGGGGTGGTTGTTAGGCCCGAGGCGCAGCCGAGGGTCGTTAGACCCCCCTAGGCATGGTTTATTGGTCACAAATCACGACTGCACGTGGTGTAAAGCTTTTATACAACTGCCAGATTCATCCAACCTTATTTCTATACAATAAACACACATTAATCGAAGATTTATTGAAAAAACCATCCGCCAGAAAAAGTAGTTCCCACAACTCCATGTGGAAGCAGCTTGAAGTGCATCCAACCAAACTAACACATCCAACTGTGTATTATTGGAATGATTGAGAGAAGTTGCCTCATGTGGAAGCAGCTTGAAGTGCATCCAACCAACTAACACATCCAACTGTGTATTATTGGAATGATTGATTGAAAATTTTATTACCAGATGCAGAATGGGTACAATACAGTACGGCTCAATACACACAATTGTTAAGGGAATGCATAGGAAAAAAACGTTTTCTTCGCCCTATTTTTTTATTTATTTCTTTTAGCCTAAACTTAACCAGTTGGAAACCAGGGGTACAGTAATAAAATTAGCAATCAACCAATCAATCAATTCAATAGACCATGCTCACTTAAAACAGCGCTGCTTCTCTCTCAGTCTGACTCCCCCGCTGTTGCAGACAGGAGTGTGTGTGTGTGTGTGTGCGTGTGTGTGTGTGTGTGTGTGTGTCACAGTGTGTGTGTGCGTGTGTGTGTGTATGTGTGTGTGTGTGTGTGTGTGTGTGTGTGTGTGTGTGTGTGTATGTGTGTGTGTGTGTTTGTGGGTACGCCAGCGTCGGACAGTGAGAGAGAACGCTGCAGTCAGTAGCAAGAAGGAAGTAGAAATTTAAATCAATCAATTAATCTATCAATCAAACCGCGATTTTTCTTTTGTTCTAGATTGCCTCAAGACCCATCAATTACATCATCCAACATTGTTTAAAGGGCTAACACATTCCCCTTGACAGAATCGCTTCATATTTAGTCGTTTAGTCGCCATTAACATATCCATTTGTAAATATTATTGGCCACCTTCTTGTGATCCGGCGGAGTGATGTGATGTGGGTCGGTTGTGGGCGGGTCCTGGGCCAGCAGCGTGGATTGTTGCCAATAAAGACGTGTAAAATGACTGTTTCAGCCAATCAGAATCGAGAAATTTGCATGCCGTTGTATAAATTATATATATACAATGTGGGGATGGTTCATTTTTCCTCATACATTCTAAGGGGTATGATTTGTGACAAGATGGCCACCAACCCTGAGCTACTGTGATGAGAGTTGATTGCTGCAGGGGGTAATGAGCAGGAATGCAATTCAGGTGTGAATGCCATCTTGGGGTGGAATAGGCAGAGGAAAAAAAATCTTTGCAGTGGAAGGACTAGTTTCCTTCAGTGGGAGAAGAATGCCCATTTAGAATTAGAAAAGAGGGAACCAAGTGAAAGAATCACTCCAGAGACGCCATTGGTATGTATGTTTGTAGTTGTGTAATTGTCAATTTAAATCACTATAAATTGTACCTGTGGAGGGCTGGGTTGGTGGCAATTTTGTGGGAATCATTCCAATTAATGAATGTTTGGGTGTACTGTGTAACTAGATAGGAGGGGATGCCTTTTGGCAAGTTGTTTTGTTTACTTTGGGTTGGATCTGGTCCATTGTGATCAAGTAACAATTGTTTGGTTAAATTCAATTCAAACATAATTGATTTGGTCTGGTTAAATTTAAAGTAAAATGTAATTTGGTTAAATTGAAATTCAAACTAATTGATTTGGTCTTTAAAATAGCCAAAGAATGTATGAAATATAATTTGGTTAAATTGAAATTCAAACTAATTGATTTGGTCTGTAAAATAGCCAAAGAATGTATAAAATATAAGTTGGTTAAATTGAAATTCAAACTAATTGATTTGGTCTGTAAAATAGCCAAATAATGTATAAAATGTAGTTTGGTTAAATTGAAATTCAAACTAATTGATTTGGTCTGTAATGGCGCTTTTCCACTGCATGGTACCTACTCTACTCTACTCTACTCTACTCTACTCTACTCTACTCTACTCTACTCTACTCTACTCTACTCTACTCGCTTTAGGTACCTGGTACTTTGTTCCTTTTCCACTGCAGGTACTAAAATAAAGTACTCAGTTTGTCTCCGTGTGGGGAGGCGGGGCTGCTGGTGTACAGCTGAGAGCTCCATAGCTCTGTGAGAGCTCCAGCATAGCTATGTCCGTGAGCTAGTAGGCGCAAGCCAGAGTAAAACACAGTTTTCAATCAATCAATAACAACATTAACGAGACTCTCGTTGTGTCTATTCTGCTAACGCTAACGTTACCTCTCATTGTGTCTATTCTACAAGCGTTAACGTTAGCTAGGCTGTCTATGCTAACGTTAACGTTAGCATTAGGCTAACAAGCTGTAACGTTACCAGTCGCGTCTATTTGCTAACGTTAGCATTAGGTAATAACCGGTTTAAAATGGATGGTGATTACCTCACGTTGTGTCTATTCTACTAGCATTAACGTTACTCATACAAACAATCAATAGCGAGTTATATTGATCACGCTATGTATGATAGCCATGCTAAAACGCTAGCACAACATTAGCACAACATAACCTTAACCTTAACAAGTCAGCGATCTTTTTGCGAGACTAAACTCTCCGCTCGATGGCAAATTGTGTTGATGTCGGTTTTGTTTAATCAATAAATGAGGCAGAATACACAGTGACTGTATCGTTTGTTTATTGAACTTGTGCCTGCTGCAACCATAATGAAATCCTATGCGAAACATTAAAGATGGCGGCTTTCTGTTTTCATTCAGACTCTCCAACGAGTGACGCGTCTCTCTTCTGACCAATCAGTGGTCTGCAGTGTTTCACGTGACTTTTCTAGTACCAGTTCTACCCGCTTGGCTCGCGCTTGGAACCACGACAGAGCAGGGACTAAAATAGTACCCAAAAAGTACCGAAAAAGTACCTGGTACCAGGTACTTTGGTAATGGAAAACCGAAAATACAGAGTAGAGTAGAGTAGAGTAGGTACCATGCAGTGGAAAAGCGCCATAAAATAGCCAAAGAATGTATAAAATATAATTTGGTTAAATTGAAATTCAAACTAATTGATTTGGTCTGTAAAATAGCCAAAGAATGTATAAAATATAATTTGGTTAAATTGAAATTCAAACTAATTGATTTGGTCTGTAAAATAGCCAAAGAATGTATAAAATGTAGTTTGGTTAAATTGAAATTCAAACTAATTGATTTTGTCTGTAAAATAGCCAAAGAATATATAAATGTGCATGTTTGGAGGGAAGAAATAATCATATACTGAAAATACTACAATTGAAGTGTATTTGATTATTTGGCATGCACTTGTTATTTGTGGAGTGGCACATTTTTGTGTTTTTCTTTAAAGGTTTTCAACCTACTTCTGATGATGCAACAAATGATGATGATGATGATGATGATGATGTGTTGGACCAAAAAGTCATTAAAAACTGCAATACTGAAGTCGAGTTGTCCCAGCGTCCTCTGTTGAGGTTCAAGCAGTTTTCAAGTTTGGGCAGCACTGGTACCAAAGGGGGGAAAAAAACCACATAACTTGACAGTACATACAGGATACAGGGCAGTACATACAGGATACAGGACATACAGGATACAGTACATACAGGATACAGTACATACAGGATACAGGGCAGTACATACAGGGTACAGTACATACAGGATACAGTGCAGTACATACATGATACAGTACATATATGATACAGGGCAGTACATACAGGAGACAGTACATACAGGATACAAAGCAGTACATACAGGATACAGTACATACAGTGTAGTGGCCAAAATCAAAACAGGTTTGTCCTATAGCCTATTTGAATCTTCCTTTCTTGGCCACTTGTAGGGCTGGGAAGCAGTGTCAGACTCGCAGTCGCAGAACAGAAACCACTGCACGTTTTTGTTGCTCTTTTTGCTCTTTTAATGTCCAGCAAGAACAAAATATGAAAACATTATCGTACATAGAAATAAAACAAGAGATCCTAATAATCTCAATAACAAAAAGGTTGCGTCTGCGTTGCGTGTCAATGACAGTATTGGTGCTGCCTGCTGCCCTGCCGTCACACGCCGCACCTGTGGCTTATAGCGTTAGCCCCGCCCCATTCACCTGAGCAAAGCGCCCCACTCACTGAAACAGATAAATGTATTAATACAGGTTCAGAATTTATCAAAACAAAATAAGCTTGAATGCGGCTCTTACACCGGCCCCTAATTGTTCTCTAGGAATCAATTACTCAAACTAAATAAAGAGAGCCGTAAAACTATCAACAAATTAATTTAGAAAAATAAAGTATATACATTACATCCCTTGTTGATGTTGAAAGAAGAACTGTTATTCTCCATTCTTAACCGTATCCTAGGGCCAGAGGTTACTAGCACATAGCCCCTTTCGTGACTTTCGGTTTGCAAGCCTGTGGCTTTTGTGACCGGAGTCACTTGCCCACCCGCCCCGATCACCCAGTAGCGAAACGACCAAGCGTCGTCAAGGGGCTCGCGGTGTGTCAAGAATACATCAGATCTGAATTTCAAAGATACCCAGCGTACAATATGGGTCTAACACAGCTTCACGATGGGGTCTGGAAGCTCGGAGTTGCTAATAAACAGTTTAAAACATTGTTACTCGACGAGTGGTATTTACAGACCGAACGTCCATCTCCGCCGTTGGTGTCACAGCGCATGCGCACCATGCCGCGTTCACGTTACTGGGAAGAAGCGGAAGAACCAGTTTCCGACTGGGAAAAACCATTCACGTCAGCCTCCTAGTGGTAATTCCTACTAGGACATATGGGATTCTTTTATAGACCCCATATCTCCCACTTCGCGTCACGAATTGCGGAAGTATGGATGTGGGCGTTTCATCCATAGATATATATAGAGTCAAAGCGTGAAGGCTTCCTAGTT
Source organism: Notolepis coatsorum (assembly GCF_963971535.1). Classification (NCBI taxonomy): domain Eukaryota; kingdom Metazoa; phylum Chordata; class Actinopteri; order Aulopiformes; family Paralepididae; genus Notolepis; species Notolepis coatsorum. The sequence goes on from NC_140168.1 coordinate 161,510,979, forward strand.
GTAGCAACGAGATGTCCTCTGGTTCTTCCGCTTCTTCCCAGTAACGTGAACGCGGCATGGTGCGCATGCGCTGTGACACCAACGGCGGAGATGGACGTTCGGTCTGTAAATACCACTCGTCGAGTAACAATGTTTTAAACTGTTTATTAGCAACTCCGAGCTTCCAGACCCCATCGTGAAGCTGTGTTAGACCCATATTGTACGCTGGGTATCTTTGAAATTCAGATCTGATGTATTCTTGACACACCGCGAGCCCCTTGACGACGCTTGGTCGTTTCGCTACTGGGTGATCGGGGCGGGTGGGCAAGTGACTCCGGTCACAAAAGCCACAGGCTTGCAAACCGAAAGTCACGAAAGGGGCTAACTAGCACATAGCCTTAAGGAGGGATCTTTATGATCGCTAGGTCAGTCAAGTCAGAAAAAACTAAAAACTGTAATCCAAAGTGGCAAAGCCAGTTTATGAGTGTATATCTTCATGTATCAGTCTATGGGTGTATGTCTATGTATTAGTCTATGGGTGTATATCTATGCATCAGTCTATGGGATTCAATGAATATGAACATCTGATGTCATCATGGATCCTCCGCTTCTTGATGAAGTTCACTTTCTGACGTTCTCACAGCTCTCTTTTCTTTTCACCTTTCTTTCCTGTTGAAGGCAAACCTTTTGTCCTTGAGCCGGCCCCGCTTCATCTTCCCTGGACCCCTCTTCGTTTCAATTTGGCCCTTATAGCCACGGGGCATTTCAGAAGTAGTGTCATCGTTTGCTTTGTCCCTAGAGTCAGTTGTGTATGAATCTTCAACTGGCCATTTCGGTTTTGGACTCGCCAGTGCTTCCTTCTTTGATTCTCTTTCAGCTCTGAATTTCTTTCCTGTATCAAAGTTGTCCTTCGATTTTTCCTGGGACACAGGCTTGAAATCCATGTGATGGTCCTCAGAATTGTTGCTTTCAAACTTAATGTTATTGTCTACGTTTCTGTTGCGCCGCCTCTCTCTCTTGGAAGCAACAGAATCGTCTGTTCGCTCTTCTTTCTTTTCCAATTTTCGGTTCAAATCCTTTTGTAGCTCTTTCTCTGAAGTGGCAGCTTGTCTGTCCTCTGCTGTGTTTGATTTGTCTCTTGCCAAACTCCCGTTCTGGTTGTCCAATTTTCTTCCAAGAGGTCCGTGCACAGTCCAACCAAACACAGTTTTGACTGCGTATGGACCCTCGTCCACACTCCGTATAACTCGCCAAGGCTCCAATGCCTTGGGAACATTGGCTCCTATCAACAGGTCAATCCCGGAGTCAATCTCAGAAATGTAAACATGTTCCAAGTGAGGCCATTTTTGAAGGTCTTTCTGTCTCGGAATGTTGCCTCTGTGGACTGGCATGCTTTCCTGTGTGTAAATGTCAGGGAGCTCACAAAACATGTCACTGTCTAGTGCAGCCACTTCCAGATCAGAAACAATGTGGCTTCTAACCACTTTCTCCTGGCCCATAGTCCGAAGGAGAATGCTTGTTCTTCTTCCGGTGACGTTCAGCTTGCTTATCAGCCGCTCAGTGCAGAAAGATGCTGAGCTACCGGGATCCAGGAAGGCATAGGTAGTCATTATAATATGTCCTTTTTTAGATTTGACCTGTACTGGTACTATAGGGAGTGTACAGTCCTGCTCACCGGCCCCTGTAAGACCACTGGATTGTACAGAGATCGGAGCACTGCCCATTGCTGTCTCCGACTCTCTTTGGTGGATATGAAGTATGCTAGGGTGTCTAAGATTGCATATTTTGCAATAGAGGCGTTGCCTACATTCTTTACTCATGTGCCCAGGGCACAAACAGGCAAAACACACATTATGATCATTCAAGAAGCCAATCTTCTCACTATGCGCCTTCCTTTCCAATAGAAAGCACATATCCAATGTGTGTCCACCTCCACAGAAGGGACAGGAGGGTTCACACTCCTTTTCTTTTGGGGAAATAGTGACACCTGTGGCCAAACTGCTGTCGTACACCCTTGGGATCTGTGGTTTAACAGGAAATCTAGTACTTACAGCCACCTTTCCTTTGGCAGCTGAGTGGTCTTGAAGATCGCCAAAAACTGGGTCTGCCAGTATGCGAGCTTGCCTTTCAATGAAACAGACAAGGTCTAAAATCCTTATTCTACGACTGCGCCCCTCTTGCAGTGCGTAGGCTGTGCTGCGCCATCTCTCCCGGAGTTTGTACGGTAGCTTAAGCACAATGCCTCTCATGTTGGACACTGTGTCTAGTTCCTCCAAGTACTCCATTTCCTCCATAGCATTGCAGCAACTCCTTAGAAACATGGCGTAATCCTGCAGCGACCTTGAATCTTCAGTTTTAACTAGGGGCCAGGATGGAGCTTTTTCCAGGTAAGCACAAGAGAGCCTGTATTCGTTCCCAAAGTTTTCCTTTAGTAGATCTTTTGCTTTCTGATAGCCTCTGTCTGGAGACATGTATTCACAGCTTTTGACTAGCCGTTGAGCTTGGCCTCTTGTAAACTGTATAAGGAACTGCAACCTGTCTCTGTTGTTGTCTGTTTTGCTCTCAATACAATGCTCAAAAGAGTGAATAAAGGACTTGTATTCCAGAATGTGTCCATCAAAGGGTGGAATATTTCCTTGCGGCAGCATCGAGAGAAGTTGTTGTTTTACAAGAATCCTCGTCAAGCTGCTTTGATTTTCCAGTATTTTAATCAAGTGGTCATCCTTTGCTGTGCTGGACGTAGGGGGGCTTTGTCTTTGTGTCAGAGTTGGCTGTGTGTTTTGGGGCATGACAGGTCGAATATTGTGCACTAGTTGGGGCTGGTGCTGGTCGTAAATGTCATCTTCTGGCTGAGCATCGGGCCAACTGTGAGCATTACCATCATTAACATTAAAAAAGGGCAAGTGATGTGCTCCTGCCTTGCTCCTAACAGCTGGAGCACCTATGTCATATGGATGAATTGAAACATCTGGCTTTGAATATACCAGCGCGGTAGCTGCTGCTTCAGCCCGTGCAGGGCAGCACCTTTTTAATTCAATGTCTTTAAGATAGTCAATTTTGGCTGTGCTGGCTGCTATTTCTCCTTGTAATTCTAATGTTTCTCTCTTTTTTTTAACATTTGTTCCTGTTCTTCAATGGCATGTTTTTCTTGTAACATAGAAGCTTTAGCCAATAAGGATTGTCTCTCTGCCTCCGCGTTGATGCGTAATGTTGAGGAAGAGGAGGAGTGGTGGGAGGAAGAGTGAGACCTCGTTGAGCGTGTGTCTGCCATCCTATTTGGATTGCAGTCTTCATTTCGGGCTGCGGCACTGCAGATATACCCTACTCCTTCATTTTCACCTTCGTCAGCTGGCAGACCTTCCACTTGAATCAGGTTGAGTGAATCAGCATTTTCTACGTCGGATATCCACTTTGTAACTTTGGCAAGGAATGAGATTATTATTCGTTCCTTCGGATCCCTTTGATCCTCCAATAATCCGTGCTCTTCAATCACAGCTTGTCATTGACTTGATGTAGTGGCCAAAATCCAAACAGGTTTGTCCTATAGCCTATTTGAATCTTCCTTTCTTGGCCACTTGTAGGGCTGGGAAGCAGTGTCAGACTCGCAGTCGCAGAACAGAAACCACTGCACGTTTTTGTTGCTCTTTTTGCTCTTTTAATGTCCAGCAAGAACAAAATATGAAAACAATATCGTACATAGAAATAAAACAAGAGATCCTAATAATCTCAATAACAAAAAGGTTGCGTCTGCGTTGCGTGTCAATGACAGTATTGCTGCTGCCTGCTGCCCTGCCGTCACACGCCGCACCTGTGGCTTATAGCGTTAGCCCCGCCCCATTCACCTGAGCAAAGCGCCCCACTCACTGAAACAGAGAAATGTATTAATACAGGTTCAGAATTAATCAAAACAAATAAGCTTGAATGCGGCTCTTACATACAGGATACAGTGCAGTACATACAGGATACAGTGCAGTACATACAGGATACACAGGATACAGTGCAGTACATACAGGATACAGTGCAGTACATACAGGATACAGTGCAGTACATACAGGATACAGCACATACAGGATACAGTACATACAGGATACAGGGCAGTACATACAGGATACAGTACATACAGGATATAGGGCAGTACATACAGGATACAGTACATACAGGATACAGTGCAGTACATACACAGTGCAGTCCATACAGGATACAGTACATACAGGATACAGTACATACAGGATACAGTGCAGTACATACAGGATGCAGTACATACAGGATACAGTACATACAGGATACAGGGCAGTACATACAGGATATAGTACATACATGATACAGGGCAGTACATACAGGATACAGTACATATAGGATACAGTACATACAGGATACAGGGCAGTACATACAGGATACAGTACATACAGGATACAGTACATACAGGATACAGTGCAGTACATACAGGATACACAGGATACAGTGCAGTACATACAGGATACAGTGCAGTACATACAGGATACAGTGCAGTACATACATGATACAGTACATACAGGATACAGTACATACAGGATACAGTACATACAGGATACAGTGCAGTACATACAGGATACAGTGCAGTACATACAGGATACAGTACATACAGGATACAGTGCAGTACATACAGGATACAATACAGTACATACAGGATACAATACATACAGGATACAGTGCAGTACATACAGGATACAGTACATACAGGATACAGTGCAGTACATACAGGATACAGTACAGTACATACATGCTACAGTGCAGTACATACAGGATACAGTACAGTACATACAGGATACAGTACATACAGGATACAGTGCAGTACATACAGGATACAGTACATACAGGATACAGTACATACAGGATACAGTGCAGTACATACAGGATACAGTACATACAGGATACAGTACATACAGGATACAGTGCAGTACATACAGGATACAGTACATACAGTACATACAGTACATACAGGATACAGTACATACGGGATACAGTACATACAGGATACAGTGCAGTACATACAGGATACAGTGCAGTACATACAGGATACAGTACATACAGGATACAGTGCAGTACATACAGGATACAGGGCAGTACATACAGGATACAGTACATACAGGATACAGTACATACAGGATACAGTGCAGTACATACATGATACAGTACATACAGAATACAGTGCAGTACATACATGATACAGGGCAGTACATACAAGATACAGTACATACAGGATACAGTACATACAGGATACAGTGCAGTACATACAGGATACAGTACATACAGGATACAGTACATACATGATACAGTACATACAGGATACAGTGCAGTGCATACAGGATACAGTGCAGTACATACAGGATACAGTACATACAGGATACAGTACATACATGATACAGTGCAGTACATACAGGATACAGTACATACAGGATACAGTTCAGTACATACAGGATACAGTACATACAGGATACAGTGCAGTACATACATGATACAGTACAGTACATACAGGATACAGTTCAGTACATACAGGATGCAGTACAGTACATACAGGATACAGTACATGCATGATACAGTGCAGTACATACAGGATACAGTTCAGTACATGCAGGATACAGTACATACAGGATACAGTACATACAGGATACAGTACATACAGGATACAGTGCATACATGATGCAGTACAGTACATACAGGATACAGTACATACAGGATACAGTTCAGTACATACAGCATGCAGTACATACATGATACAGGGCAGTACATACAGGATACAGTACATACAGGATACAGTACATGCATGATACAGTGCAGTACATACAGGATACAGGGCAGTACATACAGGATACAGTACATACAGGATACATTGCAGTACATACAGGATACAGTACATACAGGATACAGTACAGTACATACAGGATACAGTACAGTACATACATGATACAGTGCAGTACATACAGGATACAGTACAGTACATACAGGATACAGTACATACAGGATACAGTACATACATGATACAGTGCAGTACATACAGGATACAGTGCAGTACATACAGGATACAGTACATACAGGATACAGGGCAGTACATACAGGATACAGTACATACAGGATACAGTGCAGTACATACAGGATACAGTGCAGTACATAGAGGATACAGTACATAGATGATACAGTGCAGTACATACAGGATACAGTGCAGTACATACAGGATACAGTGCAGTACATACAGGATACAGGGCAGTACATACAGGATACAGTACATGCAGGATACAGTACATACAGGATACAGTGCAGTACATACAGGATACAGTACAGTACATACAGGATACAGTGCAGTACATACAGGATACAGTACAGTACATACAGGATACAGTACATACATGATACAGTGCAGTACATACAGGGCACAGTGCAGTACATACAGGATACAGTACATACAGGATACAGTGCATTACATACAATATACAGTGCAGTACATACAGGATACAGTACATACATGATACAGTGCAGTACATACAGGATACAGTACATACAGGATACAGTGCAGTACATACAGGATACAGTACATACAGGATACTGTCACACTCCCAGGTCAGATCAAGCCTGGGAGAGTCAACACCACAGACATGATGTGAACAATGGTCTCCTACCACCATCTAGTAGTCACCCGCAGACGGTGCAGGCCAGCACTGTAAACATGCTGTTGACTAATGTATTGACTATAATTAATAGTATGATTAATGTGGTGTCATGGTGTAGGCTGTTGTTAACTTTCCCTCCCCTTGTTTGATGTGGGTTTCCTGTCTGGTTGTATTTTGGTTTATGCTCTTGTGTTCCTGTGGTTTATGTATTGTTTTAAGTCTGGCTTGCTAGCTGTGATCAATTAGTAATTAGTCTTGTTATTTAAGTGTGGGTTGTCCTCACCTGGTTGTGGAGTCATTCCTCCTTGTTACCTGTTCCTGTGATGTCTGTGTCAAACGTCGTCCTTGTAGTTGTGTTCTGTCTAAAGTAAGTGTATATTAGTATTCTGTTTTGTCATCTTTTATTTTGTGTGTTCAGTCCGTCTTCTGGTTAGGTTTTGTTTTGTAGTTAGTGCAGACGTTGGGGCAGACGTTGCTAAGTAAAGGCTTTAAATTGTGACCGTCGACTCCTGCCTCATCTCCCTGCTTACTCTTATCCTGCTGCCTTGGGTTCTACTGCCACCTTACCGTATCGTAACAGGATACAGTACATTCAGGATACAGTACAGTACATACAGGATACAGTACATACAGGATACAGTACATACAGGATACAGTGCAGTACATACAGGATACAGTACCTACAGGATACAGTACATACAGGATACAGGGCAGTACATACAGGATACAGTACATACAGGATACAGGGCAGTACATACAGGATACAGGGCAGTACATACAGGATACAGTACATACAGGATACAGGGCAGTACATACAGGATACAGTATGTACAGGATACATTGCAGTACATACAGGATACAGTACATACAGGATACAGTGCAGTACATACAGGATACAGTACATACATGATACAGTACATACAGGATACAGGGCAGTACATACAGGATACAGTATGTACAGGATACATTGCAGTACATACAGGATACAGTACATACAGGATACAGTGCAGTACATACAGGATACAGTACATACAGGATACAGTACATACAGGATACAGTACATACAGGATACAGTACATACTTGATACAGTGCAGTACATACGGGATACAGTGCAGTACATACAGGATACAGGGAAGTACATACAGGATCAGTGATGCCACTAACGCGTTACTAAGTAACGCGTTATTGTAATCTGATTACTTTCCCCCGAAAATAGTAATCTAACGCGTTAATCTTTACAAGCCAGTAATCTGATTGCAGTTACTTGTTCAAGTGGCTGTGCGTTACTATTTCGTTACTATCTCATCATAATGCAGGCGGAATGCAGTATTTTCTTTCGTTTTCGACAGTCAAATATACGTTTGGAAAGCTTTTCCTTGTATTGGGGAGTGACGTCACAGCACGCAAACTCGCGTGTTGAGCCATGCTGGTGGGCGCGGCTGTTATTGTTATTATCAGGCTGACCTGCGAGCTACAGTAGCAGGGAGACGCTCGCGCTCGTAACGCTTCCTTGCACTGGAAGTTCACTAGTCTACTTAACGTTTGTGTAAACTAAGCCGGGTGAAAAAAACATTCACTTTTTGCGGAGGAAACAAAATACTGTCTACCGCATATGGAATATACAGAACAGCACGACCATCGACTTCTACAGGACTCGGAGTCGGAGCTGCACCAGCCAAACAGTATGTTCCACCTTTGAGTTAAACATCTTTTGCTTGCACTATTCATGAACATGGAACACCATACTGCAGTATGTAGGTTGTCAGTAGCACACTGACAACACTGCAGTATATATATTCCCTCCCCGCCGTGTGTATATTTCCCTCCCACCCACCCACCCCCTCCTAATGTACAGTCCCCTCCCCATCATATGTATATACTCTGTCAGGATCTAGGGGTAACAGTACTGTATATTTGAATACCGTTTATGTCACAAATGTATCAGTACTAAATACCTATATGTCCCTATGCCATAAATGTCATGTATGTTGTGTATGTCATAAATGTCTATATGAATTGAAAATGGGGGACCCTGATGGAAACAAGACAAACGTCTTTCTCAGGTCTGCATCCCCTTAACAATTGTATGTATTGAGCCGTACTGTATTGTACCCATTCTGCAATCTGTTAAATAAAGTTTTCATTCATTCATTCACACAATAATAAATAATAATAACGTAGAACCATATCTGAATGGGGCAGGCCTCAAAGGTAGGCTACATATCAGCCTACATGTGGTGTTATTGACCATTTATCTTTTGTGAAATCTATAGATCTATAGATAGGCCTACCTGCCCTATTAGTACATTTTACTCAAACTGAGTACATTTTACTCAATTTTTTTTGTCATTCTTATGTTGTGGCAGCAGCAGGGACGACGACTTCGTAACCTAGTTACTTTCAAAGTAACTAAGTTACTCTGATAATCAAGTAATCAGTAAAGTAACTAAGATTACTTTTTAAAGGAGTAATCAGTAATCAGTAATCAGATTACTTTTACAAGTAATCTGTGGCATCACTGTACAGGATACAGTACATACAGGATACAGGGCAGTACATTCAGGATACAGTACATACAGGATACATCACATACAGGATACAGTGCAGTACATACAGGATACAGTACATACAGGATACAGTACAGTCAATACAGGATACAGTACAGTACACACAGGATACAGTGCAGTACATACAAGATACAGTACATACAGGATACAGTACATACAGGATACAGGGCAGTACATACAGGATACAGTACATACAGGATACAGGACAGTACATACAGGATACAGTATGTACAGGATACAGTGCAGTACATACAGGATACAGTACATACAGGATACAGTACAGTACATACAGGATACAGTACATAAATGATACAGTGCAGTACATATGGGCTACAGTGCAGTACATACATGATACAGGGCAGTACATACAGGATACAGTACATACAGGATACAGGGCAGTACATACAGGATACAGTACATACAGGATACAGTGCAGTACCTACAGGATACAGTACATACAGGATACAGTACAGTACATACAGGATACAGTACAGTACATACAGGATACAGTGCAGTACATACAGGATACAGTACATACAGGATACAGGGCAGTACATACAGGATACAGTACATACAGGATACAGGGCAGTACATACAGGATACAGTACATACAGGTTACAGTACATACAGGATACAGGGCAGTACATACAGGATACAGTACATACAGGATACAGTGCCATACATAACCCAACTAATTTATGTATGTATATATGTATTTAGTGATTGAATTGGTATGTATTACATTTAGACAATGTACAGCCTTTTAACTGCACCAGATATACTTGTTTTCTCATTTTACATGTGTGCATGTTTACTAGTATATTAGCTGTTTTGACGAGCTTCAGTCCATAAGTACACAAACGTGTACATCATGTTTAGCAACATGCTAAGTTTTTATTTTTATACTTTTTTTTCAAATTTGCTTGTCATGACAAATGTCCAACACTTATATACATATCTAAATAAGAATAAGCCATAAAATAAGGCAGGACTTCTTACCTGGTCGATGTTTGTGTCTGGAGTTGCCACTTGAATCTTCCCTCCTATTCGCCGCCATCTTGAATTTTTACCAATGTATGTTATACTCTTCTGACACCACCAGATGGCAGTATAAGTGTCCACATATGTAGCCATAAGCATAGATATCTATATAGAACACTAGATAGCTTAAGGCGGAGTCACCAGTGTCACTGAACCGCCGCCATCTTGCTCGAGTCAGCCTTTCTGTTACGTTCAATGGTAGCTGTTGCAGGGTGAGTGATCTGCACAGACAAAAATACTCATAACTCGCTGAAATATTGACGGATTTACAAACGGTTTGGTTTATTACAAGCATTATTAACGTGGCTATGATTCAAGCAGTTTGTAAAAAAACATCTTTAGATACATTTATGATGCAGGACATTGCTGGCTTTGTGTTTACAGAAGCACACAACCTACCAGTGGAACATCCCTGCCTCTTGTGCAGCTTATGGATGCACTACTCGCCGTAGTGTAGAATCAAGAAGACGTGGGATCACCTTTCACGTGTAAGATATGACATTATTACGTCTATAATTAGGATAATCGCTAGTTACTTAGTGGATGTATGTACTATACAACACGTCCTGCTACAAAGGAATAGTGGGGTTAGGTGAGATAGCCTAATAGTATTGCAAGATTGTTGTTGACCCAGCCTTTTTAGAATGTTGCTAACATTGTTTACAAAAATCATTGAATGTTTCTTTTGGACACCTTTTTATAAATCTTAATGTGGTTGTCTTATTCTTAAAATGTGCATAAATTCATACAATTACCCCCAAAATATCATAATTTAGGTGTGTATTTTTGTCCTTACCCTTAATGCTAAAGTAAAGTAAGGTGGAAAATGTTGACTAATTTCTATATTTGGCTACCTTTCTCATGTTCTGAAGGTTTCCCAAAGCCGGAGAGAGGAGGAGACAGTGGGAACTGGCATTAAGGAGGGACGGTTTTGTTGCGACTGGCACGACACTGCTCTGTAGTGACCACTTTACCAGTGAGCAATTTGACAGGACGGGGCAGACTGTCCGCCTTAAAGATGGTGTTGTGCCAACAATGTTCAGCTTCCCTGCTCACCTTCAAAGGGTATGTGTTTGGCCAATAGGTATTCAAGGTGTATGAGATTGGTATATCAATGTCACACTGCAAGTAAATAATGTGTTTTTTATTACAGCACATTATTACAGCACATTTTAGACACTCAACTTCTTTAATTATGTTTATTTCAGCCCGCTGCAACTAGAAGCACACACAATTCTAGAAGAGCGGAAGACAACCTTCCGATGGCCTTGCCTCAGGATGAACCTCAGCCTGATGTTGTGAGTATTTGCATTGTAGAACCTTTTTTTTTACCACTACACCCCTGATCATATGGCTTGCCATATTAAATCCTTCATCTCGGTGGTACGCAGGAAGGTCTATGATGGTGTTACTAGAAGAGCCTAATATTATTTGAGGTGGTACTGTTTGAAGTCTATTTATGTCACTCATACACTTTGATGAATAAACATGGGGTTAGGCAACCCTTACAATCAAAACAGCCATTTTCGTCCAGAGCCACTATGGTATATTGACTTGAACAGACTGTTAGATCAACCCTGAAAACTGGAAATATCTGTTACAACCCACCGACCATGGTTCCACTTTGTCGCTACGTAAGTAAACTGTATATATAATCACTGTTGGTGATAACTTAGAGGAAGATGTCTATCTTAGACCAGGTTTACCATGTGGCGGCAAACAAGTACTATTGGTCTATTTCATACATAACATGAATACTATTAATGTGCAAGACTGTCTTGATGTGAGAGCCACCGTGTCTGGGCTATTGTGATTAACCATCAATCCTTTTGTACAATCATGTATTATGCTGAATACATTTCCTGTATGTAACCAATGCATTTATCCACTCTGGGCCGCGCTGCAAATAAATGAGTTTGGACCATAGCTGCTGTTGTCTGGCTATACACGGTTATTTCTCATCTGACTAAGTCAGCTGAGGACCATGGTTCTATGTCGCTCTCCTTTTCTCCATCCAGTTAGCAACCTCATTGTGCTGCAATTAACCTTAGATATTCATTTACGAATATACGACAATTGGTGCCGTTTTAAGACCCGTTCTGATTTGTTCACATAATGAGCAGGCAGTAAAAGAGCCAGGAGTTGGGGATTTGCAGTGCAGAGTGGTGGCTGTCTGGATGAAGGTACGAGGGGTGAATAGGAAAATTGGTCATGTATAGCCACAGTAGGGCCCAGGGTGAATGTATTCTTTGCGTACAGGAAAGGTGGAGTGATGTTAGATTTAGACTGTCGACCTGCTTGCTTGGGGTTTTATTGCAGGAAGTACGAGCAGCGTATTTGTGCCATGCCATGGTGAGCAGGAGGATGGAACTTTTTTATTTTTTGTTGATTATATAGAAGCGACGGCCCGACGAGTGGTTATTAGTCATATTTTAGGGACAGGCTAGGGCTGATGGTTAGGGACGCCTTTTGGAAGAGTGATGAGGAATCTCTAGTTAGGAGGCTGCATGGATTAAGCAGACCTAAGTGAGGGAAAGTATACAAATTTGTATGACTGTCGGGTGTCTCTGGTCGCACCGACAGCACTTAATAGGTTAGGGAATTGAGGGTGTTTGTTTAGAATACATAGGATTAGTACAATGGGATGATGTGGTAAGACTATTCTAGGTAGAATCGGCACTAATGTAATGAAGAAAAGGGGCACAATCGGGGTGAACGGTACAGTAGTGAGGTGAAAGGTGAAGAGTTTATAAGCAACTATGGAGCTATAAACAGGGAATTGTTCAGGGAAACAATTGAAAGTCTGGGGATAAGTGACATTTTTGGTTGATGAACGGGTTAAATGAGGGCTGTTTTCACTCGTCAAAACCGGGCCCCGCTCTGGGAGACGGCTGACGGAGGAACGAGAGTACCATTGTGGATTTTACAAACCCTTCGTCGAACAATAATGTGACTACCAGTAAGAGAGGATATAGATGTCTGTATTTAGTTCAGATCGCGCACAGCCAAGGGATAGGGATTCGTGCCAGGTTGCTTAACGGGAAGCTCACTTAGAATCGGTACGCTGAGCAATAGACTTTGGAAGACGTTCCATATGCGAATTGTCGAGACATAATCCGACGTCATTTATGCTCAGATTGGCCATTGTCCAAATCTGAGAAACATCAAGCTCGTGGAGGAAAGAGGATTGTAGGAAATATGGAAATTGTGGTTTAAACGGAGAGCACGATAAACCACATAAACCTCCGATTCAAGCCGTCAGGTGGCTCTACAAGTAGGAAATATGGAAATTATGGTTAAACGGACGATTTGGCCATATAAACCTCCGATTCAAGCCGTCAAGAGGCTCTACAAAACTCTCCACGAGCCACTTTACATGGATGGAGCGGGTTTCTCGGGGTATAGCAAGACGGATTTTCTATAACTCGGTAGATATATAAAGCACTTTGAAAGAAGGAACTCCGCGTTTGTGATTAGGACATAGGGAAGAATTGTGTGAAACGGGCGAGGTTTAGGTTAGGAAATGCGCTTAGGATGGATGTGGCCAAGTGGATGGTATGTTTATAAATAGGTATAACAAAGCAGGATAGCCGGACCAGCACTCACAGGTTCAATGTTTTTTTAATTGGCAGCCTGAATCAAAGCAGACATGTTTCGGACTAATGTCCTTCTTCAGTGGTATGGCTAGCACTGGAAATGAATTCAAGGTGATGATTAAATACACCTGGCAGGTAAATGACACGGCAGGAAATGACATCACAACGCAGGTGTGCCTATGCAATATGACTAAATGAATGACCTATCAAAATAGAGTACAATCATAATTTATACATATGTATAGATATATCTATATCTATCATCAATAAATATTTATAAACAATACAATACAAAACTAAACAAAATTACCAGAAACTTGATAACATATAACATGCCCTTTCATTTATAGGGCTAATTGAGCCACTTTACTTGAATTGAAATAATTAATTTCAAATTATCCATAGGGCATCTAGTTTGGCAACAAACAACATCTTAAATCAGACCAGAAATAACAATGTGGGAGTAAGGAGGTTAAAGGAAACAGGTTAAGACGTTCTCTTCATTCATACCTTTAGGTTCGATACAATTAAACAGGTGGATATAATAACATTCACGTTGCAGCCGCAGCTTGTGTCTGTCTCCACCTCGCGCTGGCCTGAGTACTAGCTCTAGTCCCATATATTTGAGGTCGTTGACGGTATGCTTACACTTAGAGAAATGCCGAGCTACCGATGACTTGACATCTAAATTCCTCACAGCACATTTGTGTTCACTTATTCTTGATTTAAAGGCTCTCGTTGTTTTGCCCACATAGGAAAAATTACAAGGACATTTTAGCAAATACACCAGATTGGACGAATTACACGTTATCCGTCCTTTGACTCTGATATTTTTCCCCGTTTTTGGATGTGCGAAAAATTTATCTTTAATCATACCCTGGCACTGAACACAGGATTGGCAGGGAAAATTTCCGTCTGGGATGTTGGACATAAAATGAGAAGGTTTCTTTAAGGGCAAATCAGTTTTGACTAGGAGATTAGATAAATTTGCTTGTCTCTTGTAAAAATAGTTAGGCGAATGCTGAAACGCTGTCCCTATGAGAGGGTCGGACTGCAGAATATGCCAATGTTTATTGACAATAGTCCGCGTGTCTCTCGTAATAGGGCTGTAAGTAGACACGAAAGATACTTTGTCAGGTTTATCTTCTTTCTTTCTGGGGGTAAACAACGTGGCCCTGTCGATATGCTTGGTTTTATTAAAGGCTTTTAGTGTCAAATCAGCACTATATCCTCTCTCGTGGAAACTGCCACGGAGTACCTTTGCTTGTGCAATAAATGTATCGTCAGTATCGCATATTCTCTTATAGCGAAGTATTTGGCTATAAGGAAGACTGTTCTTCAAAGCTGGGGTGTGATAACTAGAATAATGTAAGAACGAGTTACGATCCGTCTCCTTTTTAAAAACCTCTGTGTGTAATGAGATGCCATCTGGGGCTTTCTTGATCAAAACATCGAGGAAGGGTAAATTATACATATCAAACTTTAATGTAAACTTTATCGTTCTTCTACAGGAGTTCAGGTACTCAAGGAAGGCAAAAAGTTCGGATGATGAACCAGACCAAATAAAAAACAGATCGTCAATATAGCGCATATACGATTTGACACATTTCTCAAACGGGTTATTATTAAAGATATGATCCACTTCATATTTGGACATATAAAGATTGGCTAGGTTCACAGCGGCTGGAGAGCCCATGCTGAGGCCTCTGTTTTGTAAATAGTATTTATCTTGGAATCTAAAATAGTTTCTAGTTAGAACTAGATCCGTTAAACTAACCAGCGCTTCTGTAGGGGGGAGTAATACTTCCCTCGAGTTTAAATAAAAACTCAGCGCGTCCAGCGCATCTGCATGTGGAATGCTGGGGTAAAGGCTGACTACATCTATGGTAACTAGTAAGTCTGTAGGACTAATGTTGCAGGACGAGAGCCTGTTCAAAAAAGTTTCGTTTTGTATTGTATTGTTTATAAATATTTATTGATGATAGATATAGATATATCTATACATATGTATAAATTATGATTGTACTCTATTTTGATAGGTCATTCATTTAGTCATATTGCATAGGCACACCTGCGTTGTGATGTCATTTCCTGCCGTGTCATTTACCTGCCAGGTGTATTTAATCATCACCTTGAATTAATTTCCAGTGCTAGCCATACCACTGAAGAAGGACATTAGTCCGAAACATGTCTGCTTTGATTCAGGCTGCCAATTAAAAAAACATTGAACCTGTGAGTGCTGGTCCGGCTATCCTGCTTTGTTATACTGAACTTTATGGGATTACAGCACCCAGTGTGAGTACTTGTGAGCGCGGTCTAACTTGACTATATTGATTCAAAGCTACCCAAATAGCTTTCGAGACCTGCAGCTCCAAACATTTTTCTACGAACCCAATTCCCTGGAGGACGACAGCAGCTCATACTGCTAAACATGGAGAAAAGAGGCTTTGCTTTTTCCAAGGGGGAAAGCGACAGAATCTGCAGCTTATTCCCAGTGCCAGAGAGTTCGGCACCTGCTCCACCCAAAGGAAGAGAAGCACTGGCCTTGTCGCTCTCACGTCTAAGGCAGAGAGAGACGCGTACCCTACTCCACGGTACGACCCTCACCAATTACTGGCAGGATGCCATTATACCGAGGGGCCTTCGCATCAACAAAGAACCCACGCTGGGAAGAGATTCACCTGAGTTCTGTGAAAAGTGGTGTTCGATCCTGGATAAGTGTTCCATGGATCTACTGCTTTTAATCATAGATAATGAAGGCTCTAAATTAGCCAAAGTCAGAGAGGATCTTGCCTTGTTAGAGGAAGAAATTAAAACTATTCTAACCCCTGACCAACTGACCGAACTGCTCGTGTCAGTGAACCAGAAACTTGATAAGTATAAACAGGACATCGAACTGCACAAGAGAGCCAAGAGGAGAAGAGATGTTCAAGACTACGCAACACATATGGTGTATCCATGGCTCCACAATCCACCTTCCAGGAACCGCAGGCCGACTTGGCAGCCCAGAGACAGGCAAAGACATACCGACTCCTCCTCCACAGCGGTGAGCTCCGACGAGGCGCCCTCTCAGCCAGGCAGATACCCGCTCCGGAGCCAGTCTGTTTTTCGAGGCGAGCAGGACGCTCCGCTCCCGCCCCGACCACGGTTCCGGTGATGAGCATTACATCTAACATTGTCAACATTTCAGATGTATTATTGAGCGACCCACATCATAATATCCTGTCTAAAGGTTTATCTTTTGTACCAGCCCGCAAGGTGGATGCATTTACTACTAAGGTAGAACTATTTAAGTTTTTTAGAAATATTAAGTTGAAAGCATTTTATGCCAGAGGGTTTGATAAGAGAACTCAATACGCTAATGAAAATGTGTTGATAAGTGATGATGATGCTGATGCTAGGCCTGAGATAGAGCCAGACACCTTTAAAAGAAAAGTATTTAAACCCCGTAGTCTGTTTACTCCCCATCTCAATCCTCCCTCAGTTGAAACTTTCTGCAGATTAGTACAAAATGATGTCCTTAAGTTATGTGAGACCAGTCACAAAGCCCATCTTTATCCAAATTTACTTGAATCGGAGTCTGCAGCACTGAAGGAGCTCATGAAGAAGGAAGATTTAATTTTTAGAAAAGCTGACAAGGGGTCTGGTATCGTGCTCCAAAACAAGAGCTCGTATATATCTGAGATAAACAGACAATTGAATGAGATTGAGGTATATACCCTTCTAAATTCAGACCCTGTATTCAGATTTTCTACGGAAATCAAAACGGTCCTTAAAAGCCTGAGATTGTCTGAGGCAATTACAGAAAATGAATTCAAGTTTATGTTCGTAGAGTACCCGGTTACTCCTATTATTTACACTTTACCTAAAATCCATAAGGATATGATTAACCCTCCTGGTAGACCTATTGTTTCCGGTATTGGCCCTGCCACAGAAAAAATCTCTCAGTTCATTGATGCGCATATTAAGGATTTGGCCTCTTCTCAGCGTGGTTACTTGAAGGATACTACTACTTTTTTGAACAGGCTCTCGTCCTGCAACATTAGTCCTACAGACTTACTAGTTACCATAGATGTAGTCAGCCTTTACCGCAGCATTCCACATGCAGATGCGCTGGACGCGCTGAGTTTTTATTTAAACTCGAGGGAAGTATTACTCCCCCCTACAGAAGCGCTGGTTAGTTTAACGGATCTAGTTCTAACTAGAAACTATTTTAGATTCCAAGATAAATACTATTTACAAAACAGAGGCCTCAGCATGGGCTCTCCAGCCGCTGTGAACCTAGCCAATCTTTATATGTCCAAATATGAAGTGGATCATATCTTTAATAATAACCCGTTTGAGAAATGTGTCAAATCGTATATGCGCTATATTGACGATCTGTTTTTTATTTGGTCTGGTTCATCATCCGAACTTTTTGCCTTCCTTGAGTACCTGAACTCCTGTAGAAGAACGATAAAGTTTACATTAAAGTTTGATATGTATAATTTACCCTTCCTCGATGTTTTGATCAAGAAAGCCCCAGATGGCATCTCATTACACACAGAGGTTTTTAAAAAGGAGACGGATCGTAACTCGTTCTTACATTATTCTAGTTATCACACCCCAGCTTTGAAGAACAGTCTTCCTTATAGCCAAATACTTCGCTATAAGAGAATATGTGATACTGACGATACATTTATTGCACAAGCAAAGGTACTCCGTGGCAGTTTCCACGAGAGAGGATATAGTGCTGATTTGACACTAAAAGCCTTTAATAAAACCAAGCATATCGACAGGGCCACGTTGTTTACCCCCAGAAAGAAAGAAGATAAACCTGACAAAGTATCTTTCGTGTCTACTTACAGCCCTATTACGAGAGACACGCGGACTATTGTCAATAAACATTGGCATATTCTGCAGTCCGACCCTCTCATAGGGACAGCGTTTCAGCATTCGCCTAACTATTTTTACAAGAGACAAGCAAATTTATCTAATCTCCTAGTCAAAACTGATTTGCCCTTAAAGAAACCTTCTCATTTTATGTCCAACATCCCAGACGGAAATTTTCCCTGCCAATCCTGTGTTCAGTGCCAGGGTATGATTAAAGATAAATTTTTCGCACATCCAAAAACGGGGAAAAATATCCGAGTCAAAGGACGGATAACGTGTAATTCGTCCAATCTGGTGTATTTGCTAAAATGTCCTTGTAATTTTTCCTATGTGGGCAAAACAACGAGAGCCTTTAAATCAAGAATAAGTGAACACAAATGTGCTGTGAGGAATTTAGATGTCAAGTCATCGGTAGCTCGGCATTTCTCTAAGTGTAAGCATACCGTCAACGACCTCAAATATATGGGACTAGAGCTAGTACTCAGGCCAGCGCGAGGTGGAGACAGACACAAGCTGCTGCTGCAACGTGAATGTTATTATATCCACCTGTTTAATTGTATCGAACCTAAAGGTATGAATGAAGAGAACGTCTTAACCTGTTTCCTTTAACCTCCTTACTCCCACATTGTTATTTCTGGTCTGATTTAAGATGTTGTTTGTTGCCAAACTAGATGCCCTATGGATAATTTGAAATTAATTATTTCAATTCAAGTAAAGTGGCTCAATTAGCCCTATAAATGAAAGGGCATGTTATATGTTATCAAGTTTCTGGTAATTTTGTTTCGTTTTGTATTGTATTGTTTATAAATATTTATTGATGATAGATATAGATATATCTATACATATGTATAAATTATGATTGTACTCTATTTTGATAGGTCATTCATTTAGTCATATTGCATAGGCACACCTGCGTTGTGATGTCATTTCCTGCCGTGTCATTTACCTGCCAGGTGTATTTAATCATCACCTTGAATTCATTTCCAGTGCTAGCCATACCACTGAAGAAGGACATTAGTCCGAAACATGTCTGCTTTGATTCAGGCTGCCAATTAAAAAAACATTGAACCTGTGAGTGCTGGTCCGGCTATCCTGCTTTGTTATACTGAACTTTATGGGATTACAGCACCCAGTGTGAGTACTTGTGAGCGCGGTCTAACTTGACTATATGTTTATAAATAGGACAATGTTTTGCTAAGTATATATGGTTGGATGAATGTCTGTTAGAGGTTATGATTGAATGCCAGTGTATTTTTTGTATGATTATAAAACTCTAGTGACAAACGGCAGCGGAGAAACCATAACAATGTCCGTTGTATGGGGAAGGTTCGTTTTGTTTCAAGGGCAGTGGAACGTGGCATAGGTTTAGCTTGCTACATGAGCCGTGAGGACGACAGCGATAATGTATGGACGCTGCGTTGCGATATCGAGTGAATTGAGTGAATGGCGAGAGTGATGGAACCAAAATGATGTGTGAGATTCGTTGACATTTTTTAAATCGGTGGTATTAAGGTTTTAGTTTAATGTAGTAGGTATCAAAATAAGCGATTTTTTTGGGAGCTGATGACGTCACTAGAAACGTCTAAGCATTGGGAGCGTTAGATTTAAAATACTGTGTATTTCGGCCAGGCGGGGCCAAACGGGCGAGCAAACTGATATAGAGATGATAATATATGATCTGTAAACTAGGGCTTAATAAGATTAAAGTTATGAGGCGGGGTATAACTTTGTTGTTTAGAGTTGGATTGGTACTGAGCGGATTGAATGAATGTACGGATCTCGAACAGCACGTAATGCGCGGCTCCCGGGAGGGCATTGAACGTCACATTAGGTAGGCTAGCTACTTAGCTGGTGTGAGAGTTTGGGAGATAAACGCTGTGGAAAGGGCTCGTGCAATATTATGGTTAGAAGCGGCGTAGTGGCGTTGAGTGAGCGATGTTTATGTATGAAGCGATTGTGTGATAATAACGTTGATTGGGAGTTGTTTGCAAAAGTTGGTCGCTTCTGACGTCATATTGTGGGACCTAGAAAGGGGAACAGCATCAGGGCTGGCTAGGCTATTAGCTTGCATGCGGCTGTTTTGTGAAATTGCGGGCGACATGTGTGGTGATTAGAGTTTGGAAAATAATGGTTAGGGAGTATTAGAGGACGCGGTGGTTGTCGTGGCATTGTATTAAGTTGAAACGGAGTTTTTATGATAATAGTTGTACTTTGTCGCGGTGCATCGGTTGCTGTGTGCCGTTTTGTGCTACTGCGCATGCGCGGATCACTGTTTTTCATTAATTTCGCTCAAGAGGACGAGAAACGGGTGAGAAGAGATTTTGCATTGTGTAAAATGGTTGTATTTGTATATTGTGCATTGGGTTTTTGTGTACACAGGGGAAGAGATGTAACATTATCAGTGGTTGGTTTATGGGAGGAAGTCGGTAAGGGTTTTACTTAGACTGCAAACATTGCAGTGGGCCTATCAAAACGAAATGAAACAAAGCTGGGATTCACAAACCAGCTACACTGAACATTTTTATTATTAATATTAGGAACATACATATATATATATATATATTGGACACAAGTGTATATTCTTGACCAAGGGGGGTAGTTTGGGAGTATAAATAGGCTGAATTGGGTAAAATGTTCTACAAAGTAAAGTACATATGTAGAATCGATTTGTCACATGTGTATGGATAAGGAAGTATTTGGAACTAACCACTATTAATGTTTTTCTGAGATGAGTGATGCTTACATGTATGATGATTAGATTTGATGGACATTGCCGGTAATAAGTTAGAGTTCACAAAGCTAGCTGTTATGGGTGACTATCGTTTAAGAAGGGAAATACTGTGTGCACAAAACATGTGTGTACAGAGTGTCCTTCGGGGCAGACCTGGTTTAAACACATTTGAGACCACTTCTGGGAATGTTGTTTTGTTGAAATGAGTGATGCTTATATTTGTAAAAATGCATGAATATTGTTGTGTAGAACCGTGATGTTGAAAATGTTGAAGCTTGCTTTTAATGACACTGTTGAATTAATGTTGCTGCAAGTCTTTAGATCATGGGGGGTGATAATTTAATGATGTAGTCTTGTTGGCATATATTTTGTTGCATTGCTATGTTGAAATACTGTTTATGCTTGTTTTAGATTGTTAAATCTTTAACTCCATTGGTTTACATAGGCTGATGTTTTATATTAAGATTGATTGCAAATCCTTGGGTCACAATAGGATAATTTAGTGACAGGGGACTTGTTTAGATGCTGCTTTAATGACTATGATTGTGTTTTTGCAGTTATTTTAAATGATTTGCTGTTTAGTCTGTAATTTCTCTCTGTTTAGCTGTTAGGGTCAGGCAGGAATGTGTTTATTTGCCCCCAGGGTAGAATGTGTGTGTAATGGTTAACCTTTTGTTGAGTTACAGGAGGGTCAGTGGGGTGATAAAGCGATTTAGGAAAGGTCACGGAGCTCACAGGAGAGACCCAGGCTATCTTTACAGAAGCAATTTAGAGAAGGCCCGAGGGGGGTCAAGAAGGGGCAGCTGCTATGAATGGCTGTTTTATGACAGGGAGACAGAGCAGAGCTGGTCAGATTAGATGCACCAGGAGAGAGGTCGCAGGTGGAGGGTGCAGTTGCGAAGTCAGATGACGGGAGAGGTATTTTTACAACAGGAGGGAAATAGCGGTGACGGGAGTATGAGACAGGGGGCTAATTCAGGAAACAGCTGGAGGGCGATCGATAGAAAAACAATAAGGTAATCATTCAATTGGATTATGACTTTTGAATGGCTAGCTTTTTGATTAGAGGGAATAGCGGTATACTCTCAAGGTACTAGGAATTCTTTGAGGTTCTGTCGTTGAGAGAGAGTTCCTAGACTCTTTCTGGCAGTGGGTAGGAGTGTAGAGGTTGGTGTAGATTGTGTTAGCCTGAGGTTGAGTACAGAGAGAGCTGAGGACAGGAAGGAAGGGAAAACTAACAACATTGTCTGTATGAACCTGAGATAAATGATTAATGAGTTATGTTGTGTTGTGGGTTGAGTGATGTATGTTATATGACTTGAGATTTTTGTTTGCATGAGTGGAACAGGCGTGAATGGTTTTTGTTTTTGGGTGGTTACCTAGAAATGAGAGGACAAGGTTGAAATGATCAGAGTGGCTGTGAATGATTGAGAGTGGTTTGTTTATTTTGTGTGTTTGAGAGATTATGTTGGATGAAAGGTTTTTTTCTTTGTGAGGATTTCGATGAAGTGGAACGGTGGATGATTGTGGGGCTGTTGTCTTGTCTGTCAGGATGAGAGGGATATCAGGACACTTGGTCTATACTACGGATAGAACTGGGTTTACTGTCGCTTATTTTGTTTCATATCATTTGAATGAAAGAGTTTGTTTTGTTTAAGTTAACAGCCACTGTGGTATGCTCAGAATGTGTGGATGATGTTGAGTTGTGAGGTTTGGCAACATTTTAGTTTTTCTTTCCTTTCTGGGTACTCTAATGTTCAGGATTGAATGTGTTGTGAAACTGGGAGATATTGGATGAAAGCGTTTACTTTATGTCATATTATTTGGTTGAGTGTCAATGTTTAGATTTTATTTTAGAAGCAGTGGTGGTTTTGATGCACTGCTTTCGTTCAAATTTATTTCTTTTAAATGTCTTAGAAGTTGACAGCCACTGTTGTGTGTTGAAGAAGGTATGTGTGGATGAGCGTTTGAGTGTACATTTTTAGATTTCTTTTCTATTTTTTGATCTGTAATTGTGTGGACTGGGAGGAGGTTAAAAGGGTCGAAGCGGAAAATTGCAGCAGGAGTGATAGAGCTGAATGGATGGTTTTGGAAACGTGGGTTTTATTTCTTTTGTTTAAAAAATGCATGGATTTTTTTCATGTTTTTAGGGGTGCGTGGTTGTTATACAGACTGGAGGCCACAACAGAGTGGTGTTTGTTTATTGAAGAGTGTGGCTTTGTTTGATTTTTTTTCTTTTTGTTCCCAAATATTTTTCATGATCTGGTGAGGGAGAACGGGTGAAGGCTGAGATGCATTGGAGCAGGGCGACGACAGATAAGTAGTTCCACCACATTCGCATATGGATTTTGATGGCTTCCCTTAAGAGTATGTTGACATATTGTGTAATGGGATTTGCTTTGTGCTTTTGTCTTCAACAGCTCAGTCGAGGGGGGGTTTGCAGATCAGCTCGGGAGGACACATGAATACATTACATTAGAGCGGTAACATAGGGGTTCATCTTCCCTGTTACTCTGCAGTCCACGGTGGTCAGTTACCAAATTGTGGTAGGAGAATTCTTGTATGCATTCGCCCCCATCTCTACAGTACCCCATGCGGGTGGGGCCAGGTTGTAATAACTGAACAGATGGGGTTTGGGACAGTTCCAGGCTGAAGGACTCATCTGACGACCAGGTTGTCATGCCAAGATGGATGACTGGACCTGGGGGCATGCCTGGCCTGGGGGGCAGAGCCGGCCTGATGGCTGAGCTGAAAGAAATGTGCAAGAGTCTCTGAGGAATTATGATGTGTGGATTGGACTGTGGGGGACGGGGAGATGACTGTACAGTAGCTACTGATGGGCTTTGTTTTGTGCACATTTGATTTGGTGGAACGCACAAACAAAGGACGGATAGATTAGGGCAAAACGCAGGGATGAGTAAGAACATACACATAGATTATGGTCAGAGTGAGGATAGGGAGTAAAGGAAATTTTTCGTTGAAAATCTGCTTTCCTCTACCGGACTGGGCTGTGGAAACCAAGGTGGTAAGGTTATGACCATTATATGTGTTATAAATGGGGGAGGATAGATGGGAAGCGGTTGATTAATTATGCAAATGTGTTTGTACTATTTTAAGAAAAGATTAGCAGAAGGAAGATATTATTTCAGAGAATGAATAAAGTGAAAATATTGTGATACTAATTATTGTGATACTAATTATGTTTTCTCTCCCAGATCATATAAAAGAATGTGGAAACAAACTTTCTGTAACTTAAGAAAATTGGGTTTTAAAATTTGTGATTTATTATACTTTAATGTGTAATGTTTAGATTAAATTGTTTTAATTGTTTTCAACAAATGACCTCTGGCTGTGAGCCCAGAGGAACAAAGCCTGATGAAAGTAAGTGGGAAACACTGTTTCAAAGGCAGGGTAAGTTAAGTGGGAGAGCGGATAAACGGGTTATTAGCACTCCCGGGAGGGGATCATAGTCAGGGGCAACTGTGAGGGAAAATTGAAAAAAATTGGAAGAAAAATTATGATTTTTGTTATTATGTTAAAAATTGTATGGTTAGTATGTATCTAAATCAAGTCAAGATACTGGTTGTATGACAATGTAAATAGTCAGAGTGAGGAATTATGGTATATTGACTAGAACAGACTGTTAGATCAACCCTGAAAACTGGAAATATCTGTTACAATATTTAATTCAAAAGAATACTTTAATAGTGAACTGTTGCATGCATTACAGAGACTCTCAGAGTACATTCCGGAGGAGCCTTCAGGCAAAACCTCTAATGATAAGGTTGTTTACACAGTTGTAGAGGCGCCATTGCAATTGAATCATTACACAAGCCCTATTAAGGGAAGGTTAAAAGGTCTGAAGTCATCAGACCTCCTCGTTGTTGAAACTGGAAGAAGACACCAAACAAGGAAGTCAGGGGGGGCTGACCAGCCTCCCCCAGAAGGTCATCAAAGGAGAAAACACCATGTGTGGAAGCAAGGAAACTATGGGGGGAGAAGACGCCAACTCATCAACATACCACGGCCCCCCGGTTGCTACAGGCACCCACACGACAAGGACATGTTGGGGCAGATAGCCCCAACAAGAAGACCGCCTGTTTTTAGATACTTGTGATTGGTTGAACTAGTTTAAGAATAGTGAGGTAATTTAATCTATAAGTATTGGAACAGTAAGGAGAGGGAGGCCAGGCCAGCTCATGACCCGCCACGACCATTCCCCAGGGGGTCTGAGTCCTGCGCCTCCATCACCCACCGACCATGGTTCCACTTTGTCGCTACGTAAGTAAACTGTATATATAATCACTGTTGGTGATAACTTAGAGGAAGATGTCTATCTTAGACCAGGTTTACCATGTGGCGGCAAACAAGTACTATTGGTCTATTTCATACATAACATGAATACTATTAATGTGCAAGACTGTCTTGATGTGAGAGCCACCGTGTCTGGGCTATTGTGATTAACCTCATCAATCCTTTTGTACAATCATGTATTATGCTGAATACATTTCCTGTATGTAACTAATGCATTTATCCACTCTGGGCCGTGCTGCAAATAAATGAGTTTGGACCATAGCTGCTGTTGTCTGGCTATACACGGTTATTTCTCATCTGACTAAGTCAGCTGAGGACCATGGTTCTATGTCGCTCTCCTTTTCTCCATCCAGTTAGCAACCTCATTGTGCTGCAATTAACCTTAGATATTCATTTACGAATATACGACACCACAAAACATATTTTTGCCTTCTAAGGGGACAAGCCTATTAAGATACATTTCTTAAAAGTATGCTGAGTTGGAGAATGTAAAAATGAATTTAGGGTCACAGCATTGATGAGTGAACATTGAAATGTTTAACAAAAGTAACTGTTATTAATTCTTACTATTATTTATGTATTCATATATTTTGCCAAAGGAACAAGGAACCACTGGAGAGAGGGGAAAGAGCCGCAAGCGGCAGGCCACTGACCACCAATGTTCCCCCTAAGGTGCGCCTGTGCGCGCGCACATGGCAAAACGCTCCCGCGCACATCTGAAAGCGGTTGAAAAAAAAACAAATAAAATGATTTATTTTTTTTACTTTTTTTTTTGTATTCAACAAACATGACCATGTTCACGTCTTAAACTCATACTGAGGCCTTAGTTTTGGTTTTAAATTGCATATCATCATTCATTTATTTATTGTCACACAGAGCAGAAGAATTTTGCCAAAACAAACCAATAGTATCCAGCTGCAGAACGGCAGACCAGCCACACTCTCAGACCCAAACGCATTTCCTTTGATTTAATTATACAGCAAAAAAATTTGATCGGGACATCCCTAACGGTAACCTGTTGCGTGTGACGTTACCAAGAGAAGCCCCGCTTTCAGTGCTTTGTGGGCAGCGCTACTGCACACTCACACAGACACACACAACAGATGAGGAAGTGGACAGATCCGACAGATGAACTGCAGAGAAAATTTCCAATTTATTATCCCGGTCGAGACTAATTGGAAGCGGAGTGCAACGCGTGCAAAGCTTGACCATATGTTTATGTGTCTAATAAAGGTGCTGGCGATCTCAAAGCTCACATGGACACAGCAAAACATTACAAACAAAGCAGTGCAAGGCGAGAGTTTGATGGCAAAGTTGACCAAATTGATTGAAGAATGCAGCTATACAGAGAGAGAAAGAAAATAATTGAAAACTATTTTGATGCCTCAAAATGATGTTTTGGTTTGATAAGATGCTTATGATACAATCATAAGGATTATGTGTGTAATAAATTAGTTTAGTACACTAATTGCAACAAATCTGAAACTGCATAGTGCACTTTTAAATTAGTATCTTTGTGAGGTTACTGTTTTATAATTTACATTACATTGAGAAGATAAAGATATATTTTTTAAAGCTGGATTTTCTAATACAGAAGAGGTATTATTTAGAACATTACATCATATTTTTCTTGTTATTTATTTTGTCCAGTAAGACTTGAAAATATATATTATTTTGTCATAGGTTGATTTAGTTATTTTCTTGAGATTTGTCAGATAGATTACTTTAGGCATAATACAGCATGTTGAGTAACTTTGGTTATAGAGAGATATTATTTTGTTATATAAAATAATATAAACAATAATTTTATATCCATACAGAGGAGGTATACTTTAAATATATTATAATGATAAGGCATCTTTGAGTAAACTTTGATTAAGTATCTTGAGGCTGAAGGCAGAGTGTCCTCTTCACAATATGGTCACCCTTGAAGTCGCATTATAATTCACTTAATAAAATAATGACTAGTCAGCCTCCTAAAAAGACAAAAGTTAGTGACACGACTCACACCGCCGCCGCCAAAGTAAGGACTATGCTCTGTATCGTCAATCAATGGTCAAATAAATATTAGATTAAGGAATATATATGCCTTTTTGTATTATTTCTCTGTGTATCAGCAAAATGTATATATTTTTATGTTAGACATTAAGGGAAATTAAGATTCTCAGATTTTTTACAAACCGCTGCTTATCAACTAACCGGTTAATCGGCAGGTGACGTATGTTGCTCAGTAGTTGCTGATGTCTGCTCAGGAGGTTTGAGTGTTTGCTCAGACCAAAAAATAATTAGAGGGAACATTGCTGACCACCCTTACTCATTGCCTGCCTGCCCCAAGGCTATAAAGCCAAACTTGATGAAGCCTCAGCCAGAGTGAGGAAACTGGAGCGGGAGAAGTCGAATGCTTTGGCGAGGGAAAGGAGGGCCAAGAAAAACATGCAGGCTCTTCTGGAGGAACTGAAGGAGAAAAACCTGATAAGTGAAGAGCTGAAAGACAAGCTTGAATGCTACTCAGGTAATATACACATTTTATATATTTTATGTTCTTTGTTAAACTTCTTGGTTACTATTTAAAGGCAGTGTTGTGCTAGTTACTGAAAAATAGTAACTCAGTTACTTTACTAGTTACTCATTTCAAAAGTAACTCTGTTACTTTACTAGTTACTTACACCCAAAGGTAATGCGTTACTGTGAAAAGTAACTATTTAGTTACTTGAAGAAGAAAAAAAAGATTGCTCCCATGCAGATACAGATACTCAAAATCGGTTGATCAACTTGACAGTTTCCATTCACATCACCGAACTCTGCTAAGCAATGTGGTCTAGATACAAACACAAATCTGACACAAACACAAATGTCCCGACGTAATAAGAAATGCACTGTGCCTAATTGCTCAGGGAGGTTGAGCGCAGGCACGTTTAGGTTGAGCGCTTGCACGTTTAGGTTGAGCGCATGCACGTTCTAGGTTCTAGGTTCTAGGTTGAAAATAAGTGCTTGAAGGAACAGCCTTGATATCTGTCGCCGGAGCGTTTCATAATAACCGTCTTGCAACGTTGCAACGAAAATACCATACCTGAAAGTTCAGAACACGCCTATTTTGGTTGTTCGTTGTATAAAATAACATTATTACATTAACATTTGAATTTGGGCATCGGGAATGGTTAAATAATTATGACTGCCTTCAAATTCAACAATATGCAAGCACTTGCCTAAAACTCTTTATACTTACCTCATACACACTAAAAACAGATTGGTCAAATTTGACCCAATTTGGGTTATTTTTGACCCAATTCACTGGTCAAAAAGGGCCCGACCAGTGTGTGGGTTAATTTGACCCAATATTATTGGTTATTTCATTTGACCCATAACTTGGGTCAAATAAACGAATACTAACGACCCATTTTAAGGGTCAAAATAACCCAACCTCCAAGTTGATTTGACCCCATATTGGGTTATACCAACGACCCATTTTAAGGGTCAAAATAACCCAACCTCCAAGTTGATTTGACCCCATATTGGGTTATACCAACGACCCATTTTAAGGGTCAAAATAACCCAACTTCCAAGTTGATTTGACCCCATATTGGGTTATACCAACGACCCATTTTATGGGTCAAAATAACCCAACTTCCAAGTTGATTTGACCCCATATTGGGTTATACCAATGACCCATTTTAAGGGTCAAAATAACCCAATTTTCAAGTTGATTTGACCCCATATTGGGTTATACAAACGACCCATTTTAAGGGTCAAAATAACCCAACCTCCTAGTTGATTTGACCCCGTATTGGGTTATACAAACGACCCATTTTAAGGGTCAAAATAGTTGCTTTGACTGAATCTTGGGTTACATCAAAAGGGTCAAATAGACCCTATTCACAGCAGCCATCTTGTGAGCCAGATTGACAACGATTGACCAACAGATGGACACAGCAACATGATTAGTTACACATCTGTCAGTCTGGTTCACAGGATGTAGGTTTACCCTGCTGTGTCAAGATGGCTGCTGTGAAAAGGGCCTATTAACACAACTGCTATAGTTAGTACACTACATTAGGTTGGCACAGATACTTGATTGAAAGGTATAACAGTCTAAATGTGCTGAAATCAATGAAAAGAACAGACCAAGGCATAGAATACATTTAACTTCAAAATGTATTACACTTGTTGCATATACATGTCACGGCGTGTGGACATCAAAAAGTGCTTTCATGTCAAACTGATTTCCTGTTTAAATAATAAATAATAAATAATACATATCGGTATCTGGTTTTGTACTGCTTTACTGCCCTGTTGGAACACTCCCCCAGATATTGATAGATCAACGTTATCGCCCGATTCTATTAACGCCACTATTTTTTTTAACTCACGATTAACTTTTAAGATTTTTTTTTACTAGACTATCAGGTGTATTATTGATGCTCTCATTGATACTATGTTTGTTTCTGAAGTGTGTGTGTGTGTGTGTGTGTGTGTGTGTGTGTGTGTGTGTGTGTGTGTGTGTGTGTGTGTGTGTGTGTGTGTGTGTGTGTGTGTGTGTGTGTGTGTGTGTGTGTGTGTGTTGTGTGTGTGTGTGTGTGTGTGTGTGTGAGATATAGAGAGAGAGAGGGGGGTGAGAGAGAAGGGAAGGGGCAAGAGAGAAAGAGAGCTGGGCCCTGTTTCTTGTACCTGGATAACTGAGTTAGCCGGATAACTTTAACTGGGTTAGCCGGACTTTCCGGTTTCATGTACGTGGATTTTCCAAATCACCATGACAACATATCCAAAAGTTTGAGCCTGGTCGAAAGCAGAGTTCAAGTTCAACTTAGCCTGAACCATCGCCACGCCCCCGCAAAGAAGTGACGGCCCGTTTCCTGAAACTATTCCCACAGTCTACGATCTGCATTATACCATTCTGAATTACGTTCTTGTGCTCCATTCTTCCAGAGGGGGCTTTTGAAATGTAAAATAGACCCAAAATGCTGATACTAAATTCACTTTGTCCTAAATAATGCACGTTATATATACCGTGGCGACGGTGGCGCTCGCTCGTGCGATGTACACATTATGTGGTTATTTCAATTGTAACTGGGATTAAGATGTCTGATGAGATGCGCTGTTTGACGGATTTGAGAAATTGAATGAGCCGTTGACGTCACATTAATGAATGAGGATAAAGAGATAAACTTCATTCATAACAAAGGATATTCTAAACACGGGTCTCTCGTTCATTAATGTATAAACAATGAATTTATCCCATCTGGCACAGTGGTCCAGCGGTAGTGCTCAAGCCTGCCAACACAGCGACCGGGGTTCAAAACCCGGTCATTCCATATGATTTTTTTGAATATAATATTAATGATTATACGCCAAAGTAGCCTGGTTTTAAGTTAAAATATTATAAATCTACATGCATTGAGGATGTCATTCTTTATATAGCTCTCAACGTGCACCAAATTGAATTATTCCTATATTGCAAAAAGAAGGAGACGACTAGGGTCTTGAACCCCGGTCGTCTGTGTGAAAGTCAAAAGAACAACCCGTTAGACCACATTGGAGATAAGTTAAAGATTGACTATACATCAATCAATGGGTAAGAGAGCCGTATCGTAATTCTGTATAACAGTTAACTAATTATTTTCGCTAGCAAGATCTCATTTGATTATTCAATCCAGCAGGCAAGTTTAAAGAAATATAATCTGATTGATTGAGGTAATGAGGGACTTAAAATTAGCCTATAGATAACGCATTTAACTTGTCGGCGAGGCGATTGAGCCGTACTGCAATATGTTAATAAAGTTTTAAATCAATTAATCAATCAATGCCGCTAGAGAATCAGGATTTCTGCGATCGACACCTGCTGTCTTCTCAGCTGAGGCGGTCGCGCGCACTGATCCTGAGAATCAAGTCTGGCTTGAGTTAACGAGACTGAATGTTATGGTTTGTAACCGACCCCAATCGCACAACACAAGACAGGTATGATGGTTTGCCAAGAAACAGATATTTATTGAACAACAGGGAAAATACAGGGAAAAGGGCACTGTCCCTTTAAGGGAGAATCACAATTACAGGAATATAATATGAGGGGAAGGAAAGGTGCCTTTAAGAGGCGGGCTGGAAAAGGGAACACTAAGGGAAAGTAAGGGAACGCCTAAGGGAAGGTTAAGGGAACGCCTTGGGACAGAGGAACTAGAGACTAGGTAAACCAGGGACAAGGAGAACTAGGGAGAGAGGACTAGGGACTAGGAGAGCTAGGGAACAGGAGAAACGGGGACTAGGGGAACTAGGGACAAGGAACTAGGTGGAACTAGTAGGGGAGAACTTGGGACCAGGAACTAGGTGGAACTAGAAAGGGGAGAACTAGGGAACAGGAACTAGGTGGAACTAGAAGGGGAGAACTAGGGAACAGGAACTAGGTGGAACTAGAAGGGGAGAACTTGGGACCAGGAACTAGGTGGAACTAGAAGGGGAGAACTAGGGAACAGAGGGGACTGAGGCCCGCGGAGGCGGGCTGGGAAACAGGGAGGAACTGGGAGGACTGGTGGAAATCATCTGGGCCGCTCTGCAGGACAGAGGAGAGGGTTAATGCACAAAGGGAAAAAACAGAGCAGGTGCAGAACAGTCCAAATAACAAAGTGAACAAAGTAATAATATCTTCGTGTGACAAACACACAGGGGGAGATGTAAAGTCCAAAAATACTATTCTAAGTGAGAACCAAAAACAGAGGCATTACGCTGGGAGATGAAATGTCCAAACTAACTAACAGAGGCTATACGCTGGGAGATGAAATGTCCAAACTAACTAACAGAGGCTATACGCTGGGAGAGTGACATCACAATCAAAACTCACCCAGGCGTATGCGTAAAGGTACAGGAACAGCAGCGGGAACGGGGGCAAGGACACTACGCTGGGTGAGTGACATCACAATCAAAACTCACCCAGGCGTATGCGTAATGGTACGGGGACAGCAGCGGGAACGGGGGCAAAAAGCATTACGCTGAGTGAGTGACATCACAATCAAAACTCACCCAGGCGTATGCGTAAAGGTAAGGGACAGCAACGGGGCGAGGGCAAGGGGCACCACGCTGGGTGAGTGACATCACAATCAAAACTCACCCAGGCGTGTGCGTAATGGTACAGGGGCAGCAACGGGGCGAGGGCATCGCCACCGGGTGGCTGGCTGTCGGAGCCGAGGAACAGAGTGCTGGAACAGCGGCGGTGACGAGGATGTCGTCCACCGGGTAGCCGCTGTCGGAGCCGAGGAACAGAGTGCGCGCCACACCTTGGTGTGCGCGTCGGAACAGGGAGCTGGAACAGTGGCGGTGGCGAGGATGTCGTCCACCGGGTAGCCACTGTCGGAGCCGAGGAACAGAGTGCGCGCCACACCTTGGTGTGCGCGTCGGAACAGTGGCGGTGGCGAGAGCGTCGTCCACCGGGTAGCCGCTGTCGGAGCCGAGGAACAGAGTGCGCGCCACACCTTGGTGTGCGCGTCGGAACAGTGGCGGTGGCGAGAGCGTCGTCCACCGGGTAGCCGCTGTCGGAGCCGAGGAACAGAGTGCGCGCCACACCTTGGTGTGCGCGTCGGAACCGAGAGACGCCTCGGGGTGCGTCTGCGAGGAGGAGCGTGCCAAGCTCGAAGGTCTGGAAGATGCGCGTCCGTGCGCTGGTACGGAGGAGCGTGCCAAGCTCGAAGGTCTGGAAGATGCGCGTCCGTGCGCTGGTACGGAGGAGCGTGCCAAGCTCGAGGGTCCGGGAGATGCGCGTCAGTGCGCTGGTACGGAGGAGCGTGCCAAGCTCGAGGGTCCGGGAGATGCGCGTCAGTGCGCTGGTACGGAGGAGCGTGCCAAGCTCGAGGGTCCGGGAGATGCGCGTTAGTGCGCTGGTACGGAGGAGCGTGCCAAGCTCGAGGGTCCGGGAGATGCGCGTCAGTGCGCTGGTACGGAGGAGCGTGCCAAGCTCGAGGGTCCGGGAGATGCGCGTCAGTGCGCTGGTACGGAGGAGCGTGCCAAGCTCGAGGGTCCGGGAGATGCGCGTTAGTGCGCTGGTACGGAGGAGCGTGCCAAGCTCGAGGGTCCGGGAGATGCGCGTTGGTCTAGATGTGCGTCAGGACGAACAGCTGCGCTGGGGTCTGCAGTGGAACGCTGGGGTGCCTCCCGTGGAAGTTACAGGGAGCGCAGAACAGTTTCCTCCACAGGCTACGGCGACAGCAGACGAAGGCTGGAGCAAACATCTCAAGGCTGGAGAGATCCATCTTACAGCATTGGTAGACCAGAGGATCTCCCGAAAAGAGTCTAGATGTTAGGAATATGACTCGGCAAGTATACAACACGACCCCACGCCAAAACGAGGGGAAGCGCCCTGGTATTTAAAGCCCACAGGGGGACTAATTAGCCTGCCACCACAGGTGCGAGAGATAATAGAATATCAAACAGGTGTGGCCACTAAGGGTAAAGAACGAGAGGGTGGGGGCTAGAGAGAGTGAGTAGGGAATTCCTAACAGTAGGCTTAAAGAAGACAGAGAATAGGGAATTCCTAACAGTAGGCTTAAAGAAGACAGAGAAAAGGTAGTGAGCAGCGGGCAAAACCTCACAGTATCCCCCCCTCCAACGGGAGCCACCCGGCGACCCAAAACAAATACAGACAGAGTGGCAGGGGCAAAACAAGACGGTACTGGCCAAGCCAGCAGGGGAAGCCACCACAAGAGTGGGGCTAGCAAAAGAAACAGGGTCGCCGAGGGGTAACTAGGGTAGCAGAGGGGCAACTGGGGGAACTGGTCTAGAGGAACTGGGTCTAGAGAACAGGTCTAGAGAACTGGTCTAGAGAACTGGGCTAGAGAACTGGTCTAGAGAACTGGTCTAGAGGAACTGGGTCTAGAGAACTGAGGGGCAAGCAGGGTAGCAAAAGGGGTAACCATGGTAGCACCGGGAAAAGGGCTAGCAGAGGGAAGGTTAGCTGCCAGGGCACTGACAGCTACAGGGCCTATGCTAGCTGTACTGCTACATCAACATAGAGGCTGCGCAAGCTGCCGGGGCTAGGCTAGCAGAGGGAAAGGGTAGCTGCCAGGGCACTGATAGCCACAGGGCCTATGCTAGCTGTACTGCTACATCAACATAGAGGCTGCGCTAGCTGCCGGAGCTAGGCTAGCAGAGGGAAAGGGTAGCTGCCAGGGCACTGATAGCCACAGGGCCTATGCTAGCTGTACTGCTACATCAACATAGAGGCTGCGCTAGCTGCCGGAGCTAGGCTGGCAGACAGGGCTGGACCAGCATGAGAGAACAAGCTAGCTGGAAGGACAGTCCTAGCTGTGTGAGATAAACTACACAAAAAAGTGGAGGCCATGCAGAGGGACCAGGTTAGCTGCTTGGGCCTGGCTAGCTACAGGGCCTAAGCCAGCTGCAAGGCTGCATTAACATAGAGGCTGTGCTAACAGCCGGGGCCAAGCTAGCAGGCCGGGGCCATGCAGAGGGAAACTGGGTTAGCCGCCAGGGCATGGCTAGCTACAGGGCCTATGCCAGCAGCAAGGGCTGCATAAACATAGAGGCTGTGCTAGCAGCCGGGGCTAAGCTAGCAGACAGGGGCTCTGCTGAGGGACTGGGTTAGCTGCCAGGGCATGGCTAGCTACAGGGGGGTCAAACAGGGCAAAACGGGAAGCAAACAGGGGAGCTAACAGGCTAACAAGGGAGCTAAACAGGACTAACAAGGAAGCTAAACTGGGCTAACAGGGAAGCTAACAGGGCTAACAGGGGAGCTAGAGGGAACAAGAAAAAAAAAGGCAAACTCAACATACACAGTCTGTGCTGGCTGGGGTCGTAGACTTGGTGGGGTCGTACTGTTATGGTTTGTAACCGACCCCAATCGCACAACACAAGACAGGTATGATGGTTTGCCAAGAAACAGATATTTATTGAACAACAGGGAAAATACAGGGAAAAGGGCACTGTCCCTTTAAGGGAGAATCACAATTACAGGAATATAATATGAGGGGAAGGAAAGGTGCCTTTAAGAGGCGGGCTGGAAAAGGGAACACTAAGGGAAAGTAAGGGAACGCCTAAGGGAAGGTTAAGGGAACGCCTTGGGACAGAGGAACTAGAGACTAGGTAAACCAGGGACAAGGAGAACTAGGGAGAGAGGACTAGGGACTAGGAGAGCTAGGGAACAGGAGAAACGGGGACTAGGGGAACTAGGGACAAGGAACTAGGTGGAACTAGTAGGGGAGAACTTGGGACCAGGAACTAGGTGGAACTAGAAAGGGGAGAACTAGGGAACAGGAACTAGGTGGAACTAGAAGGGGAGAACTAGGGAACAGGAACTAGGTGGAACTAGAAGGGGAGAACTTGGGACCAGGAACTAGGTGGAACTAGAAGGGGAGAACTAGGGAACAGAGGGGACTGAGGCCCGCGGAGGCGGGCTGGGAAACAGGGAGGAACTGGGAGGACTGGTGGAAATCATCTGGGCCGCTCTGCAGGACAGAGGAGAGGGTTAATGCACAAAGGGAAAAAACAGAGCAGGTGCAGAACAGTCCAAATAACAAAGTGAACAAAGTAATAATATCTTCGTGTGACAAACACACAGGGGGAGATGTAAAGTCCAAAAATACTATTCTAAGTGAGAACCAAAAACAGAGGCATTACGCTGGGAGATGAAATGTCCAAACTAACTAACAGAGGCTATACGCTGGGAGATGAAATGTCCAAACTAACTAACAGAGGCTATACGCTGGGAGAGTGACATCACAATCAAAACTCACCCAGGCGTATGCGTAAAGGTACAGGAACAGCAGCGGGAACGGGGGCAAGGACACTACGCTGGGTGAGTGACATCACAATCAAAACTCACCCAGGCGTATGCGTAATGGTACGGGGACAGCAGCGGGAACGGGGGCAAAAAGCATTACGCTGAGTGAGTGACATCACAATCAAAACTCACCCAGGCGTATGCGTAAAGGTAAGGGACAGCAACGGGGCGAGGGCAAGGGGCACCACGCTGGGTGAGTGACATCACAATCAAAACTCACCCAGGCGTGTGCGTAATGGTACAGGGGCAGCAACGGGGCGAGGGCATCGCCACCGGGTGGCTGGCTGTCGGAGCCGAGGAACAGAGTGCTGGAACAGCGGCGGTGACGAGGATGTCGTCCACCGGGTAGCCGCTGTCGGAGCCGAGGAACAGAGTGCGCGCCACACCTTGGTGTGCGCGTCGGAACAGGGAGCTGGAACAGTGGCGGTGGCGAGGATGTCGTCCACCGGGTAGCCACTGTCGGAGCCGAGGAACAGAGTGCGCGCCACACCTTGGTGTGCGCGTCGGAACAGTGGCGGTGGCGAGAGCGTCGTCCACCGGGTAGCCGCTGTCGGAGCCGAGGAACAGAGTGCGCGCCACACCTTGGTGTGCGCGTCGGAACAGTGGCGGTGGCGAGAGCGTCGTCCACCGGGTAGCCGCTGTCGGAGCCGAGGAACAGAGTGCGCGCCACACCTTGGTGTGCGCGTCGGAACCGAGAGACGCCTCGGGGTGCGTCTGCGAGGAGGAGTGTGCCAAGCACGAAGGTCTGGAAGATGCGCGTCAGTGCGCTGGTACGGAGGAGCGTGCCAAGCTCGAAGGTCTGGAAGATGCGCGTCCGTGCGCTGGTACGGAGGAGCGTGCCAAGCTCGAAGGTCTGGAAGATGCGCGTCCGTGCGCTGGTACGGAGGAGCGTGCCAAGCTCGAGGGTCCGGGAGATGCGCGTCAGTGCGCTGGTACGGAGGAGCGTGCCAAGCTCGAGGGTCCGGGAGATGCGCGTCAGTGCGCTGGTACGGAGGAGCGTGCCAAGCTCGAGGGTCCGGGAGATGCGCGTTAGTGCGCTGGTACGGAGGAGCGTGCCAAGCTCGAGGGTCCGGGAGATGCGCGTCAGTGCGCTGGTACGGAGGAGCGTGCCAAGCTCGAGGGTCCGGGAGATGCGCGTCAGTGCGCTGGTACGGAGGAGCGTGCCAAGCTCGAGGGTCCGGGAGATGCGCGTTAGTGCGCTGGTACGGAGGAGCGTGCCAAGCTCGAGGGTCCGGGAGATGCGCGTTGGTCTAGATGTGCGTCAGGACGAACAGCTGCGCTGGGGTCTGCAGTGGAACGCTGGGGTGCCTCCCGTGGAAGTTACAGGGAGCGCAGAACAGTTTCCTCCACAGGCTACGGCGACAGCAGACGAAGGCTGGAGCAAACATCTCAAGGCTGGAGAGATCCATCTTACAGCATTGGTAGACCAGAGGATCTCCCGAAAAGAGTCTAGATGTTAGGAATATGACTCGGCAAGTATACAACACGACCCCACGCCAAAACGAGGGGAAGCGCCCTGGTATTTAAAGCCCACAGGGGGACTAATTAGCCTGCCACCACAGGTGCGAGAGATAATAGAATATCAAACAGGTGTGGCCACTAAGGGTAAAGAACGAGAGGGTGGGGGCTAGAGAGAGTGAGTAGGGAATTCCTAACAGTAGGCTTAAAGAAGACAGAGAATAGGGAATTCCTAACAGTAGGCTTAAAGAAGACAGAGAAAAGGTAGTGAGCAGCGGGCAAAACCTCACACTGAATCCACCTTCTTGGAACAGGAAAATCCCGGCTTCAAACATCGGGTTAACTGAAGCTGGATAATGACATCTTGATCGACTTAGTTGAACCACGTACAAGAAACAGGGCCCTGGGAGAGTGTGTGTGAGAGAGAGAGGGGGGGGGGGGGGTGTGCGATTACTCAGCCCTTGTGTGGGTGAATGTAACAAGTTCCTAACGTTTTCTTTCCCCTATTATTTCATGTACACTTTATTCATTGTTTTAATGAATTTAATTTCTTTTAAGTTATTTTGTGCATCACTCTGTTTTGAATTTGATGCAAATTTGCAATGCATGAGGGTCATCCTTTTGTGTTAAATGACTGCATAACGAAAGCATTTGTTGACTCGCATGTTGATAAGAGAGTATTAAAACTTGGAACTTGAAAAAGATCCGTTTAAGGTAGAACATTTTTATTAATTTGTGATTAATCGTGAGTTAACTATGGACAATCATGCGATTAATCGTGTTAAATATTTTAATCGATTGACAGCACTAATATATACATATAGAAATACGGGATTTAGCGTCTACCCATCTCCCTCCTCCTCCATCTCTTCCCCCACCTTCCCTCCTGCTACTTCACCTATTCCACCTCCTCCTCATTTGTACGTTTTGCGTTACGTACGGCTGTCCTTAAGAATGCTACATGCTTGGACTCTGGTCCCTCAATATTATATATAACGTGCTGGAGAAACTCCCATGCATGAACACACTGCCTGGGGTACTTTATGTCAAATACATAAAATGCTTTAAAACACGTATCAACTGCCCCGAGCATTGTGCTTTCAGGGTGTGCCCGACCTGCATAGATCACGAATGCCTGAGCACAACATGTGTGTGGTTCTCCCAGCACCAAAACCGAGGGTGAGGGTCTTGCCTGCTGGAGGTACTCCACCATATTTGTCCCAACCTAAAATAAGCAAAGAAAGAATGTTAAATACAGGTGAATCTTGGGTTGACAGTAGCCCCTTTCGTGACTGCGGTTTGCAAGCCTGGGGCTTTTGTGACCGCAGTCACTTGCTGGTGTGCCGTGACGAGTTTAAAAAAGAACTACCAAGCGTGATCGGGGGGCTGGGGGTCGGTCAAAAATATATCAGATATGAATTTCAATACCCAGCGTACAATATGGGATTAACACAGCTTTACAGTGGGGTCTGGAAGCTCGGAGTTGCTAATAAACAGTTTAAAACATTGTTCGAAAGCGAGTGGTACTTACAGAGCGAGCCGTGTATTTCTGCCATTGGTGTCACCGCGCATGCGCACCAGCATTTCACCAGGCATTTGGCTGCCTGGTGCGCATGCGCGGTGACACCAATGCGCGGTGATACCAATTTCCTAAGCAACTCCGAGCTTCCAGACCCCACTGTAAAGCTGTGTTAAACCCATATTGTACGCTGGGTATCTTTGAAATTCATATCTGATATATTT
Organism: Notolepis coatsorum; assembly: GCF_963971535.1. Classification (NCBI taxonomy): domain Eukaryota; kingdom Metazoa; phylum Chordata; class Actinopteri; order Aulopiformes; family Paralepididae; genus Notolepis; species Notolepis coatsorum. The sequence goes on from NC_140168.1 coordinate 161,550,696, forward strand.
TTGACCGACCCCCAGCCCCCCGATCACGCTTGGTAGTTCTTTTTTAAACTCGTCGCGGCACACCAGCAAGTGACTGCGGTCACAAAATCCCCAGGCTTGCAAACCGCAGTCACGAAAGGGGCTATGTAACTGAGGGGTACAATTCCCTGACTGTATTGATAAGTATGGTATCATTAAACCACTACCGCTTGATGTACTTTAACTTCTGGCCATACAGTACACGATATCTAAGTATGATGAACACTTTCCCACATATGAAATCAGGTCCACACAAATATAACAGTCGAAGGTTTAATATAGCAAAAGGTATATACAACATTCACTTAATTACATTTATGATTTGAATGCACTTGTAAGGCAAATGAGTATTCGTAGGCAAATCAACGCTGAATGTCCAATCTCTGGTTACGCAGGAAGCAAGTATACAACCTGGTTCTTTAGGGAACTATAGCGATGGTACTTAAGGATTATAGCGGGATACTAAAGGGGTCCTGCTGGTTGTAAGTCAGTAGGGGGGGGGGGGGGGGGGTTTGGAGAGCCGTCAGCTGCATCCCATCTGGCCAACGATTCCTGGGGAGAATTCAGGTACAGAACACAGTGCCCGCAGGATCTTGATCCACAGATGAATACACTTGGGCCCTCTTGTAGACGGTAGCTGTAGGCTGTAGGTCCACAACGAAGGAGAAGCGAGGCGGCCTCGGTCTGGGTTGAGCGCCATCTCACCTGGGCTCCTCTCGGGGGTAATTCCAACACTCACCGGCGTTGGCTGTTATCCGCTCCACAAATCAAAGCACCCAAAGCAAATAGATATTCCATGCCGTATAGGCTCAGCAGTCGTCCGGGTAGGTAATCCAATGTGCAGGTCCACTCGTCCTCGCCCAGAACTCCTCGGATGAAAGCACCACGCGTGGTCTGCCCAGCCTGGTTAAGACTCTAGATAACGCGAGGAAACGATGGGGGTGCTGCTCACTTTAGAACTCTAACCGAACGATGCACCATACATAATAGACTATTATTAACTTAATAGAAATACGTCCCACTCGACGGTACAGTGCCAAACTATGACAATTCAGCTATGAATTTACACGAGGTCTCAATGCCTATTCTGGGGCCAAATAGGCCATACTGCACCACACGTGGGTCGTGGGTGAGGCTTCACGTCTGTTACTAGGTTGGAGGGTAAAGGACTAATGGACTAAAAGAAAGTTCTACTTTACTTGCGCCATATTTATATGCACGGTGAACAAATAGTACCATTCGTATTTCGGTAGCCGTATTCCTACGCGGAACCGGGGCTAGTTGGGACATGTAAGTCGGCACTATTGAACTTGACTCAAGGGGCTTGTCTGCTGGCGCCAGGTTCTTGTCCAATGAGAGAATGAACTATTATGGGCTGTAGTAGACTAAAGGGATATTCAGTGTATATGTACAAAGAATATACAAGGGATATCAAACGATATACAAATACTATTAAATATATATCCATAAATAAATATATATATTCGGTTTAATCTGATCCTTCACAACAGCCGCCCCCTAATTAGTCCCACCTAATTAGCTAAGCAGAGACAGATTAACCGCACTGTCTACCACTCAAGGTCCGCTGTAAGGGTCAGTCAACTCACAAAGTCGTGGGGTCATGGTCGTCATCGATAGTGTCTGGGAGTCTTGGCAGTTCTATTAGCCTCGCCACGGGTCGTGTGTAAGTCCGCCCTTGGACGAGCACTTCAGCTGCTCGGACCTTGCCATCGGCACCGGTGATCACTTTGCTTACGCGGCCAGCCGGCCACATAGCTCTGGGTAGTGACTGGTCGATAATCATGACGACTGTTCCTTCTGTCAAATTGTCTCTCTCTTTTACCCACTTCTGGCGGGTCTGTAGAGACGGTAGATAGTGGAGTAGGAAGCTATTCCAAAACTTGTCGGCCAGTACTTGACTGTACCTCCACATTCTTCGGCCGTTCGCTTCTTCAGGCCTGTACATTGTCTGGGGTAGCGCGGGGTCCAGCCGCCCCATCAAGAGTGTGTTGGGGGTGACTGGGTCGACATCTGCTACATCACTTGAGACGTAACCGAGGGGCTTGGAGTTCAATACTCCCTCGATCTCCGTGAGGACTGTCATTAGGACTTCTTCCGCCACAGTCTGGGCCCCAAGCACGGCGTACAGGGCTGTCTTTATAGAACGTACTTCTCGTTCCCAGGTTCCACCGAAGTGGGGTGCGTTCGGGGGATTAAACTGGAAGTCAATCTGGGATGGAGCGAGGTGGGTCTTAAGTTCTGGGCCCATAGCTTGGAAGCTCTCTCTCAGCTCTCTTTCTCCGCCTTTGAAGTTTGTCCCGTGATCAGACAACAATGTAGACGGTTTTCCTTTCCGCGATGTGAATCTTCGGAAGGCCATAAGGAATGAGTCTGTGCTCATGGTTGGAAGGAGTTCGATATGTATCGCTCTGGTGGTCATGCATTTGAATACAATACCCCACCGCTTCTCGGTTCCTCTTCCTTTCTTTATATACAACGGGCCAAAACAGTCCATGCCTGTGGCGTGAAAGGGCTTGTCGCCGAGTCGGAGGCGACAGGGAGGTAGGTCAGCCATCCGGGGTATGCTGGGCTGCGCGCGCCACTTTCGGCAGTCTAGACAGGTTCGCTGGAAGCGTCGCACTGCTTCTCTCCCTTGAAGTATCCAATAGCGACGTCTGATCTCCGCGAAGACTCTCTCTGCTCCTGCGTGGTGCACATCTTCGTCGTATTTCTTTATGATCAGCTCTGTGACCTTGTGTCGGCTGTTCAAGACTATCGGGTACTTAACGTCATCCGGTAGGTCGGGGGCTCTCCGCAGACGACCACCCACTCTGATGAGATTATGGGCGTCACTCTCGGGTGCCAGGTGGAGCAGTCTGCTGTCTGATGGGACGGGCTTTCCTCCCTGTAGACAGTCTAGCTCATCGGGGAACGAGTCTCTCTGGGCTCGTTGTAGTAGAAGAAGTTCTGCTTCTTCGTAGTCAGCTGCTGAAATGTCAGTGGTGGGCTGAATCTCTGGGTGGTGCCACAGGAATGTCTTTAGCTGCGCACTCTGTAGGGTGAGGCAATCATCTATGTTGGGGTCTGTGGAGGCAACTGTGCTCAATCCACAGAACATAGGTTTCTTGTTTTCAGCCTCCTCTTTACTCGCCTCCCGTGGGGTGGGCGTAGGCCACTCTTCTTCCGGGAGCTTGAGGAACTCTGGTCCGTCACTGTAGATGTTGTGATGGGTGAGGTCATCTAGGGACATTCCCCGGGTGATGACGTCAGCTGGGTTGTGTTTGGTGTCCACATTCCGCCAGCTCGCTGCTTCTGTTAACTCTTGAATCTCTGTGACTCTGACTCCCACGAAGACCTTGTATCTGCATGAATCAGACTTGATCCATGTGAGTACTGTCGTAGAGTCTGACCACAAGATTGTTCTTTGCACCGGGATGGTGAGTTCACGTTGGATTAACGTGGCTAGATGCGCTCCTGCTAGGGCTGCGCAGAGCTCTAGACGTGGGATAGATTGTTGCTTTCGTGGGGCTATTCTTGAGCGAGCCAGGATGAAAGCGGTGTGTATCTCTCCTCCCTTCTCTTGGGCACGCAAGTAGGCCACAGATCCATAGGCTACTTCGGAGGCGTCGCTGAAGACGTGTAGATCCATCTTGCATGTCTCTGGCCTCACTGTGGGTGGGAAGTAGCTGCGGCGTATGTTGACGCCTGGGAGTGAGCGGAGTTCCGTCTCCCACTCTCTCCATGTGGAGGCAAGGTGTGCGGGTATTGGGTCGTCCCAGCCCTGGTCCTTGTCCCATAGTGCTCGTACAATCATCTTTGCCCTGGTGGTGTAAGGTAGAATACATCCCAACGGGTCATATTGTCTGGCGAGTGTTCTGTACACACTCTGTCTGGTGGTCGGTATCGCCGTCGACCTTCCCTGCTCCGTGGTCAGGGGTTTGTGTCTATAGTGGAGCGAGTCTGTTTTGAAGCGCCAGACTAGTCCTAGTGTCATTTCTTGGGCTTCTCCTGGGATGGTTGCCATCCAGGTCTCGCTACTGGCTGCCTTGTCCGCGGGGGAGAGGCTGCGCAATACTTGCGGGTCGCTGCTGGCCCACTGCCTGAGATCAAAGCCGCCTTTGATCAGGGAGGCGCGTAGCTTGAGTAGGAGAGCCTCGGCTTCTTCTTGGGTCGAAACGCTTTGTAAACAGTTGTCCACGTAGAAACTGTTCTTCACACTGTGTCGGACCTCTTCATCTGCTGCTGGGTCCTCTGCGACGTGTTTCTGCAGTGCAAATGTAGCACAGCACGGGCTGCATGTGGTTCCGAAGGGGAGGACTTCCCATTGGTAGATGGCTGGGTGCTCATCTCCGATCCTCTCTCTCCATAGGAACCGCAGTAGGGGCTTATCCTCCTCCACTAGTCTCACCTGCAGGAACATCCCTTTGATATCCCCGCTGATAGCCACCTTGTCCTGGCGGAAGCGTAGTAGCACGCCTAGTAGAGAGGGGCCGAGTGTGGGGCCGGGCAAGAGCTCTTTATTCAGATTCTGGGATCTGATCTGGTAGCTGCAGTTAAACACAATGCGATCCTTGCCGTTGTGGTGGACCTTGTGGTGCGGCACGTACCATGATTCGGTCGTCTGATCGGCCTCTTTAATGTCAATCTTCATTACGTGTCTCGCTGTGATTAGCTTCTCAATCTCAGCGCGGTACACACTCTCTTGAGCGGGGTCTTTGGCTAGGCGCCGCTCTGTGTTCAATAGATACCGCTCCGTAGCTTCTTTCGTGGCGTGAAAGGTGGGCATTCCCTCTCGCCTCAGGAGTGGAGTTGCGTATCTCATCACTCCGCCGACTGTGACTCTCTTTGTCCCTTGCTCGAGGAGGTTTATGGCGTAAATGTCTTCTTTAGAACGAATGTCTTTCTTTTCGTTCTTAAAGGGCATTGTCTCTAGTGTCCATAGCCTCTCGACATGCTGCAGGAGAGTGGCGTCTTCTTCTGTCACTCTGGAGTGGAGGCAGCTAGTGGCTGCTGTTTGGTTGAGAGATTTAGCGAGGGGGCCTTGTAGTGTCCATCCTAGGCGGGTCTCGACTGCTGCAGGACAGCCTCTGGGTCCTGTATGGACCCGGTCTATCGGGACTATGAGGTCTGCATGGTCGGAGCCTATCAGCAGGGTCGGGGTGGCGCCGTCTATGAGCGGGATAGGTAGTTGACGCAGGTGCACATATTTATCCATCAGTTTGGCGATGGGGTAGGTGTACTGTGATAGTCCTATTTCTTGGCTGGTGAAAGCATTTGTAATCCTATACCGTCTCTCTGGCTGCCCGCTTGCTGCGATAGTGAAGGAGACATTCTCGCCTTTTATCGTCTTTAAATCTCTTTTTATTGTCCGAATCGTCATCTGGTTCTCGCTCCCCCGCAGTCCCAGCTGGGCCGCAGCGGATGCGAGGAGAAGGGTCTTCTCTGACCCGTCATCAAGGACGGCGTAAGTGTCCATGACTTTATCTTGGTGGCTCAATGTTACACGGACTACCTTTAAGGCGAGACACTGCAGGTGAATAGTCAAATATCCTTTTTTTGTTGATTTTGAGATTTAGTTATATTTTGCTTCCTAAACATGTCTTCTATGAAACTAGTGACAATAAAACATCAATAACACACATTTAGTTGTTTATTTTACATCATTTTGCCTTATTGCATCCATAAATGTGCACATATTTAATGGGAAAGTGCCTCATTTGCATATATAAACATAAATTTCAGAAAACTTGCAATATATTTTTTCTTAGTTTATATGTACATAACAAATTGGGAAAGTTTCATAGTGATATCTATTCAAATATTTTTTGCCTATTAGGGGGTACTACACTGTACTACACTGTTTGTAGCATGTGTGTAGTTCTGTTCAGTTCAATAACATCATTATTATTATTATTCAGTTATCAGGCATGTGTTTAGGTTGTCTATTACTAATGGTTTGATTAGGTATTGTGTTTGTAAATATCTGTTTAAAAAAAAAAGTATGGCATTTTACAATACAGAACTTTGAAGGCGTTTTCCCAAAAATGAGTTTTAAGAGTTTTTCCTCATACTCTGAGCCAGAAATCTCCACTTCAGTAGCACTCACATACACTAAGACTTCCAGTTCTATTCATATCTATGTTCTGAAGGTATTTACAGAAGGGTTTGTTGATATCGCATTCATACCCTGATTTATATCACATTTTATTCCTAAAAACATGGCGAAATATGGAATTTTACCATAAAAATGGACTGAATGGAGTATTTTCTGATTTATGGAGTGATAAAAAGAGATATCCAAAATCCCCTCTGTAATAACCTTTGGCTCTAATATGTCAACAAAATGAAACTATAATTTTGAAAATGGCTTTATCCAATGTTCAGATTTCTGTCCTGGAATTATATGCAAATTAGTGCATATTTAAGTAGATCATGCCTCATTTGCATATTTAAACATACAATTTCAGAAAACTTGTAATACAAAAAAGTCTTGTCTTAATATAAGTAATCAACTGGGGAAGTTTCATTGTGATATCTATTAGTTAATTTCTTTACCCTATTCACCTGCAGTGTCTCCCCTTAAGAGCACCTGGGCGCCGCTGCTGCTGGCGGGGTCAATGTACATGACACTTGCCTTTGTGCTGCTCGATGGTGCAGGTGCAGGCTTTCTTCTGTTACTGTCGTGTAGGACATCTAGGTGGGCTCCGTCACACCGACTGCACCTCTTCTTTAGGCGGCACTCGGCTGCCATGTGACTGCGCGCACATCGGTAACAGCGCCTGTTGGACTTTATCCATTGACTCACTTCTTCTGCATTCATCTTCTTGAACAGGTCACATTGTGACAGCCAGTGTTCCTTCTCGCAGTACGGGCACACCATCTTCCACTTCTCTTTTCTCGAGGGGGTACTGTGGTTCTTACTGCTCGGTACTGATTCTGATTGGTGCATGACAGTCACTGATCTTCTTCCATCGTTTACTCTCCTAGGTCCCTCTCTGGAGCTTGGTGTGCTCCGCACGAATGTATCCAAGCGTAGGCTGCTGACTTCTCTCGTCAGGAAGTCGGCTAAATCGAGGAGGGATGGTTCGGGACCGTTAGGATCACGGTGGTTTCTTTGCCGCCTAAAGCGCTCTTGTCTGGCGGGCGGCAGCTTCTCTAAAATCCTCTCGACGTTAGAGTTGGCGTATAGCTCGTGCATACCCTTTTCTCGTTGCGCTCCCAGCATCCCTACCAGGGACTGCACTTTTATAGACAGGTCGTCCAGTGAGCGATTGTCTGTTGCTGGGGGTAGGCGGTCAATATGCCTTATCTCTTGGATTACGTAATCCCATATACGTCCATATCTCTGGTCCAGCGCTGCTAGAGCCGCGGTGTATGGGGTCGTAGAGGTGGCATAGGCTAGCGCTATATTGTGCGCTCGGGGTACTTTCAGGTGCTTCAGTAATATTGCATACTTGTGGCGTTCGTCAGCGACATCCACCATCATTGTCTCTAAGCACATCCGGAGCTCCGTGTACTGTGCTCGATTCTCATGGGTGAAGTCTGGAAACGTCGGTGTGCCAATGTATGACGCCGTGGATGGCTGGCACATCGGTGAGCGTTGGGAGAGAGGCCTCCTAGGCGAGTCTCCTCTTGCGCCTCTCTGTGGGCTGGTACCGGCAGGGTACCATGGCCCGCTGGTCCAGGTGCTGTTCCTCGGGGCTGGTCGTGCATCATGCTCACCCGTGAATAGAGTCGGGGGTCTGTAGCGCAGCGCCGCGGGGGTATAGCCTGGGCTGTACTGGACCTCCTGGTCCGGTGGAGTACTGTGCTGTCGTCGGGCTTGGTTCTCCTCCTCTCCCTCTTCTTCTTCTGTCAGGTCCTCTAGATCCTGTAGTCGTTTATTTAGCCTCTCCGCAGTGTATGCTGCTCCTTCCTTGTAGCTGGGTCTCGCTTGGACCGGTCGGGGAAGGGGGTCTGCGGGGGGTATAGGCTCTCTCTGGTGGTCAAGTTCAGGGTCGCTTGGTCGGTTAGGGGATGCTGCCCTTGACTGTTGTCTCGACGAGGCCCTTGAACCCCTGGCGGAGGGAGAGGGTGTTGCCTTGGTGATCAGCTGCTCCATTAGCTGCGCTTGTAGTCTGTCGCGCTCGCCCTGTAGTCTGTCGCGCTCGGCTTCGCGCTGGATGAGAGCGATGTCGCGCTCTGCTTCTCTTTGGGCACCGTCAGCGGCGCGCTGGGTGTCGGACCGGTCTCTTGCCATATTCTCTTCCGTCTGAAGGCGTCTCATCTCCAGGCGTATGTGCTCTTCTTCGCTCCGTTGCTGTGTTTGGAGTCGATCGCGTTCACCCTGAAGTCGATCGCGTTCACCCTGGAGTCGATCGCGTTCGGTAGAGGCTGCCAGGCTGACGAGGAACGCCTGTGACAGCATCCTCTCCGCCTGGCTGGGGGAAGACGCTTGTAGAGGTGAGCCGCTCCTGGCTGTACAAGTTGGGGAGTCCTGGAGCTCTATCTCCTCGGCGCTCTCCTCATCTTGTTCCGTGCAGGGTTCCACCTCTGGAGGGTTGTCTTCCTCCCGGAGCTGGTCGGGGACTACTTCTTCGGTATTGGCGGGGGGTAAAGGCATGTCTGTTCCCTCCTGGTCCCCACCGTGAGCTTGGTCAGTTACATTAGAACCCACTAGGGCCTCTGTGGTCGGGGTAACCTGGTCGTTAAGGTCAGACATAATTTTACTTTCTACTCTTACCGCGTTTACCGTCTGTAGAAGGCTAGGTAGTTGACTGACAGCGTAATCCTCTAAGTACTGAGGTGTCTGTCGTCTGCGCCGCGGGCGTTCTACGTTAGGAGGACCGTTTCGTGGAGTGTTCATCATAGGCCATTTCAATATTAATAACACTATATTAATATTACACTAGTTACCCATCCGGCTCGAAGGACCAATTGTAACTGAGGGGTACAATTCCCTGACTGTATTGATAGGTATGGTATCATTAAACCACTACCGCTTGATGTACTTTAACTTCTGGCCATACAGTACACGATATCTAAGTATGATGAACACTTTCCCACATATGAAATCAGGTCCACACAAATATAACAGTCGAAGGTTTAATATAGCAAAAGGTATATACAACATTCACTTAATTACATTTATGATTTGAATGCACTTGTAAGGCAAATGAGTATTCGTAGGCAAATCAACGCTGAATGTCCAATCTCTGGTTACGCAGGAAGCAAGTATACAACCTGGTTCTTTAGGGAACTATAGCGATGGTACTTAAGGATTATAGCGGGATACTAAAGGGGTCCTGCTGGTTGTAAGTCAGTAGGGGGGGGGGGGGGTTTGGAGAGCCGTCAGCTGCATCCCATCTGGCCAACGATTCCTGGGGAGAATTCAGGTACAGAACACAGTGCCCGCAGGATCTTGATCCACAGATGAATACACTTGGGCCCTCTTGTAGACGGTAGCTGTAGGCTGTAGGTCCACAACGAAGGAGAAGCGAGGCGGCCTTGGTCTGGGTTGAGCGCCGTCTCACCTGGGCTCCTCTCGGGGGTAATTCCAACACTCACCGGCGTTGGCTGTTATCCGCTCCACAAATCAAAGCACCCAAAGCAAATAGATATTCCATGCCGTATAGGCTCAGCAGTCGTCCGGGTAGGTAATCCAATGTGCAGGTCCACTCGTCCTCGCCCAGAACTCCTCGGATGAAAGCACCACGCGTGGTCTGCCCAGCCTGGTTAAGACTCTAGATAACGCGAGGAAACGATGGGGGTGCTGCTCACTTTAGAACTCTAACCGAACGATGCACCATACATAATAGACTATTATTAACTTAATAGAAATACGTCCCACTCGACGGTACAGTGCCAAACTATGACAATTCAGCTATGAATTTACACAAGGTCTCAATGCCTATTCTGTGGCCAAATAGGCCATACTGCACCACACGTGGGTCGTGGGTGAGGCTTCACGTCTGTTACTAGGTTGGAGGGTAAAGGACTAATGGACTAAAAGAAAGTTCTACTTTACTTGCGCCATATATATATGCACGGTGAACAAATAGTACCATTCGTATTTCGGTAGCCGTATTCCTACGCGGAACCGGGGCTAGTTGGGACATGTTCGTCGGCACTATTGAACTTGACTCAAGGGGCTTGTCTGCTGGCGCCAGGTTCTTGTCCAATGAGAGAATGAACTATTATGGGCTGTAGTAGACTAAAGGGATATTCAGTGTATATGTACAAAGAATATACAAGGGATATCAAACGATATACAAATACTATTAAATATATATCCATAAATAAATATATATATTCGGTTTAATCTGATCCTTCACAACAGGCTAGGTTGACAGCAAATCATAAGCAAGATAACAGGTTTATACCAACTATACAAGGGAGCCAAATTAAATCAAGTTCGTTTTTTTTCTCATGCCAATGGAACGTGCAATGACATTTTGGAGGGCTCAAAACAGTGGTTTTAACTCATCTTTGTAAATGAGGGAAACCTCAATGCCTTTCGAGTTTAAATAGAGGTTATGGGGGCCATAGCCCGATCAGGCTACAGATGTCTTCGTCAACCTTAAAGCCTGACAACTTTGGTGCACCAACATCCTTCTTAGGCTACATAGCAACATTTCCCCAATTCATAACATGAAATTGTACTTACAGGCTTGAGGTCAACGAAGGCTGACCGGGCCTCTTCGCTGGAGTGCCGCCTACATTTTTTGTTGAGCCTATATACCGTCTGTGGGAACATGTCGGGTAGCAGCCTGAGGGCCAGTTCCCCTTTGACATCTGTAGGTGAACAACAGAAAGTGTCAGAATGTTGTGGCCGGCACTCAATTGGTAATAATTTAAGACCTTTTCAAACAAACAAACAAATAAAACGACTGGAAAAAAAAGATAACCAGAGTATTATTATCACAATTCATCAACTGAAATTGGCAAAAGCTACAACAAATGCAGATCTACAACCTGGAAGAGAAGCCATTTCCTATTTCGCAACTCAAGAGAAGGAATCGCTATAACTTACCCAGTGTCATGTCATCGACAGGAAGGGGGAGTTTCCCATCTTGTCTCGCCAGCTGCAGGACTTTCTCTGCATATTCCGTCACCCATGTCTCAAACAACTTTGGTGCAGCCTCGCCATGCAGCATCAAGAAGTCCTGCGATATCTAAAAAAGATTTAGTTTGAAAGAAATTAGTGCTGTCAGGCGATTAAAAAAAATCTAATTAATTACAGGATTTGTAATTAATTAATCTAATTAACGCGATAAACTGACAGCCATAAAAGAAATGTTATGTGACAGCTGATATTTTAAAGGCTAGTTCAACTCATTTAGATAAATAGATGGGGAAATTAGGGTCAGGTTAAAAACTACCATTATGAATTATCATTGTAGATGCAATATGTTACAATAGATCCATACCATGCCTGGGCTGGTGAGGCGAGGGTACTCCGTAATGACCTCTTCTATGTCCTTGGAGTGATTTCCCCGAATCCACATGGCTCTGTAGAGGACGGTGTCCTTCATGTACTCCTGAACTTGAGTGAAGGGCTCCAGGTTATGTTTCAGCCACTCCCTTTGCTGCTGGGCCCTTTCTTCTGGCAGGGTTGATTCTATAGAAACATATATACAACACATTGTAAATTAACTATCTAAAAATTATCTCCGATTTCGTAACCCATTTTCACCAGTAGGACTTAGCACATTATTACAATCAGATCCTTTCCCTCCAGTCAGGCGCCCCGGCTGACCAGAGGGAGGTGCTATTGCCCAGCATTGTTGCATGTTTTGGTGAGGGGTTCAACAAGGTATATTAAACGAGGTAAAGTCAGAAATCAGCCATTTTTGCTCCATGGAGCCCCCCTTGAGGATTCATGTGCAGTAAGCTCCCCCTGGTGAAGAATATAGTTACCCCCTGGGGACACAGGAAAACATGGCCCTTTTTGCCGACCCCAGGTATTACCTGGTATGTATGCCCTGGGTGGCTCGTTGGCTTCAGGCATTCGCTGTCTGGACCCAGAACCCCGCCTCTTTCGGACATTCCGAAGCCTTTCTTCAATGAATCCAGTAGCTGGATAGTAGAAAGGTTTGCCATTCTTCATTCCCTTCCGGCCTTTGATGCACCATATGTCCTGGAAACGATAAGACAAGATAGAACTCTGTCACCCTTTGCAATGTTATGCTTAAATTATGGAAAACGTCCTGTACCTGAAACAAAGAGCAGGGAGGGGGGGGGGGGATAAAATGCATCAACCCTGTACCTGGAGTACAATCGAATTGGATCTGATTGATTTTCGTGCAGGAATGGAAAGTTTTGTATTGTAAAATGCCATACATTTTTTACAGCTATTTACAAACACAACACAAAATACTATACTTTATACTTATAGCACATGCATGATCCTGGTCTCTTTTGAAAGATTACATTCTGAAGTTTCTGATACAATAAAGAAAACTCACTTTTAGTGCTACTGAAATAGAGCAACATAGGTCTGAACTTGAGTTGTAGAAAAACGTGTTACTCAACGGTTAACATTGGGTGTCCTGTATGTGATGCGAGAGAAAAATGACTCCTTATTTTCTACTAATATTACTACTCATCAAATGTTCCATTTCTCTATGAACTAGGCTGGAGGAAGAAAACGTACATAGCCACGGTCTGATCCATCGTTTAATGATGGGAATGTCCGCACCAAGGATTCTGCCAGGGCCTCTTTTATGTCCATGGTTGGCCTGTAAACATAGATCGAAACATTTCACCAGTCCTGGTATAACATAAAGCACAAATATAATGACTTGCTATAGATCAGAATGATAGGATAAAAAAATATATATATATATATATATATATATATATATATATATATATAATAATAATAATAATAATAATAATAATAATAATAATAATAATAATAATACATAATAATAATACATAAAATCAATAATAATTATTATTAAATAAATAATTAAATACATATGATTTATTATTTATTATTATATTATAAATAATTAAATAAATATTATTTATTATTTATTATTATATTATAAATAAATAAAATAAATAAAAATAAAAAAAGCTATAGGCCTACAAGCCAAATTACATTATCAAACTCTCATTTGGGGGTCATTTTTAGCGGACGCTTTAGCTCTAAATGAGTAAAGTTATGCCTCCTAATCAACTCTAGACTTGACGTACCTCTCTCCAAACTTTTGGATCAGCAAATCCACCAGTATTTTGACCATGGCAATTCTTTTCTTTCCGAAGATGGAATCACCTTTATCCAGGCTCTCCAGAATTTGCCCGCCATTGGGAGCGGCAGAAAGAGCCGCTACGATATCCTGCAGAGACATGACAGAAACATGACAGCTGTTAAGGATGTGCTGTAGTACCATCAACCAATTTAACTCTGGCAGCATACAGATTTCTTCCTTGTGATGTACTAGCGGCATGTCTATGCGGTGTAGCCTACACATCTGAAGTTGTTGCCTCACGCCAAAAACACAGGGGATAGGCGGGAGCCTAGGCTGAGAACCCGTTCAAGGACTTCAGATTTCGGACGTGTCACAAATCAAGGGTCAACATTTGATATTTAAAAACATTACCCTAGTCAAATATTAGCTAAATAAAATACTGACAAGAGTATAGATGAGTTAGTTTAAGTATTGAAGTTCTGAGATATGTACTGGCTCCAAGTGCTTCCAGATCCATCCATGCTTCTTGAACAACTTACAAATAGTGGAACCGGTCGTAGAATCACAATCTGGTCTGCTGCCCTCGATTCCTCTACGGTGGAGACCTCCTGGCTTGATCCAGAAGCTGCAGATTCCTCCATGGGGGATATGGTAGCAACAAGGCTTGTTGCAGGTGGCTCAGCATTCGAAGCCTTTTGCAGCAAAGAAAGGTTATCAGCTTAGAGGCATTTTAGGTTAAAGTGAGTTGTTGTGTACAGATACAAAATATATTTGCAGTCAGCAGTGTCGTTTTCCATTTAACCGATTGACACCCAAGATGGCCAATAGCCTACACACATGGAAACATTTAAATACTGGTGAAGATTTATTTTGTCATAGGGTTTAAAGTGGTTAGTGTTTAGTTGTAGAACCATTTTAATTAAACACATTCTTACTTACAACAATTAATGTCATCTCAGTAGTCCAAGGAGTTTCCCCATCCCAGCAGTCCAACAATGTATCTCAGTCATCGAAGAGTTGTAGCAGAGTAAGGCAGTCCACAGCATGAAACTAAAGACTAACTATTCAAAATATGTTCGGAATATATACTGTAGGCTATCACTGTGTTTCTAGTAATTCAAGGCAGTGTTTCTTTCCTGATTTTTTTCCTCACTATTTACAAGTGGCAGTGGCCATTCAGATGGCCATTCACAGTCTAAAAACGTCTATAGCGCCGAGAGATGAATACAGTGTCAACATCTCTGTATGACTGGACTGCATGTAGTGGGTGATGATCAAGCAGCTCTTTCACATCGATAGCCAACACATCTTTGGTTTGGATCACACTGTAAGCAAATAAATGCTTCTCAAACCCCATTGTCTCCCACCTCTGAACAACTAGTTTTACAGATGGCTCTAAAACCAAAATGGCTTTAATAAGCCCAAACTGAGGCTCTCCATCTTGGTCATAGGACATAAACACTGTCATGCCTGGTCTGTATGTTGTACCCTTAACAGTGACCCTGGCCGGTACATACAATTCAGCGAAAAGGGGGATTCCTGTGAGACCACTTTGAATTTCATTATAGCCTTCAAAATGAGCCAGAAAGGTAGTATACCCTGGACCAATTTCTGTGTTGTGGCTTAACACAGACCCACACATGAAACTGTAGCATTGCATTATCTGATGTCGATAAGCCATGGTTTTGCTAATGTTGCGGAAGTTGCAAGTGACATGACTGACTTGTTTGAAGAATCCATGTCTTGCCTCAAAGCGCATTACCCACAAATGGATCAATGGTCCAAGCGTTCGAATTGCTTTTGGATAATGAAGCATGAAATGGTGTTTTGGGCGCAAATGCAGAGCAAATAGATCCAGGAAAAGAGAGTGATGCTCTTCAATGATTTTACTCAGGTACTGTGTTGCTGCATGAGTAACAGATGGAGAGAAGATGATCTCCATGCACATTAATAGGAGTAGGAGAAGTTCCCATTCCTTATTGTCTGTAGGGATAAGGTCACCGATCATTACTGGAAGTAACCTTAGTAGACACCACATCTGAGCTGCAGACTGATGCAGAGGGCTTCCAAGGTTCTTTAAATCATTCTTACTTATTACAGAGGGCTTGTTTCCCACATCACAAAATCCATAATCAAAGCTGGTGATATGATAGTTTAGCTTATCTAGTGAGATAAGCTTTTGTTCTATGAGTGCATTTAACACAAGTTTAAATTCGTATGGCCCTACCCCTTCGAGGATGTCATGCATTATGTCGAGTGCCATATTGTCCGTAACATGATAAAAAGACAGACTGTTGAGGACACTGTCTCTTTTAAGGCCTGTCTGAGAGGGGTTGTCTGTCCGTAAATCCTCTGCGTGAGTATTCACATCTCGGGACAGCGTATCGTCTACCTGTGTCTGTACTTTCAAGACATCTCTGTGTATTTTGCATAAACGGCACACATGGTTCCCCGAAAAACTCTCTATGTAACCAAGTATTGCGTTCAATCCTAAATTGTCTCCCACTACCTGAACAACGGCAAATTTGACAACGCCTTGGAAGCTAGGCGTGTTAACAGTTATGCCATCCCTCTCAAGACACTTTAGTTCTTCCACAATAGGGCGCAACACTGCATCAATGCCATAGGTTTTTGCATCATCTGATTTATAGACTGCCAACAAGAAGTGTGACTGCAAATTGGATAGGATGTCTGGTGGCAAACTCTTCAAGATAAAATATACAATCATCATTGTATAACAGCAATGGGATTGACACCTCTCTCAAAAAGAGTGGATGATTTTTACAGAAATCTCCATCAAATATATCCTGAAGAGCATCACTCTCTCTCTGTTGCCATTCCATCATGGCCTGTAAAACACCAGGAAGCTCCAGTATCTTGACCAGAAGACGCTTTAGTGGAATACGCTGAAAGGTATCAGTCAGAGCAACTTGTCGAACGGTGCCAGTGGCAGAGTCTCTCCGCTGTACAAAGGTTTGGTTATCGGAGAAACACTCCTCAATTGGCTGGATGAAGTTCCCAGAGTTAGTAAAATACCTAATCTGTTTATAGTCTGTCTCCAGACCCTCGAAAGGGTTAGCTGCATCTAAAAAGTCCTGCCTGAGCTCCTCTACCTGTGGGTTTTGATCATGCCCAAACTGACTGAAAAGCGACATGGTCTTTGTTTGTAGTCTGCTCACTAAATCTCCAATTAAACTTGAGGTTTGCTGAACCACAACATTTATATTTGT
This sequence comes from Notolepis coatsorum, assembly GCF_963971535.1. Lineage (NCBI taxonomy): Eukaryota > Metazoa > Chordata > Actinopteri > Aulopiformes > Paralepididae > Notolepis > Notolepis coatsorum. The sequence continues at coordinate 161,567,122 of NC_140168.1, forward strand.
AAAGGTCTGGGAAGATTTTGATCTAAGATGAGCTATAAAATGGGCTACTCTCTCTGTGATTCCCTCTTGCTCTAGTTCGTCCCATTCATCATCATTATCTTCATCTTCCGCCATTTGTTCACCCTCAACTTGCCGTACTAGCTCTTCAGCATTGAAAGTATTAGCAGCCTGATTTGGTACGTTAGGTGGCTGGGCCAGGGCCTGGTTATCGTTATGTTCTCCTTGCAAGTGCTTTCTGTAAGACCGAATGAAAGAAAATGTTCTGCTACAAACTCCCTCACAACATTGGAAATAAGTGGATGAAGCGTTTATATTGTGTGCTACTCGTAAATGTGAAAAGAGAGACTTGGCATCACCAGGAATTAGCCTTTTGCATTTAAAGCATGTATACGCCATCTGCCTTGATGTTAGAACACTTAGTGATCACTTACAAATTCTCTGTAAAGTTTTGAAAACTTGAGCCTGGGGCCTATTTTGGGGATGAGGTTCCGGATTGTTTCGCCATCTAAAAGGTGAAACGCCTCCTCATCGATATCTTGATCTGAAAGACAAAGACAGAAAACAAAAATACTTTTACAGTAATTTCAGTGCCATCCAGTGGCAGCTAACTCCAACACAGGACCAGGCTGGCAGGACCAGATAACCAAGATGAAGAACAGAATAATGTGTGTGTGCCTGCATGTGTGTTGAAACCCTATACAATACTGCTTTGTCATGGAAACATTTTCATGGTCAAGAAAGTAAAAATTCTCACCTTTAAAACTGTCTGTGAGCTCTGGCAATTGCCACTCAATAAGCTTTTCTGCGACAAAGCTGTCCATCAAGACTGGCCTGAAACAAAAGAGAAAGCAATGTGGAAATTAACACATCTGCAATTAATTAATACCTCATGCGTGCCCAAGTACTCAGCCACGTGTGAACGATAGGCCAAGTATACTTGCTGACATAGCAGCCTAGAATATTTAGCACTGATTTCAGGTGTAAAAAGCCTCACCACATGTCTGGCTTCCGCAGTCTACTGCTTAATTTAGTATAGGATGTTGTAAATTGATGCCCGAATCGCGGGACATTAGAGAGATGATGGAAATGTAGACCTCAAAATGGCGCAAAATGGCGCTAAATCTCAGTATGTAGCTAGCTAGCGAACCAGCTATGTCACCGCATTGAGAGGACAACAGCTTTATTACACACATATGGTTAATAAAGATATCAATCATATAACGTTACACAGCTATAGATAGTCTCCAGTTAATCTGGTATCATTACAACCCAAAACACGGTAAAATTAGCAATAACAGTAACGTTACTAGTACTGGTTAACTAGGCCTAGCTACTAGCCAGAACCTTTGTAATACTCATAGACTTGGTCACTTTCGGTAGCATGCTTGAGCGGTAATGATTTATGTGTCGTGTCGTGTCGTGTGGCTTATTTATTAATAGAGGTTACCACATATTTTTACAAGGTTAGAGATGAACCGATTATAGAAATGAGTAGCTAAGTTGCAACTTGCGGTGGATAGCTAGCTAGCTAGCTAGCTGATGACGCGACAGATAGCTGTGAAGAGCTAGCTAATTTAGTTCCACAACATTCACAGTGCATGGTTAACACGACGCAATATGTACAATGGATGGGTTGAGATATAAAAACTGTGCTAACGAAACGAGATCTTACCTTGAGTCAGTGAAGTCTTTTCCGTGATCGTGAAGAGGGTTTGTTGGATCGTGTTGACTGTGAACGTGGGACCGTGTTGACTGTGAACATGACCGTCTGACTGACTGGAACATATAGTTCCCAGTGGGGGAGGGGTGTAGCTGTGCAGATCCCGGCGGAAACACCCAGCTCTCTGACCCAACACATGGGTTATGTCTCAGAAAATTGACCCATAATTATTATAACTCACAAATTGGGTCAAAATTGGGTCAAAATTAAATCTCAATAACCCAAATAATGGTTATGCTCAGATAATTAACCCATCATTTTAACCCAACACGATTAACCAAGAAATTGGGTTATAGAATTGACCCATCTGTTTTTAGTGTGTACTTACCTAAGAAGCACCCTTGTTGTCACATGCAGCAATTTATTTGTAAAAAGCACAGCCACAGAGGAACTATTCCTCATACTTACTATCTGATACATGTTGACACAGTTATGGTGATGATTTCAGTGCTTCCAATTATATTTAGATATTTGTTTATAGATAACGGACAGGCTGTTCGACATCTTGAACAGCCGCAATTCCAGAGCCAAAGGGTTCAAAGCCCCCTTTGGTTCTAGGAATTTGAAAAGCACCAGGGAGTTCTTGTCAAGAGCCAGGGGGTTCTTGCTCACTTTGAAGATGGAAGATGGCACACCCCTTTACAGAACAAAGAGGTCTGTTAAAATAGTGAATGTTCTGTTAGTGATGCACTGATACCATTTACCTCCCACACAGGGACGTGCACAGGACTTTAGAAAGGCAGGTGCCCGAAATGAGAAAAGGGCATGAATTATTAAATGCAATGCGAGCGCGCATAGCGCGCAAGCCCGATTTTTGGGGTTAATACAAATCTATGGTACATTCAGTTTCACCGATAGATGTCACCAAAACTACATAGTGTCCCTTTAATAACACAATATGCGCTCCAGACCAACAGCTGCGAGAGAGAGAGAGAGAGAGAGAGAGAGAGAGAGAGAGAGAGAGAGAGAGAGAGAGAGAGAGAGAGACCAACCGACCGAGACCGCATTAACTACCTTGTGTAGTTGAAACGTGGTCCAGGTCAGGAGGGATTGATGAAGTATTATGTCCACTGTCCCACAGTCACAGACTGTTGTCTTGATGTATATCCACTGTCCTCCAGACTGCATCCAGCCAAATAGCTTATTGTTAGCACTGTAGCTTTGTTGTTGTCAAACTTGTCACCACACAGGACATTCACGAAGTCAAAAACTAATAGCGCTTGCCGATTGGTGCTAAGAACAGCAGGGCGGGTGCAAGCCGTGTGACGTAATTGGCAGACTCGACTGTCAATCAAAATTATTCTGTTTTCCGTCAGAGAGGAGAGGAGAGTGAGAAAGAGAAAGAGAAAGAGAGAGAGAGAGAGAGAGAGAGAGAGAGAGAGAGAGAGAGAGAGAGAGAGAGAGAGAGTATGCTGCGTGATTTTCCTGCACTAGCAGCAGACAGGGAGGGGCTGGGGAGGGGTGATCTGGCGACATGTTTCACGAAAATATACAGTGCACTGCAAACCCGACATTTTATTTTGTTGGGCAAATACCTTACCTGATGAAGTGTACTCTTGCTTTGTTTTAGTTGAAATAGTAACTGTAAAAAAAGAGGTCTCGACTCGAGTGTGAGCTGAACAACAGCTGGATATCCATTTCGTGTTCACTGCACTGCTGTGCTGCTGGCCCTGCACGGTTTACATCATCTCATGATCATCACCCACCCACGTGCTATGCCTATGCGTAATAGGTCCTTCCAGGCTGGAAGGACCTATTATTTACAAGAGGGGTGGCATTTCTCTTTCTTTACCTAATATTTAGATTCTATAGTGACATCTTTCATTTGGAAGGGCAGGGCAGTATATCTATATGTGCAACAGTAAAAAAAAAAAAAAAAAAAAAAAAGAGGGTGGCATAAAAAGGGCACTTTCTAATGAAAAATGAAAAAGGCAGGTGCCCGGGCACCCCTTCACCCCTATGTATGCGCGTGCCTGCTCCCACACAAGTTTGAGTACAACTACTCAACTTTTCAGTAGTCACCAATACCCAGTACAAATTCTTAATTATTAAGAAATTATCAGAATGAGATTGCTGATTTAGAAAATAAGGGTTTATTTTATTCTTCGTTAGATGTATACAAGTGGTCAATTTACACATCATTCAATTATCTAAGGTAAAACTAAGTAGTACTGCTTTGGTGCTCAGACTGAGTATGTAAGATTTTTAACTATTACCAATAGCTCAATTCTAGACAGGGTCAATTTTCAGAAAATCATAACCCTGAAGGCATTTCGTGTTTATTTTTGGTACACAACATCTCTAGGGGTATTAAGGGGTGCCGAATCCAAATCTGCTGTATCCCAAGCTCAAAAATGTCAAATAAGGCCTCAAAATTGAGAAATCCAACATGGCCGCCAGCGCCAGGCTGAAATCTATTTAAGTGCATATCTTTTTGACTAAACAAGGTAGAAACATGAATGAAATGTGTGTTTATATGTTTGCATACATGAGGAATTAAAAATCATATCCTGATTTTAGATCAGTTGTGAAAATGTTGCTTGAAACTCATATTTATAGCAGAAACGGTGGTTGTTATTGATGCATAACTCATCAACCAAATAAGAAAGAAAAGCAGAAATTGTGTCTAAAGTGGTAAAGTGGGTGATACAGTGTGTTGTTTATTTAAGTGAGTGTATGTGCGCTGTGGGTGTGTTGATGGTTTGCTTATTGTTCATTGTTCATTCATTGAGCATCCTGATGGCCTGGGGATAGAAGCACCTTCTGAGTCTCTCTGTGCTTGCCATGGAGACTCCGGTATCGCTTGCCTGATCGCAGCAGTTCAAAGAGGCAGTTGTTTGAGTGGCTGGAGTCTTTGATTATTCTCTTAGCCTTGCCCATGCACCGCTTGTTGTAAATGTCTTGGAGAGTGGGAAGCCCACCTTCAATTGTGCGTTCGGCTGAACGGACCACTCTCTGTAGTCTGCTGCGGTCTTGTGCAGTGCTATTCCCAAACCAGGAGGTGATATTGCCAGTCAGGATGCTCTCTATTGTGCATGAGTAGAAGTTCTTGAGGATCTTCTGACTCACGTTGAACTTCCTTAAGCGCCTAAGGAAGTAGAGGCGGTGTCGTGCCTTCTTGATAACACTGTCAATGTGTGTGGTCCATGTCAAGTCCTCGGATATGTGGACTCCGAGGTACTTAAAACTGTTCACTCTCTCAACCGGTGCCCCGTCGATGCTGAGGGGGCTGTAGTCCCTGACCCCGACCTCCTAAAGTCCACAATCATCTCCTTTGTTTTGCTGATGTTCAGGGAGAGGCTGTTCTCTTGACACCATCCCGCTAGAACCTTAACCTCTTCCAGGTAGGCCCTCTCATCGTTTGCAGAGATCAGGCCCACCACTACTGTGTCGTGAGCTAATTTGATGATTGTGTTGTTGTTCCGCTGTGCCACACAGTCATGTGTGTACAGGGAGTGGAGGAGGGGACTCAGGACACAGCCCTGGGGCCCCTATGTTGAGAGTGCTGGATGAGGAGGTGCAGTTGCCTGCTCTCACCACCTGGGGTCTGCCCGTCAGGAAGTCCAAGACCCACTGGCAGAGGTCATAGTTCAAGCCCAGGTCCCTGAGCTTGGCTATGAGTTTGGAGGGGACTATGGTATTGAATGCTGAGCTGTAGTCGATGAATAGCATTCTCACATAGTTCCCCTGCCTCTTGTCCAGGTGTGATGCTGCTGTGTGCAGCACATGGGCTATGGCGTCCTCCGTGGACCTGTTGGGGCGGTATGCAAATTGCAGGGGGTCCAGGTTGATGGGGAGGGAGGAACAGATGTAGCCCTTCACTAGCTTCTCAAAGCACTTCATGGCTATGGAGGTGAGAGCTACAGGGCGGTAGTCGTTGAGGCAAGCTGGCTTGGATTTTTTGGGTACAGGGATAATGGTGGACTTCTTCAGCCTGTTCTAAGGACAGGTTAAATATGTCAGTGAATACCGGGGCCAGTTGGTCGGCACAGACTTTTAGGACGCGGCCGGTAGAGCTGCCGCGGTATTGATGTTTTCCTTACCGCACACATTTGCAAAATATTTCCTACCGCTGCGGTTATTACCGCACACACACACACACACAAAAAAAAAAGTTTGAATGCATTTTTTTTGTAGTCTACTCTTTATAGCATATAGCCTGCCTCTAGTCTAAATGTCTATCTTTAGAGGATGACTTTGCAGCATGAATATTGTTTGGGATTCGGCATGCACGCATTCGTTATTAAAAGTGAAACACGGATTCGAAGTCTCCCCTCGGTGTCGCGAGCAGGGGTGGTAGCGGCGCGCCCGCCGGTTACCCCCCCGACCCTTTCTTCTTCTTATTATTATAACGTTACTACTTATGATTACAAAGGCATTCGATTTGTGGCATTAACGTTAGTATAGTTACACGTTCGTATTTACCGGACCATAGCAAGGCAAGCGTTACTCAATTAATATCTAAGTTCCTTTCTTTGCTCAGAGCGTGCCGAGTTGTACCCATTCTGCGGTCTGTTAATAAAGTTTTCAATCAGACAAGTGTATAGAACGAAGGGCTTTTATTATAACATTTCGTTGCAGTAAAATCATTATGCCTCGTTCCCTGAGGAGCGACGGCGTCGGTAATCCACTCCGGTCATCCATCTTATCTTCAGACAGTCAGATACTGTCCCGTCCTTGGTTGCGATGGTACGGACGTCATAAACCAGGTCTTATCTTGACTTCTTCTCCTCGGCCTCTTTCATTGACCTCGAAACATTCCTTCTTTTCTTCCACAGACTTGAGTTACGTGGCGGGGGGGGGGGGGGGGGGGGGGGGGGGTTGAAACAGGTTACAATGATTCCTGTAATGCTTTAATTTAATCCAGATCTTGCATCTTCTTTGTCGCAGTCCTAATGTCCTGCGCGACCCCCAACATTACTTGACCCCTACATTGTTCATCGGCTGTATGTTGAGCGAGCCGCTTTGTCAATTCAATGTGGGCATTTTCCAATCTTGCTACTACTTGAAGGCAGCAAATCCAAATCCAAATTGCGATCGCTCCCCAACCGATCAGGAAGATGACGAGGAGATAGAGATCCTCAACATCTTCAATCTCAATAGAATATAGGCATATTGATCGCCAATTATTCCAACTGTCAATTGCAAACCCGGCCTGGAATGTCCCTATCGGACATAATGGTTCGGTCGCACTTTGTTTCTTGAAGAGAAGATTCGATCCACTGCTGCAAAACTCCAGCTTACTAGTTGATCCATTGATTGACTGAGTGGGAAGTCAGGAATATTGAAGAAAGGGTAGAATGTCCACACCGTCAAGGAGGCAGTTGTAAGGCAGTTGTAATTCGGGATCCACACCGTTATTAATTGCAGCTTAGAGTCCACACCGTCGAGAGAAGCAGAAAGACAGCGCTGGTGTACGGAGATAAAGGCGGCTGCAGGGAGGAGGGTAGAACCTCATGTTCTGTTATCCTGAACACTGAGTCTCCATCAGCAGTGCCCCCCCCCCCCCCCTTCCTCCATTGCAGTGGTTTGTAGGCTGGTGCTGTTATTCCCAGCCTCAAACCTCGCATAGAAGGTATTGAGATCATTTGCCAGTTGGATGTCACTGTTCAGTTTGAGAGAGGTGCCTTTGTAATCTGTCATCGTTCTGAGGCCCTGCCACATAGCTCTAGAGTCAGCCTGTTCATATTGAAGTTCAATTGAATCCCTGTAGCGCCTTTTTGCTTCTATTACTGTCCTCCTAACATTGTATCTCACCACCTTGTGGTCATTCATGTTGCCTGTCACAAGCCTGGCATTGTATGCTGAGGTGCGCGCCTTCAGAGCTTCACGGACGGATTTGTCTACCCAGGGCTTTTGGTTTGGGTAAACTCTAATTGTGGTAGAGGGGATTGTTTCTTCTACCAAAGTACAAACAAAGTCCAGCACTGTTTCCGTGTAGTCATTAATATTATCTGTGTTATCGCGGAACACCCCCCAGTCTGTACATTCTAGTGCAGCTTGGAGCGTCTCCTCCGACGCCACCATCCAGCGCTTCACCTCTCGCGATACTACAGGAATGCGCTTGAGACTTTGTTTATACTGCGGTACAAGAAAGATGGCGTCGTGATCTGACTTGCCGAAAGGACTGGCAGCATGTGATTTTTAACCGCTCTTAAATTGCGAGTAGCAATGGTCTAAAATATTCCCGCCTCTGGTAGAAGAAGTCACATGCTGGTAGAATTTTGGCAGCACTTTTCTCAGATTAGCGCTATTGAAATCACCCACAACCACAATAGCAGCGTCAACGTTAGCTGCTTGGAGCTTGTTTACCTCGTTGTGGAGCTTGGAGAGCGCGTCGCCTGTGTTTGCTTGTGGTGGAATATACACTCCGATCAGAATGACCGACGTTAATTCTCTCAGGAGAAAGAATGGCCGGCACTTGATGGATATATACTCCAGGTTTGGGGAGCAGTGGTTTGAAAGCTCCTTCACGTTGCCTGGATCACACCAATTGTTGTTCAACATGAAAGCTATTCCACCTTCCCGCTTTTTACCGGAATCTTCCTCTGTACGTTTGAATACTTGTTACAGTAATCCTTACAGTGACAGCTTATTCACACTCTTCCTCAGTGTTCCGGCAGGTGTTGACTTTCTTACAGTTGCATGCTTCGATACATGCCATGTGACTCTTCCTGAATAGAATAGAGTAGAAGATAATTAAAAGATTATAGCCAGCTCCCGTACAAGTATATTCGAACACATGATACAATTGTCCTTACAGTGATTTATTCTGTTCCTTCATTCCTTTTTTTCTCTCTGTTATAGGCATTATGTTCACAATTCTGTTAACGACAAACAGTCTAGAGTATACAGTCTTGCAGGTGGATGTAGAGATGTAGAGATCCAGCTTTCATGTAGAGATGCGTACATCGGATTCTGTCATAGTGAGCCAAGAGTAGAAGCAGCACATCTGTGTCACGCGCTGACACGATGATTGTTTCCACTGGAGCCTGGATGAGAAAATCAGACGTGTATCAGCTTCCTCATGGTCAGCACTCAGAGAGGAGACTTCAAGATCTGGATCTGTTGACTTGACAGTTGTCGCTTCAGCAAACCTCTCTGATACTACAACTACAGGTTCATCATCCGGGCTGTGTTCTATCAGGTGGTTTGAGAGTAGTTGAGCGATATCTGATTTGTTGTCTTCAAGGGCCATGAAGCTCGACCAATCGGCAGGAAGTGGAACAGACTTGTTTTTGATTTCACGACGTACTGGTATGTGGCGCTGTTTGCGTTTCACCCTTGTGCCTGTTTTGATGGATTGGTCATGGTATCTGTCAAAGACGACATCTACCCTCTGGTATTTTGCTCCCATCTTCAACACGGTGTCAGTGAACTTGTTGGCATAGTCACCAAATGTTGTAGTGTCAGGTGGCTTTCCGAGTGCCATTACCAGAGCTTGGCCATCAATGACCAGGCAGCTGGGTCCCTGAAGGGTAAGATCTGCAGGGGTTTTAACTTGTTTCGTCAGTATATTTGCTAACACAGACTTGTTGGTGGAATGTAGACTCCCGTTAGTTGTGGCCAGAGATGGCGTGATGGGCATGAGCTCATGCTGGAGGAGTGGAGGATATTGTCAAGGTCTACCTTACGACCTGCTCTGTAAGCTGTGATGAGCCTTTGTAGAATCTGCCTGTCCACTTTGATGGTGTTTTGCTTGTTCTTGGAAAGTTGCACAACTTCATACAAAGAGGCAAATGTCTTGGCTTTGTTCTTTCGAATGGGTGATTTCAGGTTCAGGTGCTGGTCACTATCTGGAGGTTCACACAAACGTTTGCCCACAAACATGTTCAGTTGTGCCTGTCCAAGGTGTTCTGCGCCAAGTATGGATTCTTGAATCTCCGGTGTGACTACGTCCTTGTTGATGTATGTAAGAAAACTTACAAAAGCACATTTAATTCAGGTTTGTACCTTGTGTAGTCACACTTAACTCATTAAGCCCCACCATTTATTTTTAGAAAATTCGCCTAAAACAGCATGCTTACATTAAAATGCTTATATATCCAGATCTATAAGAGCTACTTGCATAAACTTGGTACCTGAAGAAAGCTAAGACTTGGGGGATTCTAATGTTGGTGTCCTACACTGTACAGTTATTACCAAATTGCTGTCGTATTCCTGCAAACACTGAATAAATGTCATTTTTTTATCCTCACCTATACAAAGATTACAGTTAGACAGTCAAAAACACCCTGTTACTCATGGTTGCACCCCAGCTATATTCCTACTTTCTTCCTACATAGGTGCAGATGTTCTGTGCAAAGTTTCATGTCAGTAGAATAAAAACTGTGGGTTTAGCACCTGTTTTTGTGGAGAGAGGGCCTGGTGCTGGCGGCCATGTTGGATTTCTCGATTTTGAGGCCTTATTTGACATTTTTGAGCTTGGTATACAGCAAATTTGGATTCAGCACCCCTTAATACCCCTAGAAATGTTGTGTACCAAAAATAAACACGAAATGCCTTCAGCACTTTATACAAGCAAATTTTCTGAAATTCTGCCTAGTCTATTCTACCGGGTTTCAGTGCATCCCTAAAGTCCATGACATAAGTTCATGAGATGCGCTGTTCTCTTGTTTAACATCAAGTTTATGTGTTCTCTACTATCTTCTGCATCAAGTTCAGATGCTCTGTCCTGTCTGTATCGAGTTCATAAGATGTTCAGTCCTGTCTGCATCGAGTTCAGATGCTCTGTCCTCCTGTCTGTATCGAGTTCATAAGATGTTCTGTCCTGTCTGCATCGAGTTCATAAGATGCTCTACTCTTCTGCATCGAGTTCATAAGATGCTCTTTCCTGTCTGCATAAAGTTCATGAGATGCCCTACTCTTCTACATCGAGGTCATAAAGTGGTATGTATTATTCATATTCATATGATACTTTGTTGCTCCAATGTGTTGGCTGTCCGTGAATTTGTCTCTGCCCCAATTTTCTTGTGTTCAGTCCCCCCCCCCCCCCCCCAATCTAGGTGTCAAAATGGTACAGTACTGTAAGTATTGCATGGTCTGCACGTTCTTTTGTGAATTGATTCAAGCAAGTTTAGTGTCCTAAAAGTAATTGTAAGGATCTTAGGATCCTTAAAATTACTTTTAGCACACTCGCACTGATTATACATTCAAGATCAGGGATGCAAACTAGTCAGCTTTAGGTTACCCTTTTTTCCCAAAATGTGGCAATGAAGTGAATTGTGTAAAATGTGGATTTGTGTCTGCCGTGGTAGCTCCCTCAGGAGTGCTGCTCTGGGAGCATTCACTATTTTCACCCTATAGCGTGTTTGCATCCCTGATTTCTTGTGTACTGTTTTGGCAGGATCATCATAGTAATACAATATTTGCGTTTGAAGGTTCCTCTTTATCCTGGGCTTAATCATCAACATTGACACGTTGATGTTGATGGTTCCTGATCTGCTTGAGGAACAGCGATATGTCCTGACATACAGGTTCAGTCAGGACCACTTGGAACTTCTCTTTAACTCCATCAGAGCATCCGGTACATATTCACTAGCCACAATACCAAGTGACACGAAGTGTCAGCATATGTTTGTATTCTTTTCAGTTTGTCTGTCCATATGTTTTGTTTTTCTTAAGAAATGCGGTTCTGAAGACCATTTTGAGTATTTAGAAAAATTTGTTTGTCTATCTGTTTGCAGAATTTGTCACCACTGTGATACAGACTGAACTGTATGATAATGTCATTCAACTTAATTTATGTGGAAGAATATCATTCAGGGATGGCACATTTTTTTGTGTTGCATAAAGATAGATTGAATACAGTGGCGGCTGGCCACCGGGGGCGTTAGGGCGCCGACCCACCTGTTAAATGAGAGAAGAAGAAAAAATATAATTTTTTTAGTTTTTTGTTTTATAGCCCTATAAATAATATAAACATGTTTAAAATTAATAATATTTACTCATTTTAAGTATGTTTGTGTTTCCAATGCACAATATAACGTTAATATATCAAATAAAAAATAATCGTTTTCCTGAACAGGAAGTGACTCACTCCTGCCGCATTTCTCCTGCCGCATTTCTCCTAGCCGTATTTCTCGGCCCGGGCTAGACGCAATCGCGCTCTTGAGTGCGCGTCACTGTTTCATCGCTGTATCCGTCGCAGCCAATCAGTGCGTAACGCGTTGTGCGTTGAAATATGATGTTTATGATGGAAGCCGGGCGCGATTTGAAGCGGTCTATGCAAGCATTTAGAATTTCCGTCTAGAATTTCCATAGCCGCATTTCGCGGAGACGCTCTCTAATTGGCCGACGCGGCGATGCCAGTTCTTTCCTTAGCCACAGTTTGCAACATGTTCGAGGCTGTGTGTTGTGAACTTGTGATTCAGTCTGGAGTCTGGACAGTGGGCAGTGAGTGTGGATATACATCGACAACAGTCTGGGGGACAGTCAGTGGACATACACTTTATTAAGCCCTCCGGCTGGACCACGTTTCAATTAAACAAAGTGAGTTTATGCTGTTGTGTTGTGATGCAGCTATTTGTTGTTAGCTCACACAGTACTTGTTGGCTAGCAAGCAAGCTATATATGGATGCAGTGTGGAGGGACATGCATGGCCAATGGACATCAACACAGTCTGGACAATGGAGTGGATATACTTTATCAAGCCCTTCTGCCTGCTGTCAACTTAACAAGGTAGATTTGCGATATCGCTCGCTCTCTCTCTCTCTCTCACCTCTCTCTCTCTCTCTCTCTCTCTCTCTCTCTCTCTCTCTCTCTCTCTCTCTCTCTCTCTCTCTCTCTCTCTCTCTCTCTCTCTCTCTCTCTCTCTCGCTCTCTCTATCTCTCTCGCTCTCTCTCTCTCCCTCTCTCTCCCTCTCGCTCTCTCTCGCTCTCTCTCTCTCTCTCTCTCTCTCACAATCCTGTGTCTCCGAGAAATGTGGCTATGAAATGCTGAGATGATAATAGCACTTCAAAACGCGCTGCTGTGTTGTGAACTATAACATTAATTTCGCTGCTGCTGATGCATAATATATGAATGAATGAATGGTGAGTTGTTTAAAATGACAACATATACATGTGTTAATTATTTATTGGATTGATCCGAGAGACAGAGAGAGAGATTGCTCCAGAGCATTTATTAACGTTACGTTAAATTTTCAACTCGACCTAACGTCGAGTTGCCACCCACCAATGGAAGATAGTACCAGCCGCCACTGATTGAATATCTGTGCAATAAACTCGTATATCTTGTGTTTTTTGTTTCAGGTGGCTGGAATAACAACCCCAATGCCAGCCAATTCAAGTACATTTTTAGAAAGCTAATGGCCCGGTGTGGGGTTGTTAAACCAAGCTCCAAAGGGAACGTGACGGCACAGGATGACACTGAGTCCCTGCCAGCTTTTGCATTGTCCTCTGCTGCCCAGTCCTACCAAATCGACATATCTACAAACGTGTCAGCTGTGGATATGTCCTCTGCTGAAGGAGGAGAAGATCTTCCATCCCCGTTTGCTTACATTCCTGCCATTGTACATGACCACAGCTACCTCCCCACCCGCTTCGATGGTCTTGTGGACAACGCCCTTGTGTACATTTCAGGTAAAGGTTGACTGATTGACCTATAGCCGATTGTGCCAATAGTCAAAACCTAGGGTGAAAATGATTGCTGATTAATTGGATGATAGTCCAAAAAAATAAATGTTCACAGTTGGAAATTCTAATTTCCCCATACTTATTAATTATTATTATAAGTTATTATATTATTAATCAGTCTACCACTAATTTTAGGATTTGTTGTGCGACGGACATTAAAGAAGCTGTCCTGTGATGTCTGCCGTGCCAGCCTGGTGACGGACGCTGCATCTGCTTGTCAGGACAAGAGTTACCACCTGCTCTCTCTAAGAAACAATGGAGGCCTAGTGATTCCATCTGAAGGCACGGTGAGGATTGTCAGGGCAGCAGAGTGGGTCATTCGCCAGTCATCAGCGGATTCCAGACGATCACAGCCCATCAAACCGCTGGAAGTCCTCTACATTGTGCGCAAGAGGATAGGGTCAGAGGATGTGTTTTTGCTCGGGGAGCACATCGGTGAAACACAGCATGGCATTGACAGTCACCACCATATGATGTTGACATTAGTTGTGTCCCTGTTTTTCAAGCTACGTCTGCACCACATTGCCAAATCAGATACTCTGACCTTACAGAGTGGCAACATGAGACAGAAGCTCACCAAAACTGTTCCTTTCAAAGGGCATTAGGAGAGTAAGAGCGTTGACTTGGTGTTTCTCTCCTCAGTCATACTCCGTCACAAATGTGGAAATTCCGGTATGGCTCTTTTATTTATTTTTTTCACCTTTTTGTTTATTATACTTTTTTTGAGGACATAAGTAGACTAGGCAGAATTTCAGAAAATGTGCTTGTATAAAGTGCTGAAGGCATTTCGTGTTTATTTTTGGTACACAACATTTCTAGGGGTATTAAGGGGTGCTGAATCCAAATATGCTGTATACCAAGCTCAAAAATGTCAAATAAGGCCTCAAAATTGAGAAATCCAACATGGCCACCAGCAGCAGGCCCTCTCTCCACAAAAACAGGTGCTAAACCCACAGTTTTTATTTGACATGAAATACTGACATGAAACTTTGCACAGAACATCTGCACCTATGGAGGAAGAAAGTAGGAATATAGCTGGGGTGCAACCATGAGTAACAGGGTGTTTTTGACTGTCTAACTGTAATCTTTGTATAGGCGAGGATAAAAAAATGACATTTCTTCAGTGTTTGCAGGAATACTACAGCAATTTGGTAATAACTGTACAGTGTTGGACACCAACATTAGAATCCCCCAAGTCTTAGCTTTCTTCAGGTACCAAGTTTATGCAAGTAGCTCTTATAAATCTGGATATATAAGCATTTTAATGTAAGCATGCTGTTTTAGGCGAATTTTCTAAAAATAAATGGTGGGGCTTAAGAGTTAAGTGTGCCTACACAAGGTACAAACCTGAATTAAATGTGCTTTTGTAAGTTTTCTTACATACATCAACAAGGACGTAGTCACACCGGAGATTCAAGAATCCATACTTGGCGCAGAACACCTTGGACAGGCACAATTGAACATGTTTGTGGACAAACATTTGTGTGAACCTCCAGATAGTGACCAGCACCTGAACCTGAAATCACCCATTCGAAAGAACAAAGCCAAGACATTTGCCTCTTTGTATGAAGTTGTGCAACTTTCCAAGAACAAGCAAAAGACCATCAAAGTGGACAGACAGATTCTACAAAGGCTCATCACAGCTTACAGAGCAGGTCGTAAGGTAGATCTTGACAATATCCTCCAGCATGAGCTCATGCCCATCCCGCCATATCTGGCCACAACTAACGGGAGTCTACATTCCACCAACAAGTCTGTGTTAGCAAATATACTGACGAAACAAGTTAAAACGGCTGTGGGGCGGCTTTGGCTCAGGGGTAGAGCGGGTCGTCCAATGATCGAAGGGTTGGTGGTTCGAATCCCGCTCAAGCTCATGTCCATCCCATCGCCGTTGTGTCCTTGGGCAAGACACTTAACCTACTTGCCTCGTATGAATGTGTATGCATGTGAATGAATGTTGGTGGTGGTCGGAGGGGCCGTAGGCGATGATTATTCGCCACGCTTCCGTGAGTCTGCCTCAGGGAAGCTCTGGCTGCAATTGTAGCTTACCACCACCGGTATGACTGTGTATGAACGAATAATGGACTCTGTGAAGCGCTCTGGGTGTCATGAAGAGCGCTATATAAATCCAAGCCATTATTATTATTATTAAAACCCCTGCCGATCTTACCCTTCAGGGACCCAGCTGCCTGGTCATTGATGGCCAAGCTCTGGTAATGGCACTCGGAAAGCCACCTGACACTACAACATTTGGTGACTATGCCAACAAGTTCACTGACACCGTGTTGAAGATGGGAGCAAAATACCAGAGGGTAGATGTTGTCTTTGACAGATACCATGACCAATCCATCAAAACAGGCACAAGGGTGAAACGCAAACAGCGCCATAGACCAGTACGTCGTGAAATCAAAAGCAAGTCTGTTCCACTTCCTGCCGATTAGTCGAGCTTCATGGCCCTTGAAGACAACAAATCAGATATCGCTCACAAACCACCTGATAGAACACAGCCCGGATTATGAACCTGTAGTTGTAGTATCAGGGAGGTTTACTGAAGCGACAACTGTCAAGTCAACAGATCCAGATCTTGAAGTCTCCTCTCTGAGTGCTGACCATGAGGAAGCTGATACACGTCTGATTTTCTCATCCAGGCTCCAGTGGAAACAATCGTTGTGTCAGCGCGTGACACAGATGTGCTGCTTCTACTCTTGGCTCACTATGACAGAATCCGATGTACTCATCTCTACATGAAAGCTGGGACATCGAAGGATCCAAAATATTCTGGTAAAAAGCGGGGAGGTGGAATAGCTTTCATGTTGAACAACAATTGGTGTGATCCAGGCAACATGAAGGAGCTTTTAAACGACTGCTCCCCAAACCTGGAGTATATATCCATCAAGTGCCGGCCATTCTTTCTCCCGAGAGAATTAACGTCGGCCATTCTGATCGGAGTGTATATTCCACCACAAGCAAACACAGGCGACGCGCTCTCCAAGCTCCACGACGAGGTAAACAAGCTCCAAGCAGCTAACGTTGACAACGCTGCTATTTTGGTTGTGGGTGATTTCAATAGTGCTAATCTGAGAAAAGTGCAGCCAAACTTCTACCAGCATGTGACTTGTTCTACCAGAGGCGGGAATATTTTAGACTATTGCTACTCGCAATTTAAGAGTGGGTACAAATCACATGCTGCCAGTCCTTTCGGCAAGTCAGATCACGAGCCCATCTTTCTTGTACCGCAGTATAAACAAAGTCTCAAGCGCATTCCTGTAGTATCGCGAGAGGTGAAGCGCTGGACGGTGGCGTCAGAGGAGACGCTCCAAGCTGCACTAGAATGTACAGACTGGGGGGTGTTCCGCGATAACACAGATAATATTAATGACTACACGGAAACAGTGCTGGACTTTGTTTGTACTTTGGTAGAAGAAACAATCCCCTCTACCACAATTAGAGTTTACCCAAACCAAAAGCCATGGGTAGACAAATCTGTCCGCGAAGCTCTGAAGGCGCGCACCTCAGCATACAACGCCAGGCTTGTGACAGGCAACATGAATGACCACAAGGTGGCGAGATACAATGTTAGGAGGACAGTAATAGAAGCAAAAAGGCGCTACAGGGATAAAATTGAACTTCAATATGTGAGGATTCGCCTGTTCCCTGAACTTTTCCCTGTCTACTCTCCCTCACCAGCCCCCACCCTTGCGATGATTTACTCTCCTCTACTCTTCACTAGCCCCCACCCTTGGACTACCTTCACGCAGCTGTCATAGTTTATGATTAGCGCCCCAGAGGGCTTTATATACCTGGACCTCCCTTTCAGTCCTGGTGGGGTCGTTCTGTATCTGTGTTCACTCTGTGTTCATGGAGTGCTGTACGTTACCATTCTGTACGTCACCATAACCTGCCGCGTCTCCGGCGTGAGACGACGGCCCAGCCATCACCACCTGTCGCCGTTTGCCTGGAGTGGGACGCCGTCTTCGCTCTCTAATTCTCTATGGGAGGTTTTCCAGTGTTCTCACTCCAGACGTCAAGGCGGCTTGCCATCGCTCCCGATTCCAAGGGAGGAAGGCGTCTCTTCTTGATCCTCGTTCCTGGGGTGAGGCTCGTCGTCGCTCCCTAGTATTCCCCGGGAGGACGGTGTGTGCCCATCCCGTTCCCCTTGGACCCAGGCTTGTCGTCGCTCCCTAGTATTCCACGGGAGGATGGCGTGTTCCCATCCCGGTCCCCTAGGACCCCCTTTGTTCTGCGCTGCCCGTCTGTAGCATCCGAGGAGGAGGATCTCCGTGCCCGGCCCCCGCTGTCGGGCCCCTGTCTCCGTGCCCGGCCCTCGCTGTCGGGCCCCTGTCCCCGTGCCAGGCCCCCACTGTCGGGCCCCTGTCCCCGTGCCAGGCCTCCACTGTCGGGCCCCTGTCCCCGTGCCAGGCCTCCGCCGTCGGGCCCCTGTCCCCATGCCAGGCCTCCGCCGTCGGGCCCCTGTCCCCGTGCCAGGCCTCCGCCGTCGGGCCCCTGTCCCCGTGCCAGGCCTCCGCCGTCGGAACCCTGTCCTCATCCCTGTAAGCAGCTCTGGCCCTCGCCCTGTCCAAGGCCTTAACCCTGTTCTCTGTCCCTGTCTCCAGCCCGCCTCTCCGGGCCTCTGTCCCTGTCCCCCTCTCCAGTGCCCCTGGTCCTGGCCCTGACTCTTAGCCCTGGTCCTTAGCCCTGGCCCTTAGCCTTAGTCCCTTAGCCTGTTTGCCTATTAAAGGCACAGTGCCGCATTTTCCATATTTCCTTGACTCTTGTGTTTTTGTGTTTTCCCTTAAAGGGACTGTGCCGCTTTTTGTTCTATAATAAATATTTGCCCTGTTTTTGGCTTACTCTCATACCTGTCTTGTGTTGTGCGATTGGGGTCGGTTACAAACCATAACAGTACGACCCGACCAGTCGACGACCCCAGCCAGCACAGACAGTGTATGTGAGTTAGCCCCTGTTAGTTCCCCTGTTGGTTCCCCTGTTAGTTCCCCTGTTGACTCCCCTGTTAGCTCCCCTGTTAGCCTCGTTAGCTCCCCTGTTAGCTACCCTGTTCCCCACAGCTAGGACTGTCCTTCCAGCTGGCTTGTTCTCCTTTGCTAGTCCAGCCCTGTCTGCTAGCCTAGCTCCGGCAGCTAGCGCAGCCTCTATGCTAATGTAGCAGTATGGCTAGCATAGGCCCTGTAGCTAGCAATGCTCTGGCAGCTACCCAGTCCCTCTGCTAGCCCCACTTTAGGTGTAGCTTCCCCTGCTAGCATGGCCCAGTTTGTTTTTGTTTGTTGCCTTGTCTTGTCCCCTGCCCTGCTGTCTGATTCCGTGGTGTTCTGCCCCGTCATGGGGAGCTCGTCGTCGCTCGTCGTCGCTCCCTAGCATTCCACGGGAGGACGGCGTGTGCCCATCCCGTTCCCCTTGGACCCAGGCTCGTCGTCACTCCCTAGTATTCCACGGGAGGATGGCGTGTTCCCATCCCGGTCCCCTGGGACCCCCTTTGTTCTGCGCTGCCCGTCTGCAGCATCCGAGGAGGAGGAGGAGGATCTCCGTGCCCGGCCCCCGCTGTCGGGCCCCTGTCTCCGTGCCAGGCCCCCGCTGTCGGGCCCCTGTCCCCGTGCCAGGCCCCCGCTGTCGGGCCCCTGTCCCCGTGCCAGGCCTCCGACGTCGGGCCCCTGTCCCCGTGCCAGGCCTCCGCCGTCGGGCCCCTGTCCCCGTGCCAGGCCTCAGCCGTCGGGCCCCTGTCCCCATGCCAGGCCTCCGCCGTCGGAACCCTGTCCTCATCCCTGTAAGCAGCTCTGGCCCTCGCCCTGTCCAAGGCCTTAACCCTGTTCTCTGTCCCTGTCTCCAGCCCGCCTCTCCGGGCCTCTGTCCCTGTCCCCCTCTCCAGTGCCCCTGGTCCTGGCCCTGACTCTTAGCCCTGGTCCTTATCCCTGGCCCTTAGCCTTAGTCCCTTAGCCTGTTCGCCTATTAAAGGCACAGTGCCGCATTTTCCATATTTCCTTGACTCTTGTGTTGTTGTGTTTTCCCTTAAAGGGACTGTGCCGCTTTTTGTTCTATAATAAATATTTGCCCTGTTTTTGGCTTACTCTCATACCTGTCTTGTGTTGTGCGATTGGGGTCGGTTACAAACCATAACACAATATGAACAGGCTGACTCTAGAGCTATGTGGCAGGGCCTCAGAACGATGACAGATTACAAAGGCACCTCCCTCAAACTGAACAGTGACATCCAACTGGCAAATTATATATTATCTATGCGAGGTTTGAGGCTGGGAATAACAGCACCAGCCTACAAACCACTGCAATGGAGGGGGGGGGGGCACTGCTGCTGATGGAGACTCAGTGTTCAGGATAACAGAACATGATGTGAGGAGGACGTTTAAGAAAGTGAATATCAGGAAGGCAGCAGGACCGGACGGTATCCCTGTTCCTCCCTCCCCATCAACCTGGACCCCCTGCAATTTGCATACCGCCCCAACAGGTCCACGGAGGACACCATAGCCCATGTGCTGCACACAGCAGCATCACACCTGGACAAGAGGCAGGGGAACTATGTGAGAAAGCTGTTCATCGACTACAGCTCAGCATTCAATACCATAGTCTCCTCCAAACTCATAGCCAAGCTCAGGGACCTGGGCTTGAACTATGACCTCTGCCAGTGGGTCTTGGACTTCCTGACGGGCAGGTGGTGAGAGCAGGCAACTGCAACTCCTCATCCATCACTCTCAACATAGGGGCCCCCCAGGGCTGTGTCCTGAGTCCCCCCCTCCACTCCCTTTACACACATGACTGTGTGGCACAGCAGAACAACAACACAATCATCAAATTTGCTGACGACACAGTAGTGGTGGGCCTGATCTCTGCAAACGACGAGAGGGCCTACCTGGAAGAGGTTAAGGTTCTAGCGGGATGGTGTCAAGAGAACAGCCTCTCCCTGAACGTCAGCAAAACAAAGGAGATGATTGTGGACTTTAGGAGGTCGGGGTCAGGGACTACAGCCCCCTCACCATCGACAGGGCACCGGTTGAGAGAGTGAACAGTTTTAAGTACCTTGGAGTCCACATATCCGAGGACTTGACATGGACCACACACATTGACAGTGTTATCAAGAAGGCACGACAACGCCTCTACTTCCTTAGGCGCTTAAGGAAGTTCAACGTGAGTCAGAAGATCCTCAAGAACTTCTACTCATGCACAATAGAGAGCATCCTGACTGGCAATATCACCTCCTGGTTTGGGAATAGCACTGCACAAGACCGCAGCAGACTACAGAGTGGCCCGTTCAGCCGAACGCACAATTGAAGGTGGGCTTCCCACTCTCCAAGACATTTACAACAAGCGGTGCATGGGCAAGGCTAAGAAAATAATCAAAGACTCCAGCCACTCAAACAACTGCCTCTTTGAACTGCTGCGGTCAGGCAAGCGATACCGGAGTCTCATGGCAAGCACAGAGAGACTCAGAAGGAGCTTCTATCCCCAGGCCATCAGGATGCTCAATGAATGAACAATGAACAATAAGCAAACGATCAACACACCCACAGCGCACATACACTCACTTAAATAAACAACACACTGTAGCACCCACTTTACCACTTTAGACACACTTTACACTTTATATTTATATTATTGTAAGGAAATTGCACATCATTCTCATTCCTTATTGCACCTCACCACTACAAGGTGGCACCACAAGCTAAGCTATACCTCACCATTTTTGTACCAGCTGTACATACTTATAGATACACTGAACAATTTTGTTGTTTACACTTGTTTACGTACTTGACTTCTTGACTTTCTATTTTATACTTATTATACTTATTTTATACTATCTTGTTATTATCTAGCACACTCTAAGGAGCAACACAGAAAGAAACATTTCATGCAAAGTATTCTGTATTCTGTATGACAACTAATAAAGAAACTTGAACATTCACTTATATTGATATGGTACAATAATATTTTTATTTTATTATATTATAATCTATTCTATTCTATTCAGGAAAAGTGGCATTGGATGAATCATGCAACTGCAAGACACCTGCGACACCCGCCTGAATACGATTGATGACTGACAATAAATTACTGTACCTAAGCTACTGTACGCATATTAACACTTTAACTGCCGAAAACGCCGGAACTCGTCATTCCCCGCCATGCTCAAGTTGCCGAGGACGCCGTAACTCGTCTTTGATATGTTTACATCTTTTTTCGATTTTCCCAGTCTGAACTTCACCGCAGAGCTTTTGGCAGAGGTTTGAACCGGAAACTGCATTTCCTCTCAAATTACACTAGGTGGCAGTGCCCCCCTATTTTCTAACACTGTATCACAAGAGAATGAATATTGCACCCCACAATGAATCTGGCATTTGATTGGCCAGCATACCTGACCACAGGTATAAAAGTTTGCGGGATCCCAGAATCGACAAGGTTTTGTAGGGGAGAGAGAGAGAGAGAGAGAGAGATAGATAGAGCGATAGAGAGAGAGAGATTGTGAGAGAGATATTTGTATTGTGATCAGCCTATAGTCTATATTTATAGTTTTATACAGTATAGTGGTAGTATCAGAATAATTGTAAGGTTTCAGCTGTGCTTTAGAAGTACTTAGTCGTGCTAAGTAGTAGTACTATTGTGAGGGATTAGTGTGTAGTCTAGGTAGTATATTTCAGTAGTAGTAATAGTAGTTTGATCAGTTAGTAGTTCCATTTAGATCAGTATGAGGAGACGTAGTGTAGGTAAGCGAGGCGACAGACCGACAGCGGATCGGTTTGTTCAAACGAAGCTGGCATTCGGACCCGCGGTTGCAGCAGCAGCAGCACCGACGACCGGAGAGAGCCGTGAGACCGTCGCCGGACCCGCGGTTGCAGCAGCAGCAGCACCGACGACCGGAGAAACCAATAGCATTGATTACAGCACACACACACACACACACACACACACACACACACACACACACACACACACACACACACACACACACACACACACACACAAGATCAAAAGGCATGAACCCTCTCCAACACCTCTGAACTTTGCAGCACATAGTGAGGCCTCTATATGCCTGTGTAGCATAGCATTTAGCACAATCCCAATAGCATTGATTAGAGCACACACACACACACACAAGATCAAAAGGCATGAACCCTCTCCAACACCTTTGAACTTTGCAGCACATAGTGAGGCCTCTATATGCCTGTGTAGCATAGCATTTAGCACAATCCCAATAGCATTGATTACAGCACACACACACACACACCCACACAATTTCCTGAGCAGTGTCCTTCGGAAGCCTCGTGTGGACATGATGTGGACCACTGACGATATGATGTACACACCATACTACTCGGAGACCATGCCATGCAACCGGTATCAAATGATCTGGCGATTCCTCCACTTTGCGGACAATACATCCCTGGATGTTAGAGACAAATTGTGTAAGGTACGCCCTGTAGTCGACCATGTCAACGTGAGGTGCAAGGAACTGTACCAGCCCGAACGTGAGCTCGCCATTGACGAGGGGGTGATGGCATGGCGAGTCCGCCTGACCTTCCGGGTCTACAACCCCAACAAGCCAACCCGGTATGGCATCAAGTCGTACTTCCTGTGCGAATCACGCACAGGATATTGCTTTGCATTTAAGCCATATTGCCGGGAAGGCTCGCACCTTCGGGACACGGTCGTCGGTCTACTTGGACATTTGTCTGGGTCCGGATATACGCTGTACATGGATAATTTTTACAACAGTGTACGCATGTCCGCCAGGCTCCGACAGTTGAGGACCGACGTCTGTGGTACCCTCAGGAAGCACCGGGGGGAGCCAGCCATCATCAAGAACGTGACCAAATGTGACATCCGTGTGGGGGAGCGCATTGCGGTCAACAAAAAGCAGGTCCTGATCGTGGCATGGCGCGATAAGAGGATCGTGAAGACCATCAGCAGCTACCACGAGGACACCATGGAAATGACGAAGGTGTGGAAGAAGCAGAAGAAGGGCAAAGCGCTGAGGGTGGAGATGCTCAAGCCATCATCAATCATGTCGTACAATAAATTCATGAACGGCGTCGACCAGCTGGATCAAAACCTCTCGTACTATCCGGTTACACGTAATACTGGAAAGTGGACCAAAAAGTTTGTGATGTATCTGATCCAAATATGTATGTTCAACGCTTTTGTCTTGTACAAAAGCACGCACCCACAAGGGCATTACTACAACCTCTTCCGGTTCACCAGGGCTGTGGCGCGGACCTACACAGGGGGTCAGGAGAAGAAGATTCCTGGGGTGACAGCGGAGATGGAGGCGGAGGCAGAGGCGGATGCAGGGGGTGGGGGTGAGGAGGAGGCAGGGGGTGGGGATGAGGAGGAGGCAGGGGCTGAGCAGGTGGGGCGTGACGGGCAGCGCGACCCTAGGGCCCCACCGGGGGACCCGCAGAGCAGATTAGTGGGTGGCTTTGTGAAGCATGTAATGGTTGCATACAAAGCCACCCACAAGCAAAAGCTACCGTGTAGGAAATGTCGGGTCTGCAGTAGGCGTGGCCTCAGGAGTGAGACCAGATATTTTTGCACATCGTGCAAAGTCCCCCTGCATCGTGACAAATGCTTCGCTCTGTACCACACAAAGAGGGATTTCTCTAAATAGTTTCTTTTTTAGTTGTCATACAGAAGTACAGACTACTTCTAAATAATCCGGCGCACAGAAGTACAGATTACTTCTAAATAATCCATCATTGTGTGATACAGACAGAACCATGTGTACCGGTACATAGTATAGCTAGCTGAGAGTAGTATAGTATAGTATAGTATAGTATAGTATAGTATAGTATAGTATAGTATAGTATAGTGTATTGGTAGTTGCACTGTGTTCTATACAAGACAAATGCGTTGAACACATGTATTTGGGCCACGGTTGTCGATATTGCATAGGCATGTTTGGACCACTTGCAGATGAGACGTTATGTTAGCGATCTAGCTGTGTCAACTCCATTCATCATTTGCATTGTGTGTGTATATAGTTTATTTTTTTATTTATCTTTTTCCCCCATCATTTTTACTGTTTGCACAGAACCAATGGTTGCTGACAGTAACCCAGTTTATAAAAGTATATACTGTAGGTAACATACCACACTTTTCTAATGCAGTCCATTGGCCTCTTATTTATATACTTTGGAAGCATGTATTGGATATTTTTTGGTCCACAGATCATCTGGCGATTCATCCATTTATCAATGGACAATGCAGTCATCGATGCGAGAGACCAAGTAAGATATGCCCTGTAGTTGATCATGTGACGTGCCTGTACTGTGAATGTTACCAGCAAACTTCTAAATGCACTGAAACAATGGTTGGTTATCCTCCAGTGTTCACTTTTCATAAGGTATTGTCTTGGTAAATTACCATAATCCTATACTGTGAATGTTACCAGCAAACTCCTAAATGCACTGAAACAATGGTTGGTTATCATCAGCCAGTGTTCACTTTTTATAAGGTATTGTCTTGGTAAATTACCATAATCCTATACTGTGAATGTTACCAGCAAACTTCTAAATGCACTGAAACAATGGTTGATTATCCTCCAGTGTTCACTTTTTAAAAGGTATTGTCTTGGTAAATTACCATAATCCTATACTGTGAATGTTACCAGCAAACTTCTAAATGCACTGAAACAATGGTTGATTATCCTCCAGTGTTCACTTTTTATAAGGTATTGTCTTGGTAAATTACCATAATCATATACTGTGAATGTTACCAGCAAACTCCTAAATGCACTGAAACAATGGTTGGTTATAAAACAATCTATCAAACAAACCAATAAAACAATCTATCAAACAAACCAACAAAACAATCTATCAAACAAACCAATAAAACAATCTATCAACCAAACCAATAAAACAATCTATCAAATAAACCAATAAAACAATCTATCAAACAAACCAATAAAACAATCTATCTAATCTATCAAACAAACCAATAAAAAATCTATCAAACAAACAATAAAACAATCTATCAAACAAACCAATAAAACAATCTATCAAACAAACCAATAAAACAATCTATCAAACAAACCAATAAAACAATCTATCAAACAAACCAACAAAACAATCTATCAAGCAAACAATAAAACAATCTATCAAACAAACCAATAAAACAATCTATCAAACAAAACAATAAAACAATCTATCAAACAAACCAATAAAACAATATATCAATCAAACAATAAAACAATCTATCAAACAAACAATAAAACAATATATCAAACAAACCAATAAAACAATCTATCAAACAAACCAATAAAACAATCTATCAAAAAAAACAATAAAACAATCTATCAAACAAACCAATAAAACAATCTATCAAACAAACAACAAAACAATCTATCAAACAAACCAATAAAACAATCTATCAAACAAACCAATAAAACAATATATCAAACAAACCAATAAAACAAGCTATCAAACAAACCAATAAAACAATATATCAATCAAACAATAAAACAATATATCAAACAAACAATAAAACAATATATCAAACAAACCAATAAAACAATCTATCAAACAAACCAATAAAACAATCTATCAAAAAAAACAATAAAACAATCTATCAAAAAAAACAATAAAACAATATATCAATCAAACAATAAAACAATCTATCAAACAAACAATAAAACAATATATCAATCAAACAATAAAACAATCTATCAAACAAACAATAAAACAATCTATCAAACAAACCAATAAAACAATCTATCAAAAAAAACAATAAAACAATATATCAAACAAACCAATAAAACAATCTATCAAACAAACAATAAAACAATATATCAAACAAACCAATAAAACAATATATCAATCAAACAATAAAACAATCTATCAAACAAACAATAAAACAATATATCAAACAAACCAATAAAACAATCTATCAAACAAACCAATAAAACAATCTATCAAAAAAAACAATAAAACAATCTATCAAACAAACCAATAAAACAATCTATCAAACAAACAACAAAACAATCTATCAAACAAACCAATAAAACAATCTATCAAACAAACCAATAAAACAATCTATCAAACAAACCAATAAAACAAGCTATCAAACAAACCAATAAAACAATATATCAATCAAACAATAAAACAATCTATCAAACAAACAATAAAACAATATATCAAACAAACCAATAAAACAATCTATCAAACAAACAATAAAACAATATATCAATCAAACAATAAAACAATATATCAATCAAACAATAAAACAATCTATCAAACAAACAATAAAACAATATATCAATCAAACAATAAAACAATCTATCAAACAAACCAATAAAACAATCTATCAAACAAACCAATAAAACAATCTATCAAAAAAAACCAATAAAACAATCTATCAAACAAACCAATAAAACAATCTATCAAACAAACAACAAAACAATCTATCAAACAAACCAATAAAACAATCTATCAAACAAACCAATAAAACAATATATCAATCAAACAATAAAACAATATATCAAACAAACAATAAAACAATATATCAAACAAACCAATAAAACAATCTATCAAACAAACCAATAAAACAATCTATCAAAAAAAACAATAAAACAATCTATCAAACAAACCAATAAAACAATCTATCAAACAAACAACAAAACAATCTATCAAACAAACCAATAAAACAATCTATCAAAAAACCAATAAAACAATCTATCTATCAAACAAACCAACAAAACAATCTATCAATCAAACAATAAAACAATCTATCAATCAAACAATAAAACAATATATCAAACAAACCAATAAAACAATCTATCAATCAAACCAATAAAACAATCTATCAAACAAACCAACAAAACAATCTATCAAACAAACCAATAAAACAATCTATCAAACAAAACCAATAAAACAATCTATCAAACAAACCAATAAAACAATCTATCAAACAAACAATAAAACAATCTATCAAACAAACCAACAAAACAATCTATCAAACAAACCAACAAAACAATCTATCAATCAAACAATAAAACAATCTATCAATCTAACAATAAAACAATCTATCAAACAAACCAATAAAACAATCTATCAAACAATCTATCAAACAAACCATCCATCATCCATCCATCCCAGTCTAAATTGCTTTATAACACGTGCAGTACCTATTATCACCCGGGCGGCGCACCGTTCATAAAAAGGCCTGTAACTCCTTTTCTAAAGAATCCACCTGGATTTTTACCTGTGTTGACCTTTTTTTAACTTGTAATTGTGAACGAACGAAGACATGCAGAAACAAACGTTTTTTTTCATTGTGTACATCAACTCGTCGTCGTCAAATGAGCCAAACCATTTCCCCATAGTTATAATATAAAATATAGAAATAGCTCCGCTAAGATCATGAGATATGCTAAAATCGCCCAGGAATCCTGGCAATGCACAGTCATTTCCGGATTTCTGGCCGGCATTCAAAGTGTTAAGGACTATCTAATTTGCATAAATGGCATGTTGATTAAAAAAATTCAAGAGAAAAGAGTTTGATGAATAAATCCATGGCCTGGGATCATCCTGCTTTTCTTTCTTATTTGGTTGATGAGTTATGCATCAATAACGACCACCGTTTCTGCTATAAATATGAGTTTCAAGCAACATTTTGACAACTGATCTAAAATCAGGATATGATTTTAAATTCCTCATGTATGCAAACATATAAAAACACATTTCATTCATGTTTCTACCTTGTTTAGTCAAAAAGATATGCACTTAAATAGATTTCAGCCTGGCGCTGGCGGCCATGTTGGATTTCTCAATTTTGAGGCCTTATGTGATGATTTTCTGAAAATTTGTGTCTAAAGGCCCCAATTCAGCAGTGTACACAATTGTGGACATACAAGCTAAAAAGTGCTGTCCACGCATGTGACCACTAAGCCTTAAAAACGAGAAAACTCGTTATTGGCGCTCAACGGTTGGCGACAAAACACAATTTTTCTCGTTTTTGGCCTCCAATGAGTTAAAACAATTTAAATGTTTACTTTTTTTTTTAAGTCTAAGCTATATTCAACGTTTTGTGAACTTTTGTTTTACCATGGTATGTTTGGTTATTATTATATTGTGTTTTGTTGGTTTTGTAATTTTATTTTTATTTTATTCAAATTTGAATTTCTCCCTTCAAATTTCAATCTCGTGTTTTTATGTAAATTCGAAATTAAATTCGAAAATAATGTGACAGCCCTAACACACACACACCTCTTGAGCCATCTTGGCCGTAAGATGATTGTGTTTGATTGATTGAATTGATTGAAAACCTTTATTTATCCAAGAGGGGAGATTCAGATGTCCATCACAGCATAACAGCAATTTAAAAACACTTAATGGAAACAGTTAATACATAACATACACTTATTTAGTATGTGTTAAAAACAAGATAGACAAATACATAGGGCTAAAAAGAGCTAAAATAGGGATAAAATAGAGCTAAAAGTGGTGAATAGAAGAAAAGAAAAAGAAAGTGATGCCATCTTCATATGTATCTAGCCTTGACTGGGGGGCATATTCTGCAGATTCATTAAGGCTTGTGATTTGTAACTTTAATCTAAAAATGTTACCTTGTATTTGATCATGCTGTTGTGCAACTGATTGGAAATTATATTCTGTATTTTTGTGTGATGAGCTATCATTGTATTGCATGGGGGGAACTATAATGGGAACGAATTCATACTATATGATCACAACGCTGTTATTGTAATGCTTTTTGGTAACAATAACTTAGTTTAAAGCATTTTGTAAGGCAGTCTGTTCTGTGATTTGAAGAGGTTGTTGCCCAGTAAATGCACTTGAGCTCAACCTGAACGTCTGCATTATTTGCCAAACCGAGAAGAGTTAGACTGTGACTGTCATGTAACGTTTGTTGTTGCATGCATTATGATACGTGGACTCCAGTGTAATCAATCCAAACATAGAAGATGTGGTTGCATTTATTCCACCACTTTGTAACACTTTCTTTTGTAACACTTTCTTTGAGCACTGTTAGTGAAACGATGCCGCTATCGGCCTTATAGCATAACGGTCCCATATTGGAACGGGTTGTAGATCTAATGACGCATTATCAAAACATAGGTTCTAAAAAAAGAAATAAAACATTCTGACTCGGCATCCACAGTCATTTTATACCCATGCGTGTGTCCACACTTGTTTTTGCATCTTCTGTGGCTGTGTGCATGTAACTGTCTAACTGTTTCCACAAGAGGGCGCTATAGGCGGAGCTATTGACGCTGGCGCCAGGTAAGAGGGTATTTAAGGGATTGTTCACTCCCTCTCTGTCTCTTCCCACCTACCTCCCACAGAGAGAAGGTCTCATGTACTGTGTACCAATGTGATAATAAACTACGCCAATTAAAGGCTGAAGTGAGAGGACCTTGTCGTCATGATAAGTTATTGTCGCCCCATAGCCAAGATCTGTCAACACTGTGTGTGATTAGATCTATGTACTTACTGCCTGGTGCTCGCTCCCTCTCTCTGTCTCTTTATAGACCTGTTCGCTGTTTACAAACATACCGTGTTCGAGCCAATCAGCAATACGAACTGTCACATGACTAAAGTTACCCCGGACCTGCACGAGCTGCTGCGCCAAAAGAAGTACAAAGGGGGCTCTTGAACTCTTGGACTTTGAAAATGTGCAGGTCCTGCACCCATCCAAAGTTTGTTCGACCGTGAGCCCCCAGCGATTTTACATTCCGGAATTCATCGCCTGTGTAGTAGCTAACTCTGCTAACAAGATACAGTACAAGCTCAGCTTCAGATAATGGGGGAAGCTCATTCAAATCATCAGTCCACTGTTTGTGCTCGTAAGGATCCAACCCACTGATTTGTTTAATTTTCTTTAAGTAGTGCACCTTCGGAACAGGGTCCAGCTTGTCTCTGTAACAACTCTGTAACTTGCTCTTTGCCCGGTAATTTTTTTTAAATCCCCACTGCAACCAGAAGACCCTACTCGCTGGTTGATAAATTACTTTTTGTAAGTATGTTAAAATTCTCCTTTTTACTGTATGGTTGGTAAATCTAAAACGTTGGAGCCAGCGAACTCCAGTTCACCCTTGAATCAGCTGATAATGTAAACAATGAACATACCTTGGAGAATGCCTATTAATACCCAGAATGCAGTGCACAATCACGTGGTCTTTAGTTCCCTATGGAGAAACCATGGCACTCCCCTGACTAAAAGTTGTTTCAAATGGAAACGGCTGCATGTCATTTAGCCAAATCAGCATGGCTGTGAGTGTGAGTCTTTCACCTTTTACATATCTAGCTTTTGCATGGATTTATTGTTTAGATCGCTATCATGGCCAACAAATGCAACCCGCATATTTGTCATGACGTCGTCGGTGTACAGGTCTACAGTGTTCATATTCATATTATGGCTGGTTTGCGTGCGGACTATGTAGAGAGTAGTGTTTTTGCATTGGCCTTTTTTGAGTTGAATCAATTGAATAGGAGTGATGCAAACTTCATATTTCACAATATTCGCTCTTCTATATTTATATGTATATCTATCTATATCTATATATTATGTATTTAGGTGATTCAAATAATAAAAAGCCAATGCAAAAAAGTTACTCAAAAATGCAAGTTGAGACAACCGTTACAGTTGAAGTTAATAGAAGTTTGGCTTTTTATTCAGCATGGCGAGTCAAAAAAAACAGGTAAGAACATATGTTCCAACGTGACAAAGGACCACATGGGATGAAAAGAGGGGGGGGGGGGCTTTCATCAAGCAAGCAGGCAGAGCCACCCGCTGCTGCTGTGCTTTTAACGAGGCCACCTGCAAATTGGACACATTTTAATTTGGCACTCAGGTTCCATTAGTCCACCAGGCAAATGTGAGCAGTCCTGTGACAATCAAGAGAGCCGGTGCACTTAATGCACTATAATTTTAATTAATGAAATTATTAATCAGGCACAAATGAGTTCTCGCTATGGATGTACCAGAGTTCGACTACACAAGTGGGCGGTTTTCTTTGTTTGACATGTAATACCGATCGTCATTGGAATTGTCATGAGTTGATGGATTAATGACATTTATTGGTGGCTGTTACCAGTGCAACATCATATTTATGATCATTTTACACAAGGCGATTGAACTGTGTCTTTCTGCATATCCCTCGGACACATAACACATCCCGACACATACTGGTATGCATTCCCTCAGAGAGGTCAGAGCGCAGGGTCCCCCGCAGTGCACCACCCCTGGGGCAGTTTTGGGGCAAGTGATGGGTATATTCAGTTCATTAAAGTCTAATATTTTATATCCAGCTCCTCTCATGAGTGCATAGGTCTCTGGAATGTGGCCAGTAGTGGGTTGAGTGACCACGCCAAGCCCAGAAATACATTGACCTGATGACCTGTGTGACCTAATGTGCATGCATGGCTATATCGGCCTCCGGCCACAGGCCACTGAGGAGGAGCAAAGATGGACATATGATCAGATTCAGCAACAGCTCACATATAACCCCACATATGACCATATACGACCAAGCCTGATCGTAATTTTTAACCAGTGGCTCGCTAAAATTGGAACCCACATAGTATTTAAGCCATGATGGTTTTGTCATTCTAGAGCCTTGCAGCCCCCATGGAGGGCTGTGGTCTCAAGGACTGTTCCTCGTTCTCCGTGTGTTCCTGTCAATAAATACCATCGATTGACTTCACCTTCATCTCCTTTATATCTGTCCAGCTGGCTCATCATATCAATCCAAAGAACTCAGTTTTATACTATCACAAGTGCCTTGCTCAACAACACACCGGCAGAGATAACTGTAGACGTAATACTAGCCACCAACAAGTTGGCAGCTCGACCTCCTGTCTCTGATGGGGATAGAACCAGTGACCTTTTGGGTTACTGATCCGCAGTGGTGGAAAGTATTTTTACTCAAGTACTGTACAATTGCAAGCTACTTGTACTTTACGTGAGTATTTTCATTTTAGGGAACTTTATACTTTACTCCAGAAGACATGGCAAATATGTATGAAGATTATACACTTTAACATTTGAAGCCTGTCAACATCAAGGGGACGTAATCAGAGCAGCAACAGGCGCGCCAACAGGCGAAGAATCAACGGCTCATCCTCACACCGTCGCCGGCCGGTGCTTAACTGGGGTGGAGGGCGTAGAAAAAATCCTTATTGGGGACTGGAACACGGACATGCTACGTAAAGCAGCACCCGTCTTCAAGGCCTTCAGTAGGCTTTGTGATCTGTACGGCCTCAGCCAGCTAATCACCCAACCCACAAGGGTGTGTGAATCAACCCAGACTACCATTGACCTCATCCTGACCCCCGACAAGTCCATGATCTCCAATAAAGGGGTTATAGCATGCGGGTTAAGTGATCATTATATGATATTCTGTTCCCGCAAAAAGCTAAAGCAAAAGGCTGGCTGTCACAAAACGGTCACATCTAGAGACCTCAAAACCTACTCTAGCGAGGCCTTCAACCTTGAACTGAAGAGCCTGGACTGGTCAGATGAACTCAATGGTACACTGGTTGAAGAAACCTGGCTTGGCTTCAAAACCAAATTCTCAACACTACTAAACAACATGGCCCCCCTAAGAACCACTGTTACATTCAAGCCTAACATATGGCTCGTCAAGGCCTTGAATGCGACGTGGTGGACACAGGACACTGGACAAAAGTGTATCAAAAATAACTATTTATTTACAACTAACTAAATGGACAGAAATAGTGGGAGCTGGGTGTTCCAGACTCCAAAGTTAAATAACAAAACTATAAGCAAAAAGGAAGAACAAGCCGAATGTACAACAAAAACAATGAGAGCAGGTGAGACGCTGGAGAGCTGCAACATCTCCTGTGAAGTGGGGGAGACTTGACTGCTGCCTGCACTCTGCATTTGTAGGGCGTGGTGCCTCATCACCACACCTGTGATCAATTAAAAAGCGGCCATTTTAAACACAAGCAAAATGACAACAGAAGTGTGTATCAATTAAACCACCAATTAGTGACAGCACACTTAACCACAATGTGAATATGCACCACAGACAGTAAGTATCCCTCCACCATGTGAAAGTAATACGTAACAACCACCAGGGTAAAAAATCGCGCTGAGCCGTGGATGCACACTGAAATACTGACCGCTATGAAAGCCAGAGACAAAAAATGCTCTGAATTTCATAAAAGTCAGTCAAAGCTTACCAAAAGCACGAGCAGTGAACTCCAAGCCCACGTGACTGAACTCAAACTAGAAAGAAACAGACTAAGAAATTACGTAAACTCCATGATAAAAACTGCAAAAAAAAAATTCATCAATGACAAAATGAAATTACTCAATAATCAACTAGGCTGCAGTAAAAAACTTAAAACCAGGTTCTCAAACATAAACATAAAGACGGACAACACGCTCATCACAGACAAACTGGATGTAGCCAATTACTTAAACACCTTCTTCACAAACATAGCCACAACACTGGTAAACAAACTACCCTCCCACTCAGGGCAGTATGGGGTAGAACACATAGTAGCATACTACAAGAACCTAGGCGTCCACAAAGACGATTTCAAACTGGAAATGGTAACTACAGATGAGGTACTCAATAAACTGAGCGCCCTCCAACCGAACAAGGCCACTGGCCATGACAACATCCCCTCCAAATTCCTCAGAGACTCAGCAGCCGCCATTACCCCAGTCATCACACACATAATAAACCTCTCCATAAAACAAGGACACGTCCCCAAGGACTTCAAAATAGCGAGAGTAACACCCCTGCACAAAAAGGGCAGCAAATTAGACCCAGGCAACTACCTCCCTGTTTCTATCCTTACATCCATCTCGAAAGTCATGGAAAAAATAGTATACGAACAGGTCGAAAAGTACCTTACGGATAAAAATCTAATCTACGAATTCCAATCTGGCTTTAGAACATCCCACTCCACTGACACATGCCTTCTCTATTTGAACGACCACATCAAGCAAGAGGTGGACGCGGGCAAATACTGCGGCATGGTCATTCTAGACCTACAAAAGGCCTTCGACACTGTCAATCACACCATTCTGATTGACAAGCTAAAAGCAATTGGTTTTGATAGTTTATCAGTGAGCTGGATACAATCCTACCTGGAGGGGAGAGAACAGATGGTGGAGGTAAACAGTACCCTATCCCCCCCCCCTCACAGTGAACTGTGGTGTTCCACAAGGAAGCATACTAGGACCACTACTGTTCCTAATTTATGCAAATGACATGTCGTCAGCTTGTGACTGCAACTTGTTCCTGTTTGCGGACGACTCAGCCTTGCTGGTCTCTGACAAGAACAAGTTACAGGTTGAAAAAATCCTCAGCTCGGAACTAGGCAAAATCTGCATATGGCTCGCCGACAACAAACTATCATTACACATGGGCAAAACAGAGTCCATTCTCTTCGGTTCAAATAACAAACTCAGCAAAACCGACGGCTTCTCAGTTACAGTGGGTGACAATATTGTCACAAGGAAAGATGAAATTACCTACCTGGGTTCCATCCTAGAGGCTAATCTTTCCTGTGACAAAATGGCATCCAATGTAATAAAAAAAGTCAATCAACAAACTCGATTCTTGTACCGGATCTCCTCCCTGGTAAACAAGAATACCCTGAAGACTCTGGCAGGAGCACTCATTCAAGGGTACTACGACTATGCTTGCACCTCATGGTACCAAAGCACCTCAAAGGCACTAAAAACCAAATTACAAACATCTCAAAACAAACTAGTCAGACTACTGCTTGACCTGACTCCTAGAACCCACCTCACCCCTGCACACTTTGCCAACCTAGGATGGCTTAGAGTAGACGACAGAGTACAGCAACTTGCAATGGGCCTGGTCTACAAGATACACTACACGACCAAGGTACCCATGTACATGTCAAAATACTTCCCAAACGTCAGTGAATACCACGATCACAACACCAGAGGGAGCTCCACAAATCATGTAAAACCCAGATTCGGCTCAAACAAGGGACTAAACACGTTTCGCAATTATGCCACAACAATGTGGAACGCCCTACCCAAAGCTGTAAAGGAATGTGAATCGCTACCCACCTTCAAAAACACTCTCAAAGAACACCTACGGGAGACTGCAATTCAAAACTGGCCCCTACAAATGTCCTAACCCAGTTGTACAATAAAGACCAAGCATGGCTTTGTCAGTATTCCAATGTACAGCCCCACCCAACCCCACCCCACCTACCCAACCTCCTCCAATGTACAGTTTCTATGTCAAATGTATGTCAGTATTCCAATGTACAGCGTCCCCCCCCCCTACCCAACCCCCCCCCCCCCCCCCACCTCCAATGTACAGCCCCACCCCACCTACCCAACCTCCCCCAATGCACAGTTTCTATGTCAAATGTATATACACTCTTTTTCTGGATTTTTTTAGTATCACAAACAGTACTGTATTTGAAAATCTGGTATGTCATAAATGTATAGATGTAGCAGTACTGTCTATCTGTATGTCGTGTGTGTCATATGATGAATTGAAAATGGGGGACCCTGATGGAAACAAGACGAAAGTCTTTCTCAGGTCTGCATCCTCTTAACAATTGTATGTATTGAGCTGTACTGTACTGTACCCATTCTGCAATCTGTTAATAAACCTTTCAATCAATCAATTCAATCAATTCAATTCAATCAGCATAACTGGAGCACATACCACTTTAACATAACCTTTAATCAGAGCAGCATAACTGGACCACATACCACTTTAACATAACCTTGAATCAGAGCATCATAACTGGAGCACATACCACTTTAACAAAACATTTAATCAGAGCAGCTGCGAGGGGCAAGTGGGCTGAGTTGAGTTAGATGCGTGCTTGAAGAATTCAATGTCCAGAATGCTCGTATCATTTTGGATATGCCAATCCATTTATTGACCATTATCCACCAAAAAATATATACGAAACTGAACACTGAACGCCGACCTATACAGCACATCAACACGAACACGGTCAAAAACTGTTTGGCTATTCCCCTTGCACACCTGGGGCTCGTCACCCACTGATCAGTATAAATGGGTAACCACCCCCTGTGGTGGTTTCCATGGTGACTGATAATGCCACACCTCTGCACCATGAGTTAAAATAAAACAAAATGAACAGAAAGGCATTTTGGCTCCAACATGTAGAATGCATACTTTTTCTTTAGATACATTCAATAGCAAATACTTCTCTACTTTTACTCAAGTAGAATTTGAATGGAGGACTTTTACTTTTACCAGAGTACTAATTTCTCTGGGTATTTCTACTTTTACTTAAGTAAAGGTACTGTGTACTTCTTCCACCACTGCCGGTCAGCCTCTCTACCTCTAGGTCACAGGTGGGCAATCGTAAACCTTTTTGATCTACCAGCTGATCACAAGGGGCCTCTGAGTCGATCGCTTGACGGGCTGGAAAACCCAGACAAAGACATCTATCAATTTCATCTATCAATCCAATCACACTCAGGCTTGCTGGTTTAAACTTGAATCTCAGCGAATCCCTGTCCTCCGTGGCTCTTTGGCCCGCCTTCTTTTTCCACAGGCTTTCGCTGGGTCCCCTGTTTGCATTTGCATGTGAAGTGGATTCCCAGCTTAAATTCCCTATTTACTACTTCTTTCTGCGTTGTGATTTAAACCTTTTTACAAGCTCTTGGGATCCACTCTTTGCTAAATGCAGATAACCAGTGTTTTTAACCTGGTTATTGCTTTCTGCGTACCCAGAGAGAAAAATACGGCGCTGCCGTTTGAAATGAAGCGAGATCTGAGCAGTTTGAAAAGAACCCGTTTTTAATGAAAATGGATTTCAAATCAGATGTTACAAAAAGAAATATTGTGCAATGAACCTGCAAGACGCATCCAATATGCCGGATGTTTGCAGAAATTCAGACTAAAATTCTCAATAAAAAGCTCTGTCTAAAAACATGTCTCGTCTCGTTCTTCGATCTGCTGCGTCGATTTCTTCTCCTTGCTGGGTTTCTAGTGGAGAAAAAGGGTGTGTGTTCGTTTCTTGTTCCTTCCTGGGTTTTTCGGGTTGGTTCTGTCTCTCCTGGCGAGGAGTTTTGGTTATATCTTATTTAAGCTCCGCCTCTAATTTTACGGCAAGCGGGCGTTTTCAAAACTCTCCTCGAGTGTTCCTATTGGAGGACACTTATTCTCAGCTCTCATTGGCTAACTCCTTACCGTGACGTTTTACACCGAATTACGTCACGATGTGGATTCTAAGTCCAAATCCTTTGATCAACTGCTCCTTTGTATAAAAGAGACTGTCTGGCGTCTCTCAAGGCGGTTCCTTTGTCTTCTTATTTTAATTGGACCATTTGCCTAGAGCACTAGGGTGTAAAATCACCCAGTTTATTACTTTCCCAGGAAGTCCAAACGAGACTATCTCTTCATTCGATCAGCAGCTGCCTGTCTCAACACTCTGGTTAAGAGCCTTGAGTCCACGCAGCTGTTTCAAATCACAGATACGTCTCGTTTGTTTTGTTGAATGAAAATGGATAGAGGCAAAGAAGCCAGGAGAAATTGTGAATGCATTTTACCTGTCGGTGTTGTGCCATTCTGAGACCCAAGGTGTACAGTACAATAGTTAGTTTGACTGAAATCTACTACACATGCTTAACACCGTGTCATGAACAGCCCTAAGACTCGTATGCAGTCTGTACATACCTGAATATAGGCTACTCCTTTTTACATATCTGTAGATACTATATCTATTATCTGTACATAGGTGTCATGGGGCTATACCATGCCCTATAAGTAGGGATGCACATGGGCCTTAATGCGGCCAAACATTTAGTTTAGGCCTTCGGCCTAGTTTGTTTTGTTATGTTGTTTTGTAATACAGACACATTGGTTTAAAACATAACATGTTATGTAGAATTAAAGTACATGCATTTGTTGATAAATACCGTTTGTCTGTGCTCCCACTTGGTTCCTTGTAGGATCTCTGGCTGCCCAACCAGAACTGGGAGAGGCCAGGGCCTTTTCTGGAGGGGAGATTTGGAAGGAACCAAGTGTGGTAGAGTACAGGGGGGGGATTTTCATAAGGAGAGGGAAATAGGTTTATGAATCAGTGAGCTGGATGCAATCCTACCTTGAGGGGAGGGAACAGATGGTGGAGGTAAACGGTACCCTATCCCCCCCCCCTCACAGTGAGCTGTGGTGTTCCACAAGGAAGCATACTAGGACCGCTACTGTTCCTAATTTATGCAAATGACATGTCGTCAGCTTGTGACTGCAACTTGTTCCTGTTTGCGGACGACTCAGCCCTGCTGGTCTCTGACAAGAACAAGTTACAGGTTGAAAAAACCCTCAGCTCGGAACTAGGCAGAATCTGCATATGGCTCGCTGATAACAAACTATCATTACACATGGGCAAAACAGAGTCCATTCTCTTCGGTTCAAATAACAAACTCAGCAAGACCGACGGCTTCTCAGTTACAGTGGGTGACAATATTGTCACAAGGAAAGATGAAATTACCTACCTGGGTTCCATCCTAGAGGCTAATCTCTCCTGTGACAAAATGG
The DNA here is from genome assembly GCF_963971535.1 of Notolepis coatsorum. NCBI lineage: Eukaryota > Metazoa > Chordata > Actinopteri > Aulopiformes > Paralepididae > Notolepis > Notolepis coatsorum. The sequence goes on from NC_140168.1 coordinate 161,606,001, forward strand.
CATCCAATGTAATAAAAAAAGTCAACCAACAAACTCGATTCTTGTACCGGATCTCCTCTCTGGTAAACAAGAATACCCTGAAGACTCTGGCAGGAGCACTCATTCAAGGGTACTACGACTATGCTTGCACCTCATGGTACCAAAGCACCTCAAAGGCGCTAAAAACAAAATTACAAACATCTCAAAACAAACTGGTCAGACTACTGCTTGACCTTACTCCTAGAACCCACCTCACCCCTGCCCACTTTGACAACCTAGGATGGCTTAGAGTAGACGACAGAGTACAGCAACTTGCAATGGGCCTGGTCTACAAGATACACTACACGACCAAGGTACCCATGTACATGTCAAAATACTTCCCAAAGGTCAGTGAATACCACGATCACAACACCAGAGGGAGCTCCACAAATCATGTTAAACCCAGATTCGGCTCAAATAAGGGACTAAACACGTTTCGCAATTATGCCACATCAATGTGGAACGCCCTACCCAAAGCTGTAAAGGAATGTGGATCACTACCCACTTTCAAAACCTCTCTCAAGGGACACCTACGGGAGACTGCAATTCAACACTGGCCCCTGTAAATATCCTAACCCAACCCCCTCCAATGTACAGTCATTTACCTAGTATGGTTTTGTCAATAGTCCAATGTACAATTTTGTTTGTTTGTACAGTGTCTCCCCCCCCCCCCTCAATGTACAGTTTTGCTTGTATATACAGTGTGCCCCCCCCCCCAACCACCTCCAATGTAGATTACCCAGTATGGTTGTCAATATCCCAGTGTACCCAACCCCCCCCCCACCCAACCTCCTCCAATGTACAGTTTCTACGTCAAATGTATATACTCCCTTTTCCTGACTCCTTCTGTATCACAAACAGTACTGTATTTCCAAATCTGGTATGTCATAAATGTATAGATGTAGCAGTACTGACTATCTGTATGTCATGTATGTCATATATGTCCAGATGAATTGAAAATGGGGGACCCTGATGTAAACAAGACGAAAGTCTTTCTCTGGTCTGCATCCCCTTAACAATTGTGTGTATTGAGCTGTACTGTATTGTACCCATTCTGCAATCTGTTAATAAAGTTTTCAATCAATCAATCAATCAAGCGCCCTAAACACTGTTTAGTGTTTGGTGATGATAGATCATGATGGAGTAATGTATCCATGTTGTCCAGAGTTATTAGATGTGTAAATTGATGTCTGTATGGATTAATTGATTGTTTGTTTTTGGTTTGTCCATGTAGGAGGAGCTTCCAGCATAAAACCAGGGATGGAGGCTCCTCTCGGGGAGAAGTAATGACAGGCTTGGAAGCGAGACACAGCCGTACTAAGACCTAGTTCCCTTAGCCAAGGGCCTAGTTGTTTATATTTGTTAAAAGAAAGTTTAATCATTTTGTATTATTTTTGTATTTATGTTAAAATATGTTTTTTCCCGTTTTTTCCCACTGGGGAGCAAAAGAACAAATAGAATAAAAAAACAACCACCGGGTGATGGCAACCTGACTCTGACTACATTTTTCCTTTGCATGGCCGCCTCCTCACAATAGGCTATCCCTTACCTAAGCCGGTGGGGTATGTGTCCTGGTCGCCTTTTCCTTAATGATAAGCAAGCAGTGCAAGAATGCGGAAGCATTCTACCGTAGTGGCGTGCGGTAATGCGCCTTTCATTTTCCGCCGCCCAGCGCCCGTGCGTGCACCGGCGGCGGCGTGCTCGCTCAGGTGCGTGCGTGCGCCGGCGTGCTCGCACGAGGTGCCCGCGCATGCGCATGAGATCCGAGCGGAGCTCAATATATATAAGTCACCGCCCCTTATTCAGTATCTAGAAATAGCTCAATTGGCAAGACTACATGGCTGTGGATCCTATGGCTTGTTTGCTGGCGAGTTCGAATCCCATCGAATATTTTTTTTTTTAACGTGATTTTTTTTTAACGTGTATTCTTTCGCCGGTTAAGGTTAGGCATGGTTAAGGTTAAGGTTAAGGTTAGGCATTGTTTCGGAGTTGGTTAAGGTTAGAACGGTTAAGTTTAGGCGCTGTTAAGGAGCTGGTTAAGGTTAGAGTTTGTCAAAGAGAATGGCAATATAATTTCTATGGTTAAGGTTAGGCATGGTTAAGGTTAATGTTAGGCATTGTTTCGGAGTTGGTTAAGGTTAGAACGGTTAAGTTTAGGCGCTATTAAGGAGCTGGTTAAGGTTAGAGTTTGTCAAAGAGAATGGCAATAGACAGCCTATTTCCGCGCGACAGCTCCCAAAGCGGGCCTGAAAAGAAAGGCGCTTTACCGTAGTGGCGTGCGGTGACGAATGCTTCCGCATTTTTGCACTGCTTGCTTATCATTAAGGTAGACGCGTCCTGGTCGTTGTAAACTGCGACTCCTACTGGTCGGTCGTGGCGCCTGTTCAGCAGGGAGGGGATCTGGGGGAAATAGCGCGAACCTCAGCACATGTTACGTCCTCCCAGTGAAACTCCTCGCTGTCAGGTTGCAAGAAGCAGTCGTGACTCCACATGTATCGGAGGAGGCATGTGTTAGTTCTACACCCTCCCCAGGCCAACAGTGGGGAAATGTGCACAATTACCAGGAATGGAATTGGCATAACGACTAAATTGGGATGGGTAAAAAATACAGAAAGCCAAAAATTCTAAGTAAATCAAGGGTTTTATTAACCGCAAAATAATTGTCCAAAGACACAAAGCACAGTGGTGGGAAAAAAGGGCAGGCAGGATCGCCGGCCAACCACTGGATATCCATATAAAAAAACACACACACACACACTAAAACACAAAGGAACAAAACAACAATCATCACACATTTTCTCCTTTTGATCCAATGACTTTTACCTTCTACCATATCACGCAGGCCATGTGTAATTTTACTTAAGCAAAGGAATTGGAATATCTCTCCACCCCGGTAATGACTAGATGCATTTGTTCCTTTGAACTCTTGTCTATAAAATAATTGAACATAAAAGCAAGTTATTCGTACAAAGTGCTGTGAAAGTGCGTGTCTGTGTATGCACAGGCGGTTAAGAAGAAGAAGAAGAAGAAGAAGAAGAAGAAGAAGAAGAAGAAGAAGAAGAAGAAGAAGAAGAAGAAGAAGAAGAAGAAGAAGAAGAAGAAGAAGAAGAAGAAGAAGAAGAAGAAGAAGAAGAAGAAGAAGAAGAAGAAGAAGAAGAAGAAGAAGAAGAAGAAAGAGCGATCGCTCTCTTGCTCAGCACGGCAGATCGACGGCAATAAGGGGCCTGCGGGTGTTCAAAGGAACCCCGAGAACCGGGCTGTATTCATGTTTTATAAGCTTTAATGGGAAACTCCATTTGAAGTCATAACAGATCCACCTCTGTGTTCAGGAAAGCCTCTCCTTCTGAACCGTAAAACCCCTTCTCAGTCTCCTTTCTTCACAAACACCCCCCCTCTCCCGGTTGACATGTGATATTGCGTCGTCTTTTTAAACCCCTGCTGTGTCCTGAAAGAGCGTCTCCTTTCATTATCCCCCTTTTTCTCCCTCTCCCTTCTTCCCTCCCCCTTCAACCGCCATGCCGTGCTTCCCCGCCTCACTGCCGTGTCGATGGAAGAGGCCCTGAATGAATCATGTGTGACAATACACATATTTAAGGGGAACTGGTAAAAAGTCTTCAATCAAATCTCCTCCCGTCAGCTACCCTCCTTCCCTCCCCTCTCTCCTTTCATCCCTCCTTCTCTACCTCCCTCCCCTCTCCCTCTCTCCCCTCCTCTTTGTACAGAATCCCCCAGGCCGGGTTAGATTTTCCTATTCATCCACCTTTTAATCCGCCATTTTATTTTCCTGAAGAGTGTGCTTTTACTGTGTGTGTGGCGGTTATTTTGAGATTGTAATCATGTATGCTCTTCCAATTGAAGTGTATAGGGTTTATCCACAATGAGAGGTGAAGGAGGGGGGGGGGGGGTGTGGGGGCTTTTGAACTGAGCTCTCTTCCCAATACATGCCATCGTGTGTTCCCGGGTTGTTACAGCCAGGAATAATGGAACAAGGGATTAGAAATTCATAATGCGCTCGTTTCGCACCTTCTGCCAAATGGCACTCTGGTAATCGGGGTAACATGGTTGAGGACGGTGTGTACGCTATAGGCTGTATCATTACATCTGGCATTGACGCCGCTGCGTGTCTTGTAAAAGGCATGGGAGCCGACGCTCCCTGATAAACCTGAGAGATCAAATGACACCACGATCACACACGCACACACTAATAAATACAAGACAAGTCACTGTAACATTTTAATGATGACCCGGCCCCGACCCCACAGCGTTGTTCGATGTGAGGCGAACATTAATATGTTTTACACCCCAATAAAAGTGGAGGAAGATGTTTCTGTTAATTTGGTAAATTTTTACTAGATGTCTGTTTAGTATGGGGGTAGATTTCTATCAAAAATAAACAAACGCAAAAGTAGAATCCACAATCGTAAAAACGATCCACACACACACACCTCAGAATCCACAATCGTAAAAACGATCCACACACACACACCTCTCAATTTGTGTTTCATAAATCATAAAAACACGCTTGATTTGTTTAGATTTACGTACGGAATTCTAAAAACAGCTTGATCTGGTTAGATTTACGTACGGAATTCTAAGGACACGCTTGATCAACTTGGAGTTACGTACGGAATTTTGAGACAAATATTTCGCTGTTTTCCCCATGGGGATTCGTGTGTGACGCTTCTTCTTCTTTGAGGTCTATCAAAAATAAACAAACGCAGAAGTAGAATCCACAATCGTAAAAACGATCCACACACACACCTCTCAATCTGTGTTTAATAAAACGTTTGATCTGCCTAGATTTACGTACGGAATTCTAAAAACACGTTTGATCTGCTTGGAGTTACGGACGGAATTCTAAGGACACGCTTGATCTGCTTGGAGTTACGGACAGAATTTTGAGAAAAATATTTCACTGTTTTCCCCGGCGGGGATTCGTGTCTGAAGCTTCTTCTTCTTCGGTGCTACCGAACACGGCCCGAGGTGTCTCTGGCTCATGAGCGCTACCAGTGGCCAAAATCGCACATTATCTTTAGCCCTAGGCATCAACATTTCATTATGAAAATGAATGCTCAAAGTATATATAGTACCATTTTGAAGATAACAACTAGGGCTTTCAAATGATATAAAATATCTGTATGATTATCATGATTATTATTATTAATATCGTTCATATTTGATACAGAAATTATTACAAAAATCTTGTCCGGCCACCACATTTCAACAAACTGCATTTTCAACCACTTTACTGACAAGCTAGCAGGAAACTTAGAGGGTATGGGATATAGACAATTATGTGGGCAATATAGAACAGCTGACAGATTAGAAATATAATTTATTGTTCAAAAGTTATGATAATTATAGTGATAGTAATAAAACAATTCCGTCTGAAAATTTACTTGAATCCATTATTCATTCATACACAGTCATACCGGTGGTGGTAAGCTACAATTGCAGCCAGAGTTATTCATATCTTTCATATTTGATACAGAAATTATTACAAAAATCTTGTCCGGCCACCACATTTCAACAAACAACTGCATTCTGAATTAATTTAGCCTTGTAGTTTCTAATCCCATTGTTTATTTGTATTGATTAAACATAAGTCAGTTACTGTACATGACACTGTATGTCAAATATGCTAAGGTAATTAGCTTTAACTTATTGCTTATGGAGCATTGTTTCCCCATTTATCCCAGAGGAGTTGATGAACACTGCAGCTGTATTATGTAAGAAATACATATGCAGTTAGTCTATTTGCCATCCCATAGATTGCCCACGGATTGTGACGCCACGCACACCCGCCCTGGACTGTTCCATCAGAGGGGCGAGCTTTGGTGGCCAGTGTCCTTTCAGCCGAACAGGATAATGAAACAATGATCCCACTAAATGGCCAGACGCGTCTTATGGCGACATCTACAATTACCTCATTGAGTCTCCAGGTAGACTAATGTTTATATTTAAGTGCAGTGGTCTGTAGCCACTCACACTACCACCGAAGCTCCCCCCTCTGATGGAACAGTCCAGGGCGGGTGTGCGTTGTGTCACAATCCGTGGGCAATCTGCGCATGTGCATGGGGAATAGGTGCTTAAAAATGGGCTTTTTCTCTGCCGATTTAGTTGTGATCGATTAGGAATGGGTCGCGCCGTGTTCAGGAGATTCAGGCGCATACAAGTCTATTCGATCATGTCTCCAGCACCCCCACAGCCGTAGCTGCAATCACTTGCATCACGGCTCTCATCCACATTCATTCATTTGCTCCCCCCACTATATCCGCCCCGATTTCAGAATCCCGGAAGACTATTGTTGATGAGTTGTTATGAAGAGCTGGCTACAATGAGCTGGCTTCCTTTTTTCTCTAAAACACTGGAACGCATTGCTGCCTCCCAACTCCACACCCATCTCCAGTCCAACACCCTCTATGAACCCCTTCAGTCTGGCTTCCGTCCCGCTCACAGCACCGAAACTGCACTGGTTAAGGTCATCAACGACCTCCTCATCTCCGCTGACTCCGGTGCCCTCAACATCCTGATCCTACTCGATCTCAGTGCAGCCTTTGACACAGTGTGTCACTCCATCCTCCTCCAAAGGCTGCACCAACTGGGTGTTGAGGGCACAGCACTTGGCTGGTTCTCCTACCTCACAGACAGACACCAATTCATCTCCCTCTCTGGCCACACCTCCTCCCCCTCCCCAGTCACACAGGGGGTCCCCCAAGGCTCAGTCCTTGGCCCCCTGCTCTTCATATACTACATTCTCCCCCTTGGTCACATCATCCGTAAATACCACCTCAACTTGCACTGCTACGCTGACGACACCCAAATCTACATCAGTACACAATCCCCCCACAGCCCACCCCTCAGTCACATCGAATCCTGCATCACCGAACTCCAAACTTGGATGACTCACAACTTCCTCAAACTGAACAGTGACAAGACTGAACTTCTCATCATTGGCACCAAAACCACCCTCACCAGATCCGGACCCATCACACTCACCATCAACGACTCCACCATCACCCCCTCCCCTTTAGTCCGAAACCTTGGTGTCCTCCTTGACCCCACCCTCTCTTTTGACCCCCACGTCCGCTCCATCGTAAAAAATCCTACTTTCACCTCCGCAACATCGCAAAAATCCATCACTGCCTCTCCCCCCCCGCTGCTGAATCCCTCATTCACGCCTTCATCGCCTCCCGCCTGGACTACTGCAACTCCCTCCTCACTGGTATCACCTCCCGCTCCCTCCATAAACTGCAAATGGTCCAAAATTCGGCCGCCCGCCTCCTCACTAACACCCGGTCCCGCGAACACATCACTCCTGTCCTCCACTCCCTCCACTGGCTCCCGATCAAACACTGCATAAACTTTAAAACACTACTCCTCACCTTCAAAGCCCTCCACAGCCTGGCCCCCCCCTACCTGACTGATCTCCTTCTTCCCTACCGCCCCACCCGTTCCCTCCGGTCCTCCTCCACTGCCTCCCTCACTGTCCCGACATCCAAGCTTAAAAACTTCGGAGATCGGGCCTTCTCTCGTACTGCACCCCGACTCTGGAACTCCCTCCCCCAGTCCCTCAGAGACTCCCCTACACTCTCCACCTTCAAAGCTCGCCTCAAAACCCATCTGTTCTCCCTTGCCTTCAACCCCCCCCACCCTTCAACCCCCCCCTCCCCTCCAACCTGATTGATGTCTGTTTCCAGTATTTTTTGTGCTTTCATGCTGTCTCCCCTGTTCCCCCCATAGTCTCATGTTCCCTTTGTTTTTGTTTCTTTGTTGTTTCTTTGTTTTTGTTTCTTTGCTTTTGTTTCTTTGTTTGTACTCTTGCTCCCGACTACTGTCAGCGACTTCGGGTTACTGAGAAGCGCTATATGAATTAAATTAATTATTATTATTATTATTACAATCCAGGAACAAAGAGATACAATGGTAAACCACTATCCATATCTTCCTCATTCCTGGTTGTGTCTGTGTGAAATCTCTCCCCAAACAGTTTCAAATGTTCTCAAGGTCATGTCCTACAAAGTATCCTCTATACAGTCTGCCCCATTGTTCTGACCAGGATTATTACGTTCCTTTTGGCCTCCTTGCTGACGTGGACGAGAAACCCATCTATATGCCTACTTATCAAATTCTTGGTTTGCAATGGTTTTGCACCTTGTGGGTAAATAAAAACCCAGTTTTCATCTACAACTCCTGTTTCCTCATTGTCTCACTGCTTGGTCCCTAACAAGGAGAAATTGGCATTCTAAATACTCTGTTCGAGGCCTCTATTAGGCGGTAAATTGTTCTTTGTTTTCACAATGTGTGCCCTCTATCGTATCGAGATACATATTCCATGTGTATGGAATAACACCCACCTTTAACATTCACTTTAAACACTTTTTAACACTACACCATATTGTATCTATTTATTAGTAAAATATTTGCACTACCTCTCTAACTCATCTTTGCATTTGTTTGCATTGTGTACTTGTACTAGTTTGTATATTTTGTATAGAGTTTGGTCTTTATTTTTGTTACTGTCTGAAGCACAATCTCAGGGGCTCATACAGAACCAAGCATTTCACTGTAATGTACAGGTACATTATATGTGACAAATAAGCTGGTCAGGAAGGCCAGTAACATGGTGGGAGTGGAGCTAGACTCTTCCTCTGTCAGGAAGTCCTTAATTCCAACAGCCATCAGAGTATACAACGCATCACTGTGCCTCACTGCCTCACCACAGAGTGACAGTACAAACTCTGGTAATCTTCCTGGACTTTTGACTTCTTATTTTTACATATACACTTAAACATTTTTATTTAAAAAATTCTACATTTATTACTGTAAATTTTACTGTATATTTTTGGCTGTATATTTTAGAATGTATATATTTTAGAATGTATATCCCGGACTGTATTTTTATTGTTATTTGTGATTTTTGACTACCTAAACTTTACGCAACATAGGGGAGGAGCAAACATAGCTTGCATAGCAGCCTTCTAAACTCTAATTTGAAAATTACCTTGAAGAAAAAGTTTTCTGCCAGTGAAGTTTTGTCACAGATATTTGACGGTGAAAGTGACATAGGAGAGAATGTGTCTGAGACCCTGATTATGAGGCGTCCTCCTCTGATGAGAATGAGACCCTTAGTGCAGATGCTCCTGTTGTCTCTCAACTACAAGCAGACACGTTACTTTCCAAAAACGGAAAGTTATCATGGGCCCACTCTCCACTTGAACAACATAATATATATTATGTATGTATAATTGGGTGGGTGGGGGGGAGTAGGGGTAATGTTTTATTTAAATGGTTATTTAGGTAATCAACAAATAACATGAAGCACCTGAAACATACATTTGGGTAACACTTTTGATTATGATCATTTTCTGGAGGTTTACACTGCTGGGGTCAAAATGTCCCCAAGGATAAAGAGTGTAAAGTCAATTTGAGGATAACAGGAGGGTTAACAAAACCATTTCAAATAATTTTAGCCCTGCTAGATAGAGGTAGCAAATAACTCTAAGGATGGCAATAATAATAATAATAAACATTATTTGTACAAATTCCATACAAGAATTACAGCCCAAAGTGATTCACAGCAGAAAATACACTAGAATACATCAAATGAGCATAAAATAGACAGAATAAATGCATTGCAGAAAATAAAAATACAAGATGATAGAAGTAGATGATCATAGTGTTCTTGGGGGCATGTAGTTGACAAGAAAATTGCCAATATAGCTTGGTCTGGTTCCATTTAGGGCTTTGTACATAAGGAGGAGGACCTTCAAATCAATTCTAAATGTTACCGGAAGCCAGTGTAATAGCCTAGCTGAGAGTTGAATAAGCTGAAGTATTTTCTTCAGTCGGCTTGGAATAAAGGCATGGATCCGTTTTTCAGCATCTTTTTGATTTATAAATGGTTGTACTTTAGCTTTGTTTCTAAGGTGGAAGAATTATGTTTTTGTCACATAGTTAATGTGAGACTTAAAGCTTACAGTAGACCTGAGTCTATGATAACCAAGACTTGTAAGCAGGCCCGGACTGGCCATCGGGAGCACCGGGAGTTTTCCCGGTGGCCTGGCCTGCACAGATTAAAAAAAAATAATTATATAAAAAAAAAATATAATAATAATTAATTTTCTCTTTTTTTATTATAATTTTTTATTTATTTTTTGCCAGGCCATTGTTTCTAGTTGTGGCGGCGGCGCAACTAGAAACTATCTGACTCGCTCCCTCACGCGGACACAGACACAATGGAGCCGTGCTGCCGCTTGTGATTGGTGGAGGCGGGACCAGGCGATACAACTGATTGACAGCGGAGGCGGCGAATGGAATGGCAGACGGCACTCAGATGCAGAATAACAGCCAGGCAGTGAGCCAGGTAGTGAGGGACTCGGGAGAGATACAGTAGAGCGAAAGTCAATTAACGTTGATGTCAAGATGGACAGTGGAAGAAAGAGAAAGGGTGGAGGAGAGAGGGATAAAACAAAGAAAAAGAAAGGCCCTTACAGGAGAGAGTGGTTAACTGTATTATAATAGTAAATAGAAAAATATGTTGTGCTCTTGCTTTTTTCTTTTTGAAGGTGGAGAGAGTAGCATTGCTAGTGCCACAACAGTTTTATTTGAGGTCCATAACAGTAGGCTACATTGTACTAAGCAATTGTTGGCTCATTAGTTTGTGATTCACATGCACTAAAATTCACCAGAATGCAGGAAATTAAGTCTTTGTAACAAAAAAATCCTGGTGGGGGACCCCCAGACCCCCGCTTAAAAAGTGGCCTGATTGGGGCTATATTTCGCGCTATATCTCCCGGTATGAATTATTTCCCCAGTCCGGCCCTGCTTGTAAGCAAGGAGTAAGTTTCCCCATAATATTATTCTGCAGAATTTCTCTTGAAATTGAAATTTGGTAAATTCCAGTAAATATTGCAATTCCGAAATTCTTGAGTATCATAAATGGATTCAGCATCCCGAATAACCCCCAAAACCACTCCAACATTGTTGAAATTGATCAAGTAGTTTCAGAGATTTGTCCATTTAAGTGATTATGCAAATGTAGCTAATTATGCAAATAAAAAAAGTTGCCCAACATGTACAACTTAGCATCCGGCAGTTTCTAAGTGCTGGTGACCCATACTATCCATATCTATCATAAAAGTTTGGTGGTTCCAAAATTTCCGGGTTCATTGTGTTGGCAAATAGACTAAGTATATAATAATTGCATATAATAATTGTAAAGTGTTTTTTGATGTTTTTATTTTGTTTTACATTTACATTATATTTCATCAAAGTGTTGTGTGTTACAGTGTAGGTTAGTTTATTAGGACAAGTGCATGACAGTAAGGTTAGTTAGGGTTAGTTTTATTTTTTTAATTATTATTATTATTTTTTATTTCAGATAATGGTTGAAGAAGTGCGTCTTTAGTCGACGGCGAATGATTGGATGGGTTTCGGCTGTCCTAACTGGGGTGGGTAGTAGTTCATTCCACCATTGTGGGTCAAGTTTTGGTGTAAATAAATATGAACTGATCATTTCAAATCCGTTTTTAAACTTTTTTGGTATTACACACTGTTCTATTCAATTCAATTAAAAAAAACGTTATTAGTCCCGCAAGGGGCAATTTGAGGCATGATATCACAAACAGCTGCATTTCTATACATTCAAGACAAAACAGGACAAAACAGGGACAAGAGACATACTAAAAGCATAAAAGACATGACACTGCCAGAATGGGATCCCTAATTGTTGATCTGTCAATCCAATAGATAAATAAATAAATAAATAAATAGATTTGGTCGGTATATAAAAAGTGCACTTTCGTCAAAATATTCAAATCAAGGGGTCAAAGGGTGCACGTTTGTAAACTGACCTTTCCTTGTACTGTGGCCATTCACCAGTCGAATGACCTCTGGTACAAACCCAAATTTCCTTCTGTTTGTTTTGCAGGCAGGCTGTCTAAAGCGCTTTCCTGAGGGCAGCAGGTCAAAACACACATGAAGGACATGTGTGGGGTCATCAATTATTTTGTGTGTTTTCTTGAGCACTTGGGCATTGTAAAACTGCATTAGGGATCTTTGTGTTCTGCCGATAATATTTTAGCTAAGGTTGACAACACCTTGCAGTTTGTTCTTGTCTCTTTGACAGAGGGATGTGAACCAGCATACAAATGAAAAGGTTAAAATACTCTCAATAAAGGAAGAATAAAACATTGTCAGAATTCTCTGTTTGTTTGTTTTTTAAATATTTACAGCTCCGTTCGGCTATGCGAGCCTATGGAGTCCCATGGACCAAACCAACTACTCACCCTTAGTTATTTTCTCTGCAGGTCTGTCCAAAGGTCAAGTTTCTATCATTTATAAAGATCTATCACAAAGATGTACTTCGTTAATACCTGTTATCCAATCGTGGAGCACAGAATTGGGATTAGAACACCATCAATCTATCAATTGGACCTGAGTTTGGGGAAATATTATTATGGCATCACAAAACCCAAATCATCAGCAGATTAATTTCAATTTTGTCCATAAAACATATTTAACCCCCCAGAAAGCTTATAGAATGAGACGTGCTATTTCACCGAACTGTACACTTTGTTCTCTAAATACTACTGGTACTTTTACACATATGATGTGGGAATGCCCCACAGTCAAAAGTTTCTGGGAACAGATAACTAATTATCTATCTAAAGTATTACAAAAACATATTCCCTGTTGTCCCAAATTATTGCTCCTTAATGATGATGATTCTTTAGCTTTATGTATTGTTTAGAGATGATTTTGGCTGGCAGGAAGTACCGCTGCAAAAAGAAATTGAATTGATGGCAAGCTCCACATTCTCTGCCCTTTAATCACTGGAAACAGTTATTAGCTGATGTTGTAACAATGGAGCTTTCTACAGCTAGATTAAATGGTGCAAACTATCAAACAATAGATAGCTGGAACAATATTCTCTATCAAGTTAGGACCTCTACTATATAACTAGCAGGACATAACTAATTATATCTGTATAATTCCCTTTATTTTTTTTGGTCTTTGTTGAAATCTTTGCTCAATTCTTTTTCTTTTCAGGCCTATGACGGGGTGGGATGGGGGGGATTATTATAATTTTTTTTGTCAACAGTGGTTGGTTGCAGGGGTTAGGGGGTAGGATTTTTTATTTTAAATGAGGCAAGGGGCAAGCCAATGCTTGTAGTTGGCAAATAATTGTTATTATGTTTTATGTGCATTGTATGCCTGTACCTGTGCCTTTCATCCAAAAATGAAATAAAAATATATATATAAAAAAAATTCTCTGGACGACTCCAAAGGAGTTTAGTTTGCGAAGACAGTACAGACGCTGATAAGCCTTTTTTATGATAACATCTGTGTCACTAAATTTAAGTTTGTCATCAAACACAGTTCCTAAGTATTTGTAGTTCTGGACTATTTCCACCTCAGCTCAGTGGATGCTTGTTGGGGTGACTTCTATGTGTTTTGGTGAGATAATCATTTCTTTGGTTTTGGATACATTTAAATCCAGAAAACAGCCATCACACCAGTCTACAAAGTCTTGCATTATGGGTCCGTGTAATTTATCTGACTGACTGAGAAGAGATAGGATAATACTGTCATCAGCAAATTTTACAATATGGTGATTTGTATATTTGTTAAGACAATCGTTTGTGTATAAAACTAAAATAAGAGAAGAAAGAACACAGCCTTGCGGTGAGCCAGTGGAAATTATTATTGATTTGGAACTTTTTCCATTTATACTTACTGTCTGAGTTCTATTGGTAAGAAAACTGATAATTAGGGATGCTCGATATTGGCTTTTTTACCGATACCGATATACCGATATTGTCCAACTCTTAATTTCCGATACCGATATCAACCGATATCAACCGATACCGATATATGCAGGGTTTCCCCCCCAAAAAATGGAATAATTTCAGGTAATTAACATTACATATCTCTTGTTGTGGAATTAACACAACATTATGCATACTTTTGACAATAAATAAAATCAGAATTTGTTCTTACTTGCTTGCCTGGGTAAATAAAGGTTAAAGAAATGTGAAAACCGATACCAATATTTTCCGATATCACATTTTAATGCCGATATCGGCCGATAATATCAGTAGGCCGATAATATCGGACATCCCTACTGATAATCCATCTGTTAAGTTGGTGATCCAGGTTAAAGTCATTTATAAGTTTTTCTACAAGTATGTGAGGCTGCATTGTATTGAAGGCTGACGAAAAGTCAACAAAGAGTAATCTTGCATACGTGTTATTTTTTTCTAAGTGCTCATGTACAGAGTTCAAAATGTATAATTTGGCATCATCAACACCTCTCTCAGGTCTATATGCAAATTGCATGGGGTCAAGAGCTGATCTGGTTGCATCAACAATTTCAGATTTCACAATTTTCTCCAGACTTTTCATTACTAGTGATGTTAGGGCTATAGGCCGCAGGTCGTTGAGGATTTTGGGTCTGCTGATCTTTGGAATTGGAATGATGATAGAATTCTTCCAGAGATCAGGAACCACTGCTGAGTCCAAGCAGAGCTTGAAAAAGTCTTTGAAACACTTGACTCAGTTGATCAGCACAGTGTTTCAGTGTCCTTCCACATATTCCATCTGGCCCTTTAGCTTTGTTTACCTTAATCTCTTTAAAATGTTTAGCTATGACTGCGTGGTGACTCCTGTCCAGGTGAGAGTGAATCTGATAGCTTCTTAAGTTCAGCACTAAAATCCTGAGAGTCAAACTGACAGAAGAACTTATTTGCCTCGTCTGGCAGGGAGTCATGGCTACTATTTCCTATTTGTATATTTTTAGGGGCTGTATTGGTGTTCATCCCGGACATAATTTGTATTCCTTTCCAGGCTGAACGCATGTTCTCTTGATTATATTTATAGGCTATCTTATTCTTATAGTTTAGCCTTGCCTGTCTTACTGCTTGTTTGACCTCTTTATTAACATCTTTCTTCTCCTCAGGTGTCACACAGAAAAATATCCTTTTCTTTTTATTAAGAATGCTTTTCAGGTCCTTCGTTACCCAGGGTTTATTATTAGGAAATATTTGTGTCTCTTTAGAGGGTATCACTGTGTCCACGCAGAAATTAATGTATGATGATATTACATCTACATTATCATTTATGTCTGAGCCTGGCTCGACAAGAGCATCCCAATCAGTACATTCAAATGAGCCTGTAAGGGCCTCAATGTTGTTTTCTGACCAGACCTTGGATGTCTTTATGGTTGGTTTTTCTCTTTTAATGACTGATTGGTATGCAGGGGCCAGCAGAACTGCGTTGTGGTCCGTAAGTCCCAGGCCTGGTAGCGCGAATAATCTATATGCTCTGGGAACAGAGCCATAGCATTTATCCAGCACCTTGTTGAGTCGTGTAGGGCAATCAATATACTGGTGGTATGCAGGTAAGACACCATCCAGCTGACAGTGATTGAAGTCGCATAGGAGAAATTTAGGTGCATCTGTTGATATTTTGTCCATCTTGTTTACCATGTCCACTATAACTTCCAGTGCATTGTTCATGTTGGCACGGGGGTGGATGTACAGTATACTGCATACATGAGTTGCGGGAACTCTCTTGGTAATGCGGGCGAAGAGACACAGTCAGCATTTCTATGTCAGCTGTACATATTGTGTCCCGTACAGTAACAGTCTTACACCACTTTTGGTTTATATATAAGCAGACACCTCCCCCTTTCTGCTTACCGGTCATGGTTTTATCTCTGTCGAGTCGTATTGGTGTGCCAAAGCCTTCAATATACAGGTCCGAGTCGGAAACCCGATTGTCCAGCCACGTCTCCGTTAGGGCCAGGATGCATGCATTCCTGTACTCTTGCTGATGGTAAACATTCGCCTGTAGCTCATCCAGTTTGTTGCGTAGTGAGTGTATAAGCATTTATAATGACAGAGTAACTGCCAGATATTGAAAGTTGAAGTAATCCTGGAAAAGGAGGTAAGACCACTCACTATAGAACATTGTTTTGACAAAACACAAAGAAAATCCAGATGGAATTTGTATTTAGTTTTCCCACTAATCACTATAATGGTTATAACTTCTGTCACCTGTTCTATATTGCCCACATAATTGTCTATACAATAAGATAATACATTCCTTTATTGATCCCCTTGGGGAAATCAATAAAACAAGTGTTTTAACCAAAAAAAGTAAAAAAAAAACAGATTTTAATTGATCAGTTTCTTTTTATTTACACCAAAACAAAATAAAAACATCAAAAAACACTTTACAATTATTATATACAATTATTATATACTGCATATGTATTTATTACATAATAACAATGCTTCATAAGCAATAAGTTAAAGCTAATTACCTTAGCATATTTGACATACAGTGTCATGTACAGTAACTGACTTATGTTTAATCAATACAAATAAACAATGGGATTAGAAACTACAAGGCTAAATTAATTCAGAATGCAGTTGTTTGTTGAAATGTGGTGGCCGGACACGATTTTTGTAATAATTTCTGTATCAAATATGAAAGATATGAATAATATATTACTTTGAGCATACCCACAAACAGATATTCATCATAAACCCATTCAAGTACATTTTCAGACGGAATTGTTTTATTACTATCACTATAATTATCATAACTTTTGAACAATAAATTATATTTCTAATCTGTAAGCTGTTCTATATTGCCCACATAATTGTCTATATCCCATACCCTCTAAGTTTCCTGCTAGCTTGTCAGTAAAGTGGTTGAAAATGCAGTTTGTTGAAATGTGATGGCCGGACAAGATTTTTTTAATAATTTCTGTATCAAATATGAAAGATATTAATAATAATAATCATGATAATCATACAGATATTTCATATCATTTGAAAGCCCTAGTTGTTATCTTCAAAATGGTACTATATATACTTTGAGCATTAATTTTCATAATGAAATGTTGATGCCTAGGGCTAAAGATGCATTTGTGTTCGGTAGCGCCGAAGAAGAAGAAGCTTCAGACACAAATCCCCGCCGGGGAAAACAGTGAAATATTTGTCTCAAAATTCTGTCCGTATAACTCCAAGCAGATCAAGGGTGTCCTTAGAATTCCGTCCGTAACTCCAAGCAGATCAAACGTGTTTTTAGAATTCCGTACGTAACTCCAAGTTGATCAAGCGTTTCCTTAGAATTCCGTACGTAAATCTAACCAGATCAAGCTGTTTTTAGAATCCTGTACGTAAATCTAAACAAATCAAGCGTGTTTTTCATGATTTATGAAACACAAATTGTGTGTGTGGATCGTTTTTACGATTGTGGATTCTGAGGTGATCGTTTTTACGATTGTGGATTCTACCTTTGCGTTTGTTTATTTTTGATAGAAATCTACCCCCATAGTTTAGCTGTTGGATTTGAACCAAGCAAACTACAGGCACCAACCGGAAGGGAAGACAGAAAAAGAAAACAGCGCCACAGTGTAACCTCACCTGCCTGTTGCATTGTCACTATGGGAGTAGTGTGTGATATGTATAGCTTACTGCCAACAGTCTTACTGCACTGTACTGTATGTGGGGTCCTGTTTTGATTGGTTGAAAACCTTTATTTATGCCAAGGGGAGATTCACAATACAATTAATTAATTAATTAATTAACACGTAATTAATACGTGTTAAAAACAAAGACGGCCATAATAAGTAGGGCTGGAAAAGAGCTTAAATACGAGCTTAAAAAGTGGTGAAGGGAAAATAAAAAAGAGTCTATTCAGGTTGTTATTACAGTCCACAAATCAGATATTCCACTCCAGACCACGGCAGTTAGCCCGTCCTGGCCCTGCCTGGTTGTGGAGCATGATTGCCACCGGCACAAAGGACTGCTCGAAGCCCTTTGTGGTATGTCGTGGGGGGGGGTAAGTCTGGGGCTAAACATGGACCGCATTGCAGTCAGCTCATCATGGAGGGGGTGGCAGGGGTTCTCAAGAATGGCATATCGCTTCCTCCTCGTCCTCCCCTCTGCCACCACCTCCAGACAGTCCAGGTCAGCTCCCACCACTGTTGACATTGTGTCATGTGTATCACTCATACTATGACTTCGGTCATGACATGCTTTATTCAGGGGGGTGTGTCTTGGATGGGGATGTGGTGGGGATTGATGTGTGGGGTGCTCATATGATTTTGAGCAACACTGTACTTATTGTACTTATTTTATGCCTATTCTTATGTCTGCACTTTCTACATTGCACTACTTTTATTGTCTTTTTATACCTATTCTTATGTCTGCACTTTATGCATTGCTTTTATTCTGTCAACTGTATGCTAATTGTATGCCTATGTTCATTTATGCTATTTGATGTGAAGCGCTTTGAGCTGAAATCCATGTAGGAAAGGTGCTATATAAATAAAGTTATTATTATTATTATTATTATTATTATTATTATTATTATTATTATTATTATTATTATTATGAAACCTAATAAGCTGCTGATATACAGACGGGTCACAAATTGAAGCAGAAACCTACATATAGTGTCTTAGTAAGGTGTTGGCCACCACGAGCCACCCGAACAGCTTCAATGCTTCTTGGCATAGATTCTCTGGAACTCTACTTGAGGGATGGAAAAATATTCGTCCAAAAGATATTCCCTCTGTCACGATATGGTGCGGTGTGGGATAGGACCCAGGAGCAGACAAGACGAAAGGCAGGCAGAGAGTCCAAGGCTTTTTTAAATATTATAAGAATAAACAGAACAAGGGTAACAAAAGGGAAAACACAGTAACTAACTCTAAATACTAAACAGAACATCAAACACGGGAAACCCTTACTTGGAACATGGACAGTGCAACATAGACAATGGACCGACACAGAGAACAGGAAACAAGGATGTTAACTGAATTCGGCTATAGGGCGACAGTAATGTGGTCAAGAGGCATGGTTTCTATCTTGAGCCTTAACTGGCGTGGTTTATTTATTCACATGAAGAGCAGCAGTTCTACAGGTCTTCTCTCACTGAGAGACATGGGGGGAGAGAGATAAGTGGGAGGAGACATAGCTACTTATACTCGCCACCTGGTAGTACTCCTGAGTGTCTCCACCTAGGGCGCCCTCTAGTGGAAACAGTTATATATGCAGGTAGACAGTCACTAGTGTAAACAGTTATATATGCAGTTAGACAGTTACTAACAATCCTACACAGAACCTCTGCCTTCAACACTCCCACTTAGGGTTTAGCATACTGGCTGACTTCTTAGAAAAACATTTTTACAAAGCAAATAATATAATCCCAAAAACATCAACAGGGTATGACAGTCAATATCTTCACATTAAACATAACCCTTGCAAATCCTCATAGTGTCTGCTACTCTGTCGTCCATTGGGCAGTAAACCGGTGTCATTCTTTCTTCTCTGATGACATACCTGATGAGATGATATTTTCTATAATGGCATGTTTACATCTATGTTGACACATTGGGTTCCTATCAATCACAATGGTCCCCTGGTTGTCCTAATAAACAACAGTCTCCATATATACACAATGTACATCATTTTAAACGGTTTTGATAGAACGCCCATTCTTCAAAAACACCATATTCGGTATAGAGGATACATTTCAATTACCTACTGCATTTTGAGCAATATATATTCATAACCTTATCTCCATCACTTCTAGCAGTTGCTCTAGATAAACACATTTTGCATTGTCATAGCTAGAAACATATACTCAGCTTCACAGGCTGATAGTATCACTGTAGGCTTTAAGCCTTAAACCGTTGTTGCCTTTTCTGAAACACCGCTGTCCGTCTGCAGCACCTCTGGGATAACGAAAAACATATTTTTTACGTAGTTCAATGCTTCTCTGTGGGGTCAGCAAAAATACTATGACACTCTTACTCACTACAAAACATAGGTCAGGGCGAGTACAGGTTGTCTAACAAAATTAACCTACCCACAGTTTTTCTATACATCTCTTACTTCAGTCAAAACATCTCAGGATGTTTTCCACATATCTCTTCTGGGATATTTTTACACAATTGGCAGACTGTTCGAAGTCCATATCTATAAAATGGTTTAACCTGCCTAGGTATTTCTATTGTTGTCTGGTGCTGTGATCCAATCCTCCACTTCTGTATTTAAACATAGATCCTCTTTTGTATTTAAACATTGAATCACTTCTGTATTTAAACATTGTAAATCACCCACCTCTGTACTTAAACATGGAATTAAACATAAGAATAATTTCAGTATTTTAAACATGGTAACTCATCCACCTCTGTACTTAAACATGGGACCGATTTATGTATTTAAACGTGGAATTAAACATACGATTCATTTCAGTATTCAAACATGGTCTCTAGTCAGACATTCAAACCTGGATTCTACTCCTCCTTCAGCATTTAAGCAATTAGTCACCCTTCTTCATTATTTAAACATGGGGTACACTCCTTCAGCATTTAAGCAATTTTCTACGAACCATACTTTGTATTTGCCGTGGCCTTCAATACCCTCCTGGATTGAATACACCCATTTTCCTCCCACTGACTGTCTGCCCTCTGGTAACTTGGTTGAATACACCCATTTCCCTCCCACTGTATGTCTGCCCTCTTCGGGGGACAATGTGGCCTCTTTAAAGGTCGGGTTTACCCCACTGACTACCCTGTAGTAGTACTCAACGGGGGTAGGTGTACTGTCCTCCTCGTCACTCCCTTTCCTGGCATAGTCTGTCAGATATTTTGGGGATTTGTGTTCCCTTGAGGGATACCTCCCACTTCTTGGGGCACTTGATGTCACCCTCGGGTGCTCCTCGTCATCGCCCTCTGGGGGTTGCTGACTATCTGTCTGCACGACTGTACTAAGTACACTGGGTTGATGTGTCTCTGTTTCTACACACCTTGCTCTGGAGTCCAGGGCCCTCATTTATCAAGTTTTCTTAGAAAACCTTCTATTTCCACATGTAAGCACAGAATTTAGAATGTGTGCACGCACAAAAAAAACGGGATTTATCACACGTGCGTACACAGGTCCTACGCACAGTTGTCTTGATAAATATCACCTTGCTCCTAAGCTGGAGCTTGTGCACTGTTTTAAGTATTTGCATACCAGAACCGCCCCGATTAACCATATACGGTAATGGAACACCCCCATGAAATGTGGAAAAGTGGACTAAGCCGAGGGAAGCGTGTTGTACACAGTGATGTCGGATATTATATTATATAGGGGCGTAATTATATTATTAACTTCCTAAAAGACCATTGCTGCCTGGACACCGCAAACACTAATAAAGACCATTAACCACTGTTTTGCCTTGTCCGTTGGTGTCATTAATGCATGCTGGAATAAGAATGCCTTTCTTCATTTATTTTTAATATGAATAATTATTATAATACAATAAAAGACAGCTCCGTCTTTTAATACACATATATTGTACAGTAACGTCAAATAAATACTACAGTCCCCGCTGAAATAAAGGTTCTGCACGTACATACCAGCAGTGATCTACAGCATAAAAGATAGCCACTTTATAATACTATTCTGAGTAGATAATTCATCTGTATCGCAACAGAGTCACAGATCTGGTCGGGGCAGGTAGCATTATGTCGGGAAAATCTTTATGAAATAAACAAATGTGAATTAAAGAATTTAAAAACAAAGTTTAGCATATTAAATCGTTTTATAAGCTTTCTGAGTAGATAATTCATCTGTATCGCAACAGAGTCACGGATCTGGTCGGGGCAGGTAGCATTATGTCGGGAAAATCTTTATGAAATAAACAAATGTGAATTAAAGAATTTAAAACGAAGTTTAGCATATTAAATCGTTGTATAAGCTTATATCTTTTTTCGTGCTGATTTGAGAAGGGTCCAGCTACAGAGCCGGAGAGCAACTCTCAGGGCCAAGATAGCACTTATACTATTTTGAGAGAGACAGCAGAGAGACAGACAGCAGAGAGACAGACAGACAGACAGACAGACAGACAGACAGACACTGTTCCACAGTGTGTGTGTGTGTGTGTGTGCGTGCGTGCGTGCGTGCGTGCGTGCGTGCGTGCGTGCGTGCGTGCGTGCGTGCGTGCGTGCGTGCGTGCGTGCATGTGTGTGACTACTAGTCTAATAGTAGAGACTCAGCCCCCCCCTCTGGACCACCTCCTAGTAGAGACTTCTCTAGGAAGAAGACGAAGATGAGGATTAAGGCGAGACACTGCAGGTGAACTGCAGGTGCAACTTTTTTTGTTGATTTTGAGATTTTGTTATATTTTACTTCCTAAACATGTCTTCTATGAAACTAGTGACAATAAAACGTCAATAACACACATTTAGTTGTTTATTTTACTTCATTTTGCCTTATTCCATCCATAAATGTCCACATATTTAATGGGGAAGTGCCTCATTTGCATATATAAACATAAATTTCAGAAAACTCGTCTCTACTAGGAGGTGGTCCAGAGGGGGGGGGGGGGGGGTCTCTACTGGGAGGTGGTCCAGATAGTGGTCACACACACACACACACACACACACACACACACACACACACACACACACACACACACACACACACACACACACACACACACACACACACACACACACACACACACACACACACACACACACAGTGTCTATCTGTCTGTCTGTCTGTCTCTCTGCTGTCTGTCTCTCCGGCTCTGCAGCTGGACCTTCTCAAATAAGCACGGAAAAGCTTTTAAGCTTATAGCTCCAATTTGGGTCCCAAATTGCGGTACAAATGAAGGAGGTGTCTCGGGTAGTGGACTCTAGTTAATATTATGTTCTCTCTGCAATTAGACTGCCCCTCATTCATTCATTCATCCCTATCTGATGCTATCTCTGAAAACAGTTCCTGCGAGCGCAGTCAGTGCACCCGATAACGCTATATATATATAAACCTGCATTCATTTGGAGAGAAAGACCTATTCCACATGCTATTTAGGGTTTGACAATAATTACACTAATATCGCTATTTCACAATGAACTATAATGAATTACGGGGGTCATACAGAACACGTCTATATGAATTGAAAATGGGGGACCCTGATGGAAACAAGACAAACGTCTTTCTCAGGTCTGCATCCCATTAACAATTGTATGTATTGAGCCGTACTGTATTGTACCCATTCTGCAATCTGTTAAATAAAGTTTTCATTCATTAATTCATTCAGTCAAGCTTATTTCCGCGTTGAAACTAATGCATGCAACTGATGTATGCCGTCCGTCTGTAGTCCCCATATTCTACCACAGGGCGTTAGCTAAGCATGCTCTGGGCTGTGCGCAGACATATGCACAAAGTCAAGTTCATGTTCAAATTGATAAATCCCACACTTTGCTTAGAAATGGTTGTACGCACGGGTTAAGCACATATCCGTGCGTACGTCACATTGATAAATGAGGGCCCAGCTCTGGCTCCTCTGTCTGTGTCTCGCTCTCACAGGTTGTCTTCGTGACAAACTTGACTAGCATGTGTTTCTGCACTCTCCCGTTACCGGGATGATAAACTAGGAAAGCAGGGCTTCCTTTGTCGTGTCCTACGAAAAATCCTTTTACACCCTTGGAATTGGGTTTTCCCCTGTCCTGCAGGTACGCATAACACACTGATCCAAATCGGTGCATTCTGGCTAGATTACACTTCTTTCCTGTCAGTGCTGTATACGGGGTGGTGCCCAAGTGTTTATTAAAGCTTCTGTTTCTGGTGTAAGCGGCTTCTTGCACCACATAATGCCATAGGCTCTTAGGTAAGTTACTATCTGCTAGCTTACTCTTAGCCATTTCGAAAAGGGTATGCCATTCCCTCTCTGCCACCCCGTTCTGGTGTGGGGGATATGGACGTGACGTCTTGTGTCTTATCTTATACCTTCTCAACAGTGATTGGGACTCTCTGTTTGTGAACTCGGTTTCGTGGTCGGACCTCAAACATCTTACTATACCATAAGGGGCTACGTCTGCCAGGAATTTCTCTGTGGCCTGGAGTGTGTCACTCTTTGCTTTGAGAAAGTAAACAAACACTGCCCCTGTACACACGTCTGTAAAAGACTGTACAGTACATATCTAAAACCTCCTATGGACTTGTTGCTTACTGGGCCTGCTAGGTCCATGTCAACTAGTGCAAGTGGTACCCTTACTCTGTCTGTGGGATTTCTGTATCTCGGTTGAGTAAACTTCCCCGTTTTGCACATTGCACAATTTTTGTCGGGTCTACGCTTTTCCCCTTCAATGTGCATGCCCTCTGACACTACTTGCAGTTTCAGTAAATCCTCATAATTACAATGACCCTAATCTCGTGCCATGTCTGAGTATTGTGACTGGCCGTCCCGCTACACACATCATCATTATCATTACACGGGTCGTTGTCATTACACTCCGTTTTCAGATAATATATTCTCTGGTACATCTTTATGTCAAACCGGGTACCGTCAGGTTCTACAAGAAAATGTTTACCTTTATCGAATAATACCTTGGCACCGCTTGCAGTAGCAGCTATTACAGAGAATAGTGGTGGTACGTAGAGAGCGTTCTTTAACATCACCGTACGCCGGCGCCCCTTACTGTCCGTGAGGCATACCTGTGCGTCTCCCCTCTCTTGCGCCAATCCGTAGGTGCGTCTCCCGTCCGCCAGCTCCATGCTGTGCCTCTCCGGGTGGAAAGTGTCGTCAAAGTTCTTGAACCGACTCCTGCCGTTGATGACATGGGACGACGCACCTGTGTCCACGATCAGTCCCCTTCTCTGTGCCCGCGCAGTCTTCTTGTCCCGTTATTCTCCGGGCGTCGTCTCGATCCGTCTCACATCGACCGTCACCGCCATCGTCAGTGGCGGTTGGAATGCCCCACGGGCCCTGAGGCGAGATTGACAGCTCGGGCCCCCCCCCCACCGATATTTATTGTATTATTAAAAAAAATATATCAATTTTTTTTTTTTTTTCCAACATGAAACAAAACATATCACAATACAATAATAATACGTCAAATGTATATACTCTCTTTTCTGGACTCTTTTCGTATCACAAACAGTACTGTATTTGCAAATCTGGTATGTCATGTATAGATGTAGCACTACTGTCTATCTGTATGTCATTATGTTATAATGAATTGAAAATGGGGGACCCTGATGTAAACAAGACGAAAGTCTTTCTCTGGTCTGCATCCCCTTAACAATTTTATGTATTGAGCTGTACAGTATTGTACCCATTCTGCAATCTGTTAAATAAAGTTTTAATTCATTCACCATGACATGTTTAGGTATTTGGCCAGATCCAGCTTGTCTGTGATGAGAGTGTTTTCTGTCTTTATGATTGACTATCATCATTAGATATTTCAGTTTCGTTATTACAGTAGCTGGCTAACAGTACTAACTGGCTAACAGTACTAACTGTCTAACCGTACGTTAGTTGACTAATACCAGAGTCAGAATTGGGTAATAGGCCGACTACTGGCAGTGATGCGACCTATGTTACCACATAACTTTTGTCATCTCTGGTACTA
Organism: Notolepis coatsorum; assembly: GCF_963971535.1. Classification (NCBI taxonomy): domain Eukaryota; kingdom Metazoa; phylum Chordata; class Actinopteri; order Aulopiformes; family Paralepididae; genus Notolepis; species Notolepis coatsorum. The sequence continues at coordinate 161,631,451 of NC_140168.1, forward strand.
TGCAGTGCACTATGCAAAACGGCAAAGAGATAGGTAACGTTCGTTAACCCTTAGGGGTCACGCTGGAGCTTTGAACCCGTCGGCGGACAACAAAATAATTAGAATCCCTCTTAAATGCTCAAAAAGGACATCTTTTCAGAAATCGATAAAAATAGAAAAATGGCCATTTCTGGTGCTTTGACATGTAAGGTATACGTCCCCCAACTTGCTAAACCTAATACGACTTGTAAATACGTTTAATTCTTGCTAGATGGTATGATTGTAATAATCTCCATTTGCGATAAGAACTACATCGCGTCACGAAACGCACATACATGGACGCGCGCACACACAAACAGCGCATAGGTGTTAATCACTGAGTGATCTAATATGCATATTCTTCAGTGCGAGAGGGGGGGGGTTGTGTTTCTCACTGTCTGTCGTTGATAATATAATCTGAAGAGGTCCTGCATTATTATTATTATTATCATTCTCGAGAATACACGGGACCCGACGGAACGTTAATTTATGTATTAAAAGTAGTCTAACATGCTTTTCATACTCGCCCGTGTACATACCCACGTCGCGCTAAAACAACATAACTACTGTATGGCAGAGACAGAGTGCGTGTGTGTACGAGTTATGAGTTATCTCGCAGTTCATTCAAGCGCGCATCACGGTGATGACAGATCTCTAGAGTAGAAAGGTGCGCTCACAGGGGCGTAGCTGGAGATTCTGGGCCCCATGAAAGAATCAATTTGTGGGCCCCCAATCTATTAAAAATGTGGGGCCCCCAATCTATAAAAACATTTGGGGCATTTGCTGGGCCCTTGGAATCATCCTAACCCCCCCCCCCCCCCCCCAGCTCTCTCTCTCTCTCTCTCTCTCTCTCTCTCTCTCTCTCTCTCTCTCTCTCTCTCTCTCTCTCTCTCTCTCTCTCTCTCTCTCTCTCTCTCTCTCTCTCTCTCTATATATACTACATCCTTTCTGGCAGTGCCATGATCAACTATAACGGTGGTTGGTACAGTACTGTAAATACCATCTGAGTAGAGTAGAAAGTAGAGAGTGAAGACCTGTTCTCTCTCTCTCTCTCTCTCTCTCTCTCTCTGCCATACGTGCTGCCACACGTGCTGTCAGGGTCAAACCAGTCTGGATTGATGTTGTAGTCTGAAAAAATGCCAGGAAATGCTCAGAGAATTGTTGCATATATAGAACACAAATGTTCTAGAATGTTCGATTATGACATCATACTGTGACATACTCCTCCTGTAGTGTGAAAAAACATGCATTCTCATAAATATTACGATCAAATCTATTTTGTACTTGATGATACATTTGAAATTGGTTTGTTATGATCATGTTATTAGTGTGTGTGTGTGTGTGTGTGTGTGTGTGTGTGTGTGTGTGTGTGTGTGTGTAAAAAACTAATTAATAATATAATTATTATAAATGTCTCTCTCTGTATATATCTCTATATCTCTTTCTTTCTTTCTTTCTTTCTTTTTTCTTTCTTTCTTTCTTTCTTTCTTTCTTTCTTTCTTTCTTTCTTTCTTTCTTTCTTTCTTTCTTTCTTTCTTTCTTTCTTTCTTTCTTTCTTTCTTTCTTTCTTTCTTTCTTTCTTTCTTTCTTTCTTTCTTTCTTTCTTTCTTTCTTTCTTTCTTTCTTTCTTTCTCTCTCTCTCTCTCTCTCTCTCTCTCTCTCTCTCTCTCTCTCTCTCTCTCTCTCTCTCTCTCTCTCTCTCTCTCTCTCTCTCTCTCTCTATCTATTACTATACTATTATATATCTATATATATATATCTAAATGTCTAAACCTCGGTCTATCTAGTGTGTGTATACACCAGTATCACTGACTACCACGGCAAGCCCATAGAAAATGATTCTATGTAAAAAAGCCATGTGGACTCGGTGAGGTTAAACTTTGTGCATATTTCTCCATCACTACAAAAACCCTGGTTATTAAAAACATCCCCTAATGAGTGTATGCCTTGCTCTTCCCATATAGGGAATCTTATAGGACGTTTTTCAATTAAGAGTGCATTGTTATTGAATAAGGGAGTGTGATTATGCCATTTTTGAGGGTTAGGATATTTTTTTTGTGTTTCACGCCATATCCGGATTGCATGGGTAATTATGGGGCCAAATTTCCGCTCACAGTGCTTGATTGGTAGTTTAGTGTGTGCTATGTCCTTCAGTCTATGTGGGGCTACTATGTTTTCTTCAAATTTTTTCCAGGATACCAATGCCTGGGGATCAAACCATATTGTCAATGGTCTTAATGTGTATGCCTTAAAATATTGGAAAAAATCTGGAACTGCCATGCCACCGTCTGCTTTATTTCTCTGTGCGGTGGATCTTTTTATGCGAGGTGGTTTGTTATTCCAAATAAATTTGTATGTGGAGGAATGTAATCTTTTCCAGTAACCCTCTGGAGGGGGTAACGGTAGCATTGAACTGATGAAGTTGATTCTTGGTAGTACATCCATCTTAACTATTGATACCCTTGCCTGTACTGAGTTTTTAAGTTTTGCCCACCTGTCAAGGTCGTCTTTGATTTTGTTCTGTATTTTTGTGTAATTGTGCTTCACCGTTTGTCTTATGGTGGGAAATATTTCCACTCCCAAGCATCTAAAATGTTTTACCATGGGTATCTCACCTGGGAGGGTTGTATCTTTTTTTGCATGGGTGTTAAGTGGAAGGAAAGCCGACTTCGGCCAATTTATTTTAAATCCCGATAAATCACCAAAGTTCTCTATCAACTTGAGTAGATGAGGCAATGTGGTGTTGGGGCTTTGCATGAACAATATTACGTCGTCCGCATATAAACTAATTTTATGTTGTGTGCCCTTGATTACGATTGGTTCTATGGATTGGGATTGTCTTATATATTGTGCTAAAGGCTCTAGTGATAGATCGAATAGTCCGGGACTAAGAGGGCAACCCTGTCTGGCTGAGCGTGATACCGGAAAGATTTTGGAGATGAATGTACCTGTTGTAATCATGGCCGATGGGTCTTTGTATAATACTTTAATCATATCAATGAATCCTTTTCCTAACCCCATCCTTTCTAATACTGCCCATAGATACGACCATTCCAGCCTGTCAAAGGCTTTCATAGCATCCAGGGACAGCATCGCCTTAGGTATGGTGTCTTCTTTGTCTGCATCTAGTACGTGCAGTATTCGTCTTATGTTATCAGTGATCAGGCGACCTCTTATGAAGCCAGTTTGGTCCGGATGAACTAAAGACGTCATATGCTTTTGTAATCTGATGGCTAATACCTTAGAGTACAGTTTGACATCGGTTCCGAGGAGGCTTAAGGGTCTGTAACTACCGCACTCGGTGGGGTCTTTGTCTTTTTTGAGAAGGACTGAAATGAGTGCAATATTGTCGTGTTTATGGAAGCTCCCCTCCTTGACTGAGTATAAGATCATATTTAGTAATAAGGGTCCAATTATGTCCCAACAAGAAAGGTCCATTTCTGATGGGATACCGTCTCTTCCAGGAGCCTTACCATTTTTCATTTCGGATATGGCCTTCTTGAGTTCCTCTAGTGTGATCGGTGCTTCTAACTGTTTAGCGTCATCCTCCGAAAGTTTAGGGAGAATAATTTGATTAAGATATGTGTCCATTTTGTTTTGATCAAAGGTCGTTTCTGATTTATATAAGTCGGAGTAGAATTCTTTCAATGTATCGTTTATTATTTTGGGGTCTGTTACAAGTACTTGTTGTTTTCTAATGGCAGTTATATCTGCAAATTTTGCATTAATTCTTAATCGCATGGCTAATAGGTGACTAGGTTTAGAACCTTGGGAGTACTGCTGTTGTCTTGTGCTGCGTATTTGCATTTCCGATTGTTGTCTGTATATGGCATTGATCTCTGTTTTTAGTACGTTAACTTGATTTTCTAGTCTAGTTGAGTTGTTGTATTTTAAAGAATTAAATAACGTTGAGTAAAGCGTTTTCAGTTCAGACAGTTTTGTGCATTGATTCTTGCGCATTATGGAGGAAAATCTATCAGTGAAATCCTTGATCATACCCTTTACCGACATCCATATTATTCTGGGGTCTTGCACCGAGTTTGCATTCTCCCGTAGGAATACTGTGAGAGCTTCTTTGAGTTGTGTAATGAATTCCTTGTTGTTAAGCAGCATCGAATTAAAACGCCATCTTGGGGCCCGGGAAGATAGTATACCAAATGTTGCTTTTAGGAGTAAATAACAGTGATCTGATAGTGCATTGGGTATCATTTCCACTTCATATTTATCAAATAGTCTCGGGGATGCAAAGACATAATCAATTCTGGATAATGTGTTATGTCTCGCCGATCGACAAGAGTACTTTCGGGTCGTGGGATTAAGTGAACGCCATAAATCATTTACCCCTGTAGTCTTTGACCAATCCTTTAATGCTTTAGATGAATTGTTTTGTTCGCTGGAAAAGGCGAGGTAAGATTTGTCCATCCTTGGATTCCAAATGGCATTAAAATCCGCAGCTTTTTTACATACAGTTACGCCTATGTTTGAGGTCTCACAGTGTTCCATTAGACATACCAGTTGAACACCACAGATACCACAAATTCTTCTATGAAAGAGAAACATTGAGAGGTTTTGTATCAGGTTTTTATTATCAATTACTAACGTCCTCGTATGAAACCCTCCAACTAGACTCTTTCTGGAGGAGGGATATACCAGACCTGGAAAGTGACTTTGATTGGCAAGAAGCATGGGCAAATGTCCGTCTTACATCAAGGAACCCGGACCATCAACAAATCAATTTTAACTATATTCACAGGACATACTTGACTCCTATAAGACTGAACAGAATGGGCCTTAAACAAGACTCAAAATGCTCCCAATGTACAAATGGAGACGAAGGGACATTTATGCACATGTATTGGGACTGCCCACCAGTTAAGGCATTCTGGAAAGATGCGACCCATCAATTATCAAAACTTGTATCTTGGAATATACCAGTACACCCCTCTGTATTACTATTGAATGATGTTTTTGAGTTTGCAGTAAATCCACAGCTAAAGAGATTGGTTTTATCGGGTATCACAGTAGCTAAAAAACTGATCGCATCACGCTGGTTTCAACCGGAAAAAATGTGCCGGAAGGTTTGGTTTCTTACATATCTCGATGTGATTTATCAAGAAATATCTACAGCAAGAATTCTGGGTCTCAACGAATCCAAAATGTCAATGTGGTTAGAAGTGGTGAAAAGAATAAAAGCTAGCTTATAATGGTAGTGTCTGGTTAGGAGTGAGGGATAATGGAGGTACTATCCAAGGAGGGGTCCGGGAGGGGGGGTTTCGAGCTGGAGCATATGTGTGTAGGGTTTTAGAAAATAGGTATTAGGGGTATATCCTGTATAAGGCATTTGTATAATTGGTAATTTCGTTGGATATACACTGTATACGGTAAAATATTATTATAGACTTTTTTTTGTTTTCTGTTTCTGTACTTGCATGTCATTTTAGCCACCTTGATTGTTAGTTTCATTATGCATTGTGTGTTGAGTACTGACTTTTAATAATTTTTCTTTCTTTCTTTCTTTCTTTCTTTCTTTCTTTCTTTCTTTCTTTCTTTCTTTCTTTCTTTCTTTCTTTCTTTCTTTCTTTCTTTCTTTCTTTCTTTCTTTCTTTCTTTCTTTCTTTCTTTCTTTCTTTCTTTCTTTCTCTCTCTTTCTATTATATTACTATTATATATCTATCTAAATATCTAAACCTCTGTCTATCTAGTGTGTGTATGCATGATGGCATCAAATGAAAGTGTGTGTTGCTGTAGGCCTGCCTGTATTGATCAGTCACACTATACCCCCATTCAGCCGTAATTGTTCCCTGCTGGGCCTTTGTTTCATGGTGTGAATTAGTCATTGACATTGACATTGACATCACATTGCATTCTGGGAAGGAGTGTAGTTCCCTTATCATTAGCTGAATTCACTGAATTCTCTTCAGAGGCTCCTGCTGCAAATTGGTAATGACTGTACCAGAATGTTTGATAGGACATTGATTGAAAACTATCGTCTCAAATTTGACAATTGATGGCTTATTTTGAAGGTAATTTTGTATGTAATGTAATTTTACATTATGTAACAAAAAAAAAGAGAATATTCTGAGAAGGTGGAGCTAGAAACTCTAGACCTCAGGGGGTTAAGTGCCAAATTACCATCATCATGATACACCCTCACATAATTCACAAAGTGTTCACGTGCGCCACCCATGTGGTAACCTAGAAATACCATAGATTGTGGCTAGGTGGTAACGTATATGTTTTCTATGATCACTATGAATTGAAAATGGGGGACCCTGATGTAAACAAGACAAACGTCTTTCTCTGGTCTGCATCCCCTTAACAATTGTGTGTATTGAGCCGTACACTGTATTGTACCCATTCTGCAATCTGTTAAATAAAGTTTTCATTCATTCATTCACATTACGTTAGTTAGCATCCAAGCTAGCGTGATAACGTTAGTAGTTAGCTTACCTGCAATAATGTTGTCATCGTCCTGGACAGATAAGACTTGTTAAATCATAATATATCCACACTTTATATGTCCCCTTTAGCTGCTCGGCGTCGTCGGATTTTAATACACCATCGTAGCGGTGGTGATGTTTTCAGGTGACTTATTATGATGGATCATATGTGTTATAGCTTGTTGCCCTAGCAAGCGATCTTTTTCCTCATGCCGCGTTCACGTTACGTGGGAAGAAGCGGAAGAACCAGAGGACATCTCGTTGCTACAACTAGGAAGCCTTCACGCATTGACTCGATGAAAACGCCCACATCCATACTTCCGCAATTCGTGACGCGAAGTGGGAGATATCGGGGTCTATAAAAAATCCCATATGTCCTAGTAGGAATTACCACTAGGAGGCTGACGTGAATGGGTTTTCCCAGTCGGAAGCTGGTTCTTCCGATTCTTCCCACGTAACGTGAACGCGGCACCTCCGCGCTGCTTGTGAAACTTACGTGGCTACGTCACAGCCAAGAAAGGGAGCGCTGGAGTTGTGCAAAACGCCCTGTTCCTAAACCACACGCTATCAGTCGTACTCGTACCACAGTACTGGCAAAACGGGAGGAGCCTACAGTCAAAACAAACGCACCAGTCCCAGTTGCCGTTACCAGTTGCCGTTCGATCCAGTCCCACAAGCGAACGGCAACTCCATTCAGTCCCGGGCCTGGGCCCGGGCCCCCCTCCCCCCAGACGGGGGGCGGGCCCTAAGGCAGCTGCCTCTGCAGCCTCGCCTATATCGCCGCGCCTGGCCATCGTGTCCGCTGTCGTCATCCTGTCCACAGCCGTCTTCTCGTAGCCCCCATTTTGTCCGTGGCCGCCATTTTGTCCGTGGCCTCCGTCTCGTCCATGGCCGCCGCCTCGTCCGTAGCCGCCATTTCGTCTGTAGCCGCCATTTTGTCTGTGGCCTCCGTCTCGCTCATGGCCGTCGTCTCGTCCATGGCCGTCATCTTACCCATGCGCGTATCGCGCGCTCTGGTCGTGTTTCTTCATGCACGCTCTGTCTGTGTGCCCCGTGGATCTGCAGAAGCTACACCAGACAGTCTTTGTGCAGTCGCTTCTCCGATGGCCTTTCTCTCCGCATCGCCAACACGCCAGTGCTTTTGTGAGAAATGATATTAATTTTAAGTTAGGACAGACGTGGTTGATGAAGTTGAAGTTGTGCTGCTGGACATTCACCTGACAAAAACAAAACCAGTGCTATTGGGAGTATGTTATATAGACCACCTGATCAAAGTGCATTTTATGATAATCTAGAGCAGGGGTCAGCAACCTTTTTGACATGGAGAGCCTGTTTGAAATATAGTTGTAACTAGTGTGCCTCAACAATATTCCATGCATCGTAATTCTTTTTCTCATAATCAGGTATTTTTAATGATAATTTTTATATCATTACATCATTATTGTTATTGTTATTATTAACAATATTATTATGATGGTTGTATCAACCCTAAATCTGAGTTGGGGGGGGTGCAATGCAGACAAACAGCTGCATACAGTGCGACCATTTCACTCACATTTGCCCATTCATTTTTGGACACATCACACACCATCAGTGTGTGTACTGTACGTGTGCTGTCATAGCTCCACCTACAGGCCTAATGGAGAACACCAGTAGAACACCAGGATGTGAATGGAGGGTGAATGTGAGGTATATCGTGTAAATACGTTTTGATTGATCGCAAGACTACACTGTAAAAAAATATAATAATAATAAGTTACCAGAACTTAAAAATATTGAGTTCAGTTACTGTGCATTAAGGTTTTCAGTTTTCAATCCATAATAAGTTAACAGAAAAATAAGTACACAACCACATTATTTCAACCTAATAAAACTATGTTTATTGTCATTGTTTTAAGAACACAAGTTGACTTGGTAATTGTTGAAAGCTACAGGTCGCCTCTATACATCTCAATCACCTACTCGAGATATAAACCTGCGGCCGCTCGATATCCCCCGGCGAGGTGCTAAACTCGCCAAGTTCTCGAGTCAATTTACTATTTCTGTCTAGATTACTTCAAGTCACTGGTCTTGTGATATCCAGTTGATATGAAATGTAATCATGAAGAGTTGTTAATCTCTTCTTGTTTGAAATAAACCGAATATTTTGTTTAGGAGAACTATTATATCATGTAATAAAAATAATATTATTATTATCATCATTTTACGAAAGGGCTTGTAATACTGCTCATTTGAAAGCTTGGTTGTATTACTACTTTTTTAATAAGTATTACCACTGTACTAACACGTAATCATTGTTTGCACTCCCCGGCGACTCCTGTCCTCCTCCTCCTCCGTCAGCGGAACCGACCGTCTTGAACCCTGCAGTGATTCAGACGGTCGAGGTCCCACATAAGACAGAGTCCGTCTGGACACAGAGACACCGGAACCCGCAAACAACACCCATCTACATGCATAGTATTTCTTATCAGTACATAGCATATACATATATATATATATATTTTTTAGCTGAAAAGCATTAACCAGTCAATTGATTCAATCTGTATTTCAGGACATAGTCACCTCAGAGGAAATCAGGGCGCGGCTGGTATTTGCTGGCAGGAATCAGTCCACGAACTCAATGGATTATAAAATGTCATTTTTATTTCAATGAAGTTACAGAAAAAGACTCGAGCTAAAATATCCATTACAGCTTAAAAGAAGTATAAAACAAAAAACATCTCATCTGGCACGTCTTGTGCCCGCAAGCAACATCTTGTCTTCCAAGTCACACAATGGTAAAAACTTCAAAATCTCTCAAAAAAGACCTGCTCTTGCCTCCGCAACAGTCTCTTTTATTTGACATTATACCATATTCCTGATTGGTCGAAGAACATTGATGTCACAGGATCGTCATTTAGTTTAGCAAACCAACATACAGTACATAATTCGTTATGAACTCCTCCTTCTTTGAAATATGATATTTCTGTTACTGTTATCTAATAGTAACAGAAAGTCCCTTTTCCCTTCAAAACGTACAACGGCTTTGTCTGGGGGAACCACGTGACTGGGGCCCTTCATAGGATCTTCTTAAAGAATCCCTCCAGACAAATCCCTCCTTTTTTAAACATAATTCTTTTAGTATTTTTCTTTACTGACAGTCAATTATAAGCATGCCATTTTGAAAACTCTTACTGTACACATTTTAAACATTTAATTGTTATATAGTTTCTTTTCTTTCTTTAAGATCTCTCCACTAGTTCCCGGACTCTGTCTTTCAACCCTCAACCCTTAATCCCCTGGTCGTCTGAAAGGGTTAAGCTCTTACAGCTCTCTCTCTCCCATCTTCCAGAGGCCCACATTCCTCAGGGTTCCTCCCTTCTCACAGACACCCGGGACCTTGTCTGCAGATATTAAAGGCTCATTTCCATTTTTTATAAGTAGAGCCAGCTATCCTCCAGAGTTCAGTTTAAAGATTATACTGGTCACATAGGAACGACTCAGGATGTCATTGTCCAAAAGTGTCGCTTGTTTTGTGACACTTCTCACCCACTCTGCCATCCTGTGAGGTCTTTGTCCATTGTTAATTGAATAATTGAAAAATAAAGCATATGATTACATGTGAAAAATAGGTATATAGGGCTGTATTGGAACGACTCAGGATGTCATTGTCAAAAAGTGTCACTTGTTCTGTGGCACTTCACACCCACTCTGTCATCCTGGGCGGTCATTTTCCATTGTCTTAATGGCGTCTGTACTGGGGGACGAGATGGCGATTGTGGGGTCACGTGGCTGTGACTCTCCACACCCCCTCTGCCATCTCGGTACCTTGTTACCCTGGTAGCCGGCGGGAAGACTTGCATCTGTTGTTCCCTGGCTGGACGGCTCGAGAGGATAGGGGTATCCGGCGGGAAGACTTCCCGGCCGATGCACCCAGGTTGTTGTCGTCTTCGTCATCTTTGTCATCTTGGTCATCTTGGTCATCTTGGGGTCACCCCCTCTGACCTCTTGGTTTTCTCCCATAGTTTGAGGTAGGTTGATTTGTCACTTCTCGGGCGACCCCCACGGGTTCCCGAGAATTGTAGCAGCAGTCCTCTATTGAAGTGTGGTTGGCCTGGTCGTGTGACCCTGTCCGTAGGCCTCGCAGGACATCACAGATACAGTCCACAGAGGACTCATTTCTTTTCTCTCTTTCAGGTCCATTCAGGGCTCTCGTCGCCCTGTAACCTGGGTCCAGGCCGATGTCTCTCTGTCCGGTCTAGGAGGTCTAGGAGGTCTGGAAGGTCTGGGAGGTCTAGGAGGTCTGGGAGGTCTGGGAGGTCTAGGAGGTCTAGATGAGGACCTTGAGGATGCTCTGGAGCTTGACCTATACCGGTCTTCCTCCAGTTCCGATTTCTGACCTGAGTCAGTATATTCCTTCTTGCCATCCGCTGCGTCGTTCGCTGATTCCGGGGGACCTCCCCCCGTCTAGGAGTGTGGCACTGATTCAGGTTTTGTCCCTTTACCAGCGCACCTTTACCAGCGCACATTGTTCACAGATCCTTCGGACTGTTGTTTCCGTCCACTTCCTTCTTGCACAGGGGGTCTACCCTGTGTTGTGCTTGTCTCGGTCCAGACTGGGTAGTTAGTTACTGTTTATGTCTGGTATTAGCTCCGGCTAGTTAGCCAGCTTGTAGATTCAGGCTATGTAGCCTCTTATAGACTCAGCTCCTGCTGATAACACCAGCCTGTATTATTACGCCGGTTCCATTTCCGTCCCAGTAGCAGGACTTATTCTGATTTTAAGTAAACATTAGGTTACTTCTGGTTGAGGTGACCTGGTACCTATTTTTTCTACTTAGGTTTCGACTGTAATTACGTTACTTTTTAGTCGTGAGTAAACTTTTACTGCTATCACAGAAATATACTTTAAGTGTGATTCTTTCTTTGAGTAGAACCTTCTACGTCTTTTGACTGTAAGAAAACATTACGTAACTTTTTAGTCGTGAGTAAACTTTTACTGCTATCACAGAAATATACTTTAAGTGTGATTCTTTCTTTGAGTAGAACCTTCTACGTCTTTTGACTGTAAGAAAACATTACGTAACTTTTTAGTCGTGAGTAAACTTTTACTGCTATCACAGAAATATACTTTAAGTGTGATTCTTTCTTTGAGTAGAACCTTCTACGTCTTTTGACTGTAAGAAAACATTACGTAACTTTTTAGTCGTGAGTAAACTTTTACTGCTATCACAGAAATATACTTTAAGTGTGATTCTTTCTTTGAGTAGAACCTTCTACGTCTTTTGACTGTAAGAAAACATTACGTAACTTTTTAGTCGTGAGTAAACTTTTACTGCTATCACAGAAATATACTTTAAGTGTGATTCTTTCTTTGAGTAGAACCTTCTACGTCTTTTGACTGTAAGAAAACATTACGTAACTTTTTAGTCGTGAGTAAACTTTTACTGCTATCACAGAAATATACTTTAAGTGTGATTCTTTCTTTGAGTAGAACCTTCTACGTCTTTTGACTGTAAGAAAACATTACGTAACTTTTTAGTCGTGAGTAAACTTTTACTGCTATCACAGAAATATACTTTAAGTGTGATTCTTTCTTTGAGTAGAACCTTCTACGTCTTTTGACTGTAAGAAAACATTACGTAACTTTTTAGTCGTGAGTAAACTTTTACTGCTATCACAGAAATATACTTTAAGTGTGATTCTTTCTTTGAGTAGAACCTTCTACGTCTTTTGACTGTAAGAAAACATTACGTAACTTTTTAGTCGTGAGTAAACTTTTACTGCTATCACAGAAATATACTTTAAGTGTGATTCTTTCTTTGAGTAGAACCTTCTACGTCTTTTGACTGTAAGAAAACAAGAAAACATTACGTAACTTTTTAGTCGTGAGTAAACTTTTACTGCTATCACAGAAATATACTTTAAGTGTGATTCTTTCTTTGAGTAGAACCTTCTACGTCTTTTGACTGTAAGAAAACATTACGTAACTTTTTAGTCGTGAGTAAACTTTTACTGCTATCACAGAAATATACTTTAAGTGTGATTCTTTCTTTGAGTAGAACCTTCTACGTTTGGTTTTTTTTCAAATCTGTAATTAATTCTACTCCAGAGGCACCCGACAGCAGTCATTTCGGTTCATATTCTTTCGGTTTTTGATACCTATTAAAATAGTATAAAGCCCAACTCACTTGAACTTATGTTCTTAGCCCCGGAACCTCCAATCCGTTTTGACAGACCTATAAACCAGTGACTTGGCCGCCCAAGCACCACAGCGTCCTGTATGCTGAGGCTTCCAAGTCCCCACAAATCTGATAGGCCCGTCGGATACAGAGACCCTGATGCTCGCTCTGTCCCCCCGCGTCAAGGTGCTAAGCTTGATGAGAGTTTGCAGAGTCTCAATTTTTTACCCATAGGTGCTGGTGAGTGTACATCTCATGCAGCTGATATGGCTGGTAGGGTGCTAACCCACCAAATGGTTGCTGTCAGGAAATCCCTTCCGAATGAAATAGATTACAAATTCACTTTACTTTACTCTGGGTTTAGAGCAAGGACGGACATCTTTATATATTATACTTAGAATATATACAAAACTTTTGTAGTATTCTATGTCATGTTTCTTCCTAAATGACAATAACACTTTATATTATTCCTCTTGACAGATGAGCTGTATGTCAAGTGCAGTTTGCACTTGCTTGAGTCACTTGTGTCAGGGCCCCAGAGGGTAAGGATACTATTGATTCTCCTTCCGGGCCTTGAATTCCTCCCTTGTTGTCCTCACCTCTGCTTGCTGTTCTGGGGTTAGTGCGGCCCACTCGTCTGCAGGTAGGTATTGGTACTTCTTTTTCCCTGTTCTGTCCTTGGTTGTTTTCGGGGGGAACTCCTGGGAGGCCCCCCTTTTGTCAGATAGCATTTTAACTTGGTCATACAGCATACATTCGATACGTAGCTGGTCTTGTGACCATGCTGCACATCGGGCTGCCAGTGGGTTACCCCCTGGGACTCCTCTGAGTAGCTTTTCAAGCAGTGAGCATGATCCTTGCATAGGTGTTCCATTCATGACTGATTCTGCTGCATCATTGAGAGACATGCTCCCGCCTCGCACCTGTGCGATTAGTTTCTCCACCATCTTATACCCTGAATCTTGACCGGGGGTCCTTACTTCTCTTTCCATCAGTTGGTCCATTGAGGCCCTTTCGGGGATCTCTAGTCCTTTGAGATGTCTCAACATGCGAGCTAGCGTCTCGTGTGCTTGTATCTCCTGAGCGAGCATCTGCTGCGCCAGCTTCTCATGAGCTAGCATCTGCTGCGCCAGTTTCTTCTGAGCTACCCGTGCCAACTTCTCCTGAGCTAGCATCTGCCGCGCCAGCCTCTCCTGAGCTACCCGTGCCAGCTTCTCCTGGGCTAGCATCTCCTGGGCTGGCTTCTCTTGTGCTAGCTCCTCCTGAGCTAGCTTCTGGCGTGCCAGCTCCTCCTGAGCTAGCATCTCTCGTGCTAGCTCCTCCTGAGCTAGCTTCTGGCGTGCCAGCTCCTCCTGAGCTAGCATCTCTCGTGCTAGCTCCTCCTGAGCTAGCTTCTCTCGTGCTAGCTCCTTCTGAGCTAGCTTCTCTCGTGCTAGCTCCTCTTGAGCTAGCTTCTCTTGTGCTAGCTCCTCTTGAGCTAGCTTCTCTCATGCTAGCTCCTCTTGAGCTAGCTTCTCTTGTGCTAGCTCCTCTTGAGCTAGCTTCTCTCGTGCTAGCTCCTCTTGAGCTAGCTTCTGGGTGTTAGCACTGGCTTGTTAGCCGATGTAGTGCTAGTTAGCTTCCGTCTGGCTTCGTGTCACGTAGCCTCGGGCTAGGTAGCCATCCAGTTAGCATTCAGTTCACTCCTGGCTTGTTGGCGGATGGCGAGCTAGTTAGCTTCCGTCTGGCTAAAGCCAGCTCATGGGTGTTAGCACTGGCTTGTTAGCCGATGTAGTGCTAGTTAGCTTCCGTCTGGCTACGGCCAGCTCCTAGGTCTTCCTTCTGGCTAAAGCCAGCTCATGGGTGTTAGCACTGGCTTGTTAGCCGATGTAGTGCTAGTTAGCTTCCGTCTGGCTACGGCCAGCTCCTGGGTCTTCCTTCTGGCTAAAGCCAGCTCATGGGTGTTAGCACTGGCTTGTTAGCCGATGTAGTGCTAGTTAGCTTCCGTCTGGCTACGGCCAGCTCCTGGGACTTCCGTCTAGCCAGCTCATGGGTCGCACCGTCTGGCTAGCTCATGGGTCTTCCGTCTGGCTAAAGCCAGCTCATGGGTGTTAGCACTGGCTTGTTAGCCGATGTAGTGCTAGTTAGCTTGCAGTTCTGTGAATTCGTTTTGGCTCGCTTCACATCCACACTCCGCTCATACAAAGTGTCTCTGGGCTAGGGAGCCCTCGCCTTTCTGTGAACGGCCGTTTTGGCTCGCTTCACATCCACACTCCGCTCATACAAAGTGTCTCTGGGCTAGGGAGCCCTCGCCTTTCTGTGAACGGCCGTTTTGGCTCGCTTCACATCCACACTCCGCTCATACAAAGTGTCTCTGGGCTAGGGAGCCCTCGCCTTTCTGTGAACGGCCGTTTTGGCTCGCTTCACATCCACACTCCGCTCATACAAAGTGTCTCTGGGCTAGGGAGCCCTCGCCTTTCTGTGAACGGCCGTTTTGGCTCGCTTCACATCCACACTCCGCTCATACAAAGTGTCTCTGGGCTAGGGAGCCCTCGCCTTTCTGTGAACGGCCGTTTTGGCTCGCTTCACATCCACACTCCGCTCATACAAAGTGTCTCTGGGCTAGGGAGCCCTCGCCTTTCTGTGAACGGCCGTTTTGGCTCGCTTCACATCCACACTCCGCTCATACAAAGTGTCTCTGGGCTAGGGAGCCCTCGCCTTTCTGTGAACGGCCGTTTTGGCTCGCTTCACATCCACACTCCGCTCATACAAAGTGTCTCTGGGCTAGGGAGCCCTCGCCTTTCTGTGAACGGCCGTTTTGGCTCGCTTCACATCCACACTCCGCTCATACAAAGTGTCTCTGGGCTAGGGAGCCCTCGCCTTTCTGTGAACGGCCGTTTTGGCTCGCTTCACATCTCCACTCCGCTCATACAAAGTGTCTCTGGGCTAGGGAGCCCTCGCCTTTCTGTGAACGGCCGTTTTGGCTCGCTTCACATCTCTATAAACTGCCAGACATTTTAGAGAGAGGGTTTTCTTTACCCCTTTTTTTTTTTTTTTTAATCCAATTTTGCGGGCTCAACCGCTCCACCAGCAATGCCCCCACTATGCAGATGCCTTTAATTTGCCACTGCTCTCCATCGAGGGCCCTACAGATCAATATCCTTTGACTGGTGTATTCTAAAACTCGGTTCTCCGTTTTTTTTTTTTTTTTTAATATTTCTAGTTTATTTTATTTTGGCTGTTATCTTACCGATCTCAGCCCTAACCAGGGACGCCATGTTGAAAGCTACAGGTCGCCTCTATACATCTCAATCACCTACTCGAGATATAAACCTGCGGCCGCTCGATATCCCCCGGCAAGGTGCTAAACTCGCCAAGTTCTCGAGTCAATTTACTATTTCTGTCTAGATTACTTCAAGTCACTGGTCTTGTGATATCCAGTTGATATGAAATGTAATCATGAAGAGTTGTTAATCTCTTCTTGTTTGAAATAAACCGAATATTTTGTTTAGGAGAACTATTATATCATGTAATAAAAATAATATTATTATTATCATCATTTTACGAAAGGGCTTGTAATACTGCTCATTTGAAAGCTTGGTTGTATTACTACTTTTTTAATAAGTATTACCACTGTACTAACACGTAATCATTGTTTGCACTCCCCGGCGACTCCTGTCCTCCTCCTCCTCCGTCAGCGGAACCGACCGTCTTGAACCCTGCAGTGATTCAGACGGTCGAGGTCCCACATAAGACAGAGTCCGTCTGGACACAGAGACACCGGAACCCGCAAACAACACCCATCTACATGCATAGTATTTCTTATCAGTACATAGCATATACATATATATATATATATTTTTTAGCTGAAAAGCATTAACCAGTCAATTGATTCAATCTGTATTTCAGGACATAGTCACCTCAGAGGAAATCAGGGCGCGGCTGGTATTTGCTGGCAGGAATCAGTCCACGAACTCAATGGATTATAAAATGTCATTTTTATTTCAATGAAGTTACAGAAAAAGACTCGAGCTAAAATATCCATTACAGCTTAAAAGAAGTATAAAACAAAAAACATCTCATCTGGCACGTCTTGTGCCCGCAAGCAACATCTTGTCTTCCAAGTCACACAATGGTAAAAACTTCAAAATCTCTCAAAAAAGACCTGCTCTTGCCTCCGCAACAGTCTCTTTTATTTGACATTATACCATATTCCTGATTGGTCGAAGAACATTGATGTCACAGGATCGTCATTTAGTTTAGCAAACCAACATACAGTACATAATTCGTTATGAACTCCTCCTTCTTTGAAATATGATATTTCTGTTACTGTTATCTAATAGTAACAGAAAGTCCCTTTTCCCTTCAAAACGTACAACGGCTTTGTCTGGGGGAACCACGTGACTGGGGCCCTTCATAGGATCTTCTTAAAGAATCCCTCCAGACAAATCCCTCCTTTTTTAAACATAATTCTTTTAGTATTTTTCTTTACTGACAGTCAATTATAAGCATGCCATTTTGAAAACTCTTACTGTACACATTTTAAACATTTAATTGTTATATAGTTTCTTTTCTTTCTTTAAGATCTCTCCACTAGTTCCCGGACTCTGTCTTTCAACCCTCAACCCTTAATCCCCTGGTCGTCTGAAAGGGTTAAGCTCTTACAGCTCTCTCTCTCCCATCTTCCAGAGGCCCACATTCCTCAGGGTTCCTCCCTTCTCACAGACACCCGGGACCTTGTCTGCAGATATTAAAGGCTCATTTCCATTTTTTATAAGTAGAGCCAGCTATCCTCCAGAGTTCAGTTTAAAGATTATACTGGTCACATAGGAACGACTCAGGATGTCATTGTCCAAAAGTGTCGCTTGTTTTGTGACACTTCTCACCCACTCTGCCATCCTGTGAGGTCTTTGTCCATTGTTAATTGAATAATTGAAAAATAAAGCATATGATTACATGTGAAAAATAGGTATATAGGGCTGTATTGGAACGACTCAGGATGTCATTGTCAAAAAGTGTCACTTGTTCTGTGGCACTTCACAGTAATACTCACATTTTGAGAAAAAAAAATGGCTTTTAACATGTGCAATGTTCAATGAAATAGAAAAAAAAATAAAAAAAATTGTTGATTAATCCCACTGGTCACAATGGTGACCGTAATAATGTTTTTGTTATAAGGCTCTGCAAATGTTACTGAATGATGTTGTTAGGGTTTGAAATCGACCTCAAACGCATGGCACAGACAGGTAGTTCAGAGTTAGCCAAATACTAGGGAGTATTTATTTTCAGAGTCAAAAAGGAGCAAGTAACAATCTTGAAACAAAGGGAGACTGCCTTCAGCAGAGTTATCTGCGGCTCTGCAGATCCTCTTGGTGTTCGAGGTGGGGAAACGGTATTGACGCTGAAGCGGCTCTGCAGATACTCCCAGCTTCAACAAAGCGCAAGAGTAAAGCGGGTAAACGAGGCGCAGCTCAAAACGGGGGACAAGGTCTTCACCAGCGGCAATCCACAGATGTCCTTGAGGGAGAGTAGACGAGGCACAGCAACGGGGAACAACAGGCAGAAACAGAAGTATTCAAAGCAGTAATACTCAAAACGACCCGACCTCGAATGAAGGGAAGTCCCAGTATAAAAAGCCTCTGGGGCGCTAATCAAAAACTATGACAGGTGCGCGCTGGAATTGATACTTGCTCCAAAAGCGTGTGGCGGGGAATGCACCAATCAACACAGCACCTTAAAGGAGCGGAGCGTGTGGCGGGGAAATGGACCAATCATCACAGTACCTTAAGAAGCCTGTGGCGGGGAATGAACCAATGCTCACAGTACCCCCCCCTCCACGGGAGCCACCCGGCGACCCACTCGGCCCCGGCCTGCCCGGACGGGACCGAAGGAAGCCGGCGATCAGGGGCACTGGAGAGGGGGACAAAGACAGAGGCCCGGAGAGGGGGACCGGAGACGGGGACAGAGGACCGGCGAGGGAGGCCGGAGACGGGGACTGGGACCCGGTGAGGGGGCTGGACGGCACCTGAAGACACTGGGCATGACAGGAGGGGCTCCACCCCCTGATGGTGCCGGAGGACCAGGCGATGTGGGGCTCATGCAGCGCGAGCCAGGGCCGACCCAAGACTACCGGGACAAGAGGGGATCTGGTAATGAAAAACTGGAGTCTCTCAACGTGGTTACCAGCCACGGTGAGGAGGACAGGACAGGTGCGTTGAGTGATGTCAGCCAGGCGGCGATGATCCAGCGCGAAGACCTTCAAGGGCCTCTCGAGGTCCTCAAGCGGAATGTTGGCCCGGGTGGCAAACTCAACGTCCAGGAAACTCCCATCAGCACCAGAGTCAATGAGTGCACCCACCGTCGCCCGCTGGTCCGCCCAGGCTAGGGTGACGCTCGTCAGACGGTTAGGTGGTGCACGGGTGGGGGAACAGGAAAAACGGCTCACCAGGATCTCCCGGGGTCCCGGCAAGCCTGGTCTTCTTGGCCGGGTAGGGCAATTGGATACACGGTGTCCATCCCGGCCGCAGTAGAGGCAAAGGCCGGACCTGAGCCTGGACTCCCGTTCGGCCGGGCTAAGGCGGGTGCGTCCCAGCTGCATGGGTTCCTCCTCGGTGACAGCTCGGGAGGGAAAAAACCCACCGGTCACGGAGGGGGCAGGACGGTCAGCAGAACGTCCTGAGGACGGGGGGTCTGGGGAACGTCTGGGGGTCCTAGTCGTGCTCGTTCATGCCTTCTCTCCCGGAGGCGTCCGTCGATGCGGATAGCGAGGCTGATCAGGCCCTCGAGAGAATCGGGCTCCTCTTGGGTCGCGAGCTGGTCCCTTACTGCGTCGTTGAGCCCCCTCAGGAAAATGAGACGAAGCGCTTGGTCCTGGCCACGAGCTGGGTGGTGGAAAACCCTTCGGAGCTCTGCCACGAAGTCTGGGTAGGAGAAACAAAAATCGGCCCTCATAGCCCAGGAAGCAGTGACCCACTGTGCTGCTCGGCCCGTGAGCAGGTTAGTCATGTAGGCTACCCGGGCTCCCTCTGATGAAAAACGGCTGGGTTGATGAAGGAAGACCAACTCACATTGCATGATGAATGTGGCACAATCCTCGAAGTTACCCTCGAACAGACGTGGTTCGGAGAGACGGGGCTCCCGAGGTGCGAGGTCTGCCGCGGGTGGTGAGCTGGCTGAGACTCCTGGGACAGGTGGGGTTAAAAGCAGAGTGTTTAATGCTGTACTGAGAGCCTGTAGCTGGTGCAGAACAACAGCCTGCTGATACCCCTGGGTAGTCTGCTGGGTGGCCAGAGTGTCAATGGCATCCAGAATAAGCTGGACCTCGGCCCGGAGGTCCTGTAAAGCAGCTGCAGCCGCACCCAACTGTTGGGTTTGGTCGTTGGCCAACTCGATCTGGACCGCCAACGCTGCCCTGACCCTGTCTGTGTCGGCTGAGGTCGTCATGGTCGGGTCGTAATGTTAGGGTTTGAAACCGACCTCAAACGCACGGCACAGACAGGTAGTTCAGAGTTAGCCAAATACTAGGGCGTATTTATTTTCAGAGTCAAAAAGGAGCAAGTAACAATCTTGAAACAAAGGGAGACTGCCTTCAGCAGAGTTATCTGCGGCTCTGCAGATCCTCTTGGTGTTCGAGGTGGGGAAACGGTATTGACGCTGAAGCGGCTCTGCAGATACTCCCAGCTTCAACAAAGCGCAGGAGTAAAGCGGGTAAACGAGGCGCAGCTCAAAAACGGGGGACAAGGTCTTCACCAGCGGCAATCCACAGATGTCCTGGAGGGAGAGTAGACGAGGCACAGCAACGGGGAACAACAGGCAGAAACAGAAGTATTCAAAGCAGTAATACTCAAAACGATCCGACCTCGAATGAAGGGAAGTCCCAGTATAAAAAGCCTCTGGGGCGCTAATCAAAAACTATGACAGGTGCGCGCTGGAATTGATACTTGCTCCAAAAGCGTGTGGCGGGGAATGCACCAATTAACACAGCACCTTAAAGGAGCGGAGCGTGTGGCGGGGAAATGGACCAATCATCACAGTACCTTAAGAAGCCTGTGGCGGGGAATGAACCAATCCTCACAGATGTAGCAATGTATTTCCAGCTAAATTGAAATAATAAACAAATAAAGGATCTCAATTAAATATGTGGTAGTAAAAAGAACCTGTGGGAGGATTTCAACAAGATAAATGCGACAACAGTGCAAAATATTTCACTATAATATTTCAAAGCAAAAAAAAATATATATATATATATATTATAATATATATATATATATATTTTTTTTTAATGCTGCCCCCTGTGCCTATGAAAATGCCCCGCGTGCCTATGCAGGCACGCGTGCCTAGGGTTGCCTACCCCTGATCTAGAGAATGTATTTTCTAGCTGTGGTGTGACGAAAAACGAATGTATTTTGATGGGTGATTTGAATACTGATGTACCGGTATCTAACAAGGACTGTCCAACGCATGGTGCTTTTACTAGGTTTAGCAAACTGTTTGACTTAACTCAGCTGATTAATGAACCCACCCGAATAAGTAAAACTACCCAAACTACAATAGATCTTATCATGGTGTCAGACAAATGCAATATCTCACAACATGGTGTGATTGTTTAAGGTATCAGTGACCACTTCATCACAGGTTCATAGAGAAAAATGTTCTAGCCTAAAAACATTAAAATCAGATCTTTCAAGAACTACTGTGTTGAGACCTTTAGTGAGCAGCTTAGGAACATGGACTGGTGTGCAGTGTTGGAAAATGATTGTGTTGATGGTGCCTGGGATTTGTTTAACCACTGTTTCCTTCAGGTAGTGAATACTATGGCTCCATATAAGCAAGTTAGGATAAAGCAGAGATCAAGCCCATGGCTTAACCCAGAAATTATAAATGCTATTAAGCAAAGGGAGGAGGCCTTGCTGAAATTTAAGAAATCCCATGAGCAAGCAGATGCTGATGTATATAAACAACGCAGAAATGAAGCTCAAAGAAGGATTAAGGAAACCAAAAAGGAGTACTACATGAATCTAATAAAGGAAAACAAAAATGAAGCTAAGAAGCTATGGAAAGCTCTGAAAGACATGGGTTGTGGGGGCAAAGCCAGCAGTGGCAAGCCCAATATTGGCCTAAATATCAAAGGTAAAATAGAATTTGATAAAGCACAGGTGACTAATGAATTTAATGCCTTCTTTACCTCAGTAGCCAACAAGCTTGTTGATGCATTGCCGCCTAAGACAGGAGTATATGGAGAGGAGTTTATTCAGAGGTTTTATTCTGGCCGAGGGGTACTGGCCAATTCGTTTACCTTGACCAAAGTGATAGTTGAGAAAGTAGCAGAAATGTTGGCCGAGCTTAATATAGCAAAAGCCACTGGCTTGGACAACATTTCTGCAAAGTTTTTAAGAGATGGGGCACAGGAAATAGCTCCCTGTGTTGCACATCTTATTAACCTCTCCCTGGAGCAAGGCATTGTACCAAGTGGTACTAAACATGCAAAGATTATTCCCTTGTACAAAAAAGGGAATAGCTCTGAGCTTGGTAATTACAGGCCAGTATCCATTTTGAGTGTCACGTCCAAAATTTTAGAAAGAGTGTTGCACAAGCAGATATCAGAATATGTTAGCAAGGACAATCTTCTATATGAATTTCAATCACGGTTTAGGAAGACATATTCTACAGACTCATGCCTCTTTATCTGACTGATTGTATTAGAAAGGAGATGGATGAAGGTAAACTGTGTGGAATGGTCTTACTTGATCTTCAGAAAGCCTTCGACACAGTAAATCATGGTATACTGCTTAATAAACTGAAAGCTCTGGGACTGAATGATACAGCTGTAAAGTGGATTGCCTCATATCTGACAGACAGGGACCAGAGGGTAGAGATCAATGGTTTTTTGTCGAATGCCAAACCAATCGTTTGTGGGGTGCCGCAGGGAAGTGTTTTAGGACCATTGCTATTTTTATTGTACATAAATGATATGAGAGAAGCATGTTCTTGTAATTTATTCTTATTTGCAGATGATTCAGCTTTGCTCATCTCCCATAAGGATCTGAGTACACTCCAAATAATGCTAGGAGAGGAACTCTCTAAGGTTAGGAATTGGCTGTCTGACAATAGGCTCTCACTTCACTTAGGCAAAACAGAGTCTATTTTGTTCGGATCTAAGCCCAGATTAAAAAAGGCTCCTGAACTCAAGGTAGAATTAGGGTCTGAGGGTATAGCAGCAAGAACGGCAGTGAAGTACCTGGGCTGTATGCTGGATGACAGTCTGGGGGGGAGGGAATGGCCTTACAGGTGCTGGGTAAGGTAAATGCCCGCACCAGGTTTTTGGCTAGAAAGGCCAATCTTCTTGACAGGGAAAGCCTTAGACTACTGGCCAACAGCCTGGTGCAGTGTCATTTTGATTATGCTAGTGTAGCCTGGTTTGAGGGACTGTCAGCTTCATTAAAGAAGAAACTACAGGTGTCACAGAATAAGCTGATCAGGGTTGTGATGGGCCTAGGACCTCGTGATCATGTTGGGAGGAGACATTTTCAGGAGCTCAACTGGCTACCAGTTGAGGCCAGAGTAGCCCAGCTTAGGCTCAACATGGTACACAAAATAATAAATAACAGGGCCCCCAAATATTTTAGTAACTATTTTCCTAGTGTTAGTGAATCACACAGCCACATAACGAGATCTAGCATAGCAAACCTGCATCCGCCAAGGTGTAGAACAAAGATGGGACAGTGCTCATTTGCTCACAGAGGAGCACAGGAGTGGAATTAGTTGCCTTTGATCACCAAACAGATCGTGAACCTGTATAGTTTCAAGGTGAACGTTAGGAAATGGCTCCTAGAAAATGTCCCAGAGTAACTATAGTTCAAGTTTCAAGTTTCAAGTTTCTTTAATAGTTGTCATACAGAAGTACAGAATACTTTTGTACAAAATGCTTCTTACTGTTGCGCTCCAGAGACTGTGCATGACAAGATAAGTATGAAATAAAAACATAGTAAAAATTAGAAGTAAAAAAAGAGGTCACAGTGTTCAGTTTAGACATATGTACAATGTTCGTAGACGTAGTTACCATACAATATACAATACTGTGCAGTGTACTAATATACAATACTATATAGTGCAAGGCATAATGGACGAGGTGCAGTTTAGGTACAATTCACAGTAGGTGTACGAGTTGTAGTGCAAATCCTTTATCAATAAATATAAAGTGTAAGTGTGTTTGTGTGATCTAAAGTGTGGAGAGTGGGTGCTGCAGTGTGTTGTTTGTTTGAGTGAGTGTGTGCTTGTGGGTGTGTGTGCTGTGTGCATTTGATGGTTGTTGCATAGTGATTATTGTTCGTTTAGCGATTATTGTTCGTTTAGCAGCCTGATGGCCTGGGGATAGAAGCTCCTTCTGAGTCTTTCTGTGCTCGCCATAAGACTCCGGTATCGCTTGCCTGACGGCAGCAGTTCAAAGAGGCAGTTGTTCGGGTGGCTCGAGTCCTTAATAATTCTCTTAGCCTTCCCCTTGCACCGCTTGTTGTAAATGTTCTGGAGGGTGGGAAGCCCCCCTCTAATTGTGCGTTCGGCTGAACGTGTCACTCTTTGTAGTCTGCTACGGTCTTGTGCAGTGCTATTCCCAAACCAGGAGGTGATGTTGCCGGTCAGGATGCTCTCTATTGTACATGAGTAGAAGTTCCTAAGGATCTTCTGACTGACTTGGAACTTCCTTAGGCGCCTGAGGAAGTAGAGGCGTTGTCGTGCCTTCTTCACAACACTGTCAATGTGTGTGGTCCATGTCAAGTCCTCGGATATGTGGGCTCCGAGGTACTTGAAACTGTTCACTCTCTCAACTGGTGCCCCGTCGATGCTGAGGGGGCTGTAGTCCTTGACCCCCGACCTCCTGAAGTCCACAATCATCTCTTTTGTTTTGCTGACGTTCAGGGAGAGGCAGTTCTCCTGACACCACTGTGACAGGTTCTCTACCTCTTCCAGGTAGGCCCTTTCGTCGTTGGCAGAGATCAGGCCCACCACTACTGTGTCATCAGCAAATTTGATGATGGTGTTGTTGTTCCGCTGTGCTACGCAGTCATGTGTGTACAGGGAGTAGAGGAGGGGGCTCAGAACACAGCCCTGGGGGGCCCCTATGTTGAGCGTGATGGATGAGGAGGTGCAGTTGCCGGCTCTTACCACCTGGGGTCTGCCCGTCAGGAAGTCCAGGACCCACTGGCACAGGTCATAGTTCAAGCCCAGGTCCCTGAGCTTGGCTATGAGTTTGGAGGGGACTATGGTATTGAATGCTGAGCTGTAGTCGATGAACAGCATTCTCACATAGTTCCCCTTCCTCTTGTCCAGATGTGATGCTGCTGTGTGCAGCACATGGGCTATGGCGTCCTCCGTGGACCTGTTGGGGCGATATGCAAATTGCAGAGGGTCCAGGTTGATGGGGAGGGAGGAACAGATGTAGCCCTTCACTAGCTTCTCAAAGCACTTCATGGCTATGGAGGTGAGGGCTACAGGGCGGTAGTCGTTGAGGCAAGCGGGCGTAGATTTTTTGGGTACAGGGATGATGGTGGACTTCTTCAGACAGGTGGGGATGACGGCCTGTTCCAAGGACAGGTTGAAGATGTCAGTGAATACCGGGGCCAGTTGGTCGGCACAGACTTTTAGGACGCGGCCGGGGATGCCGTCCGGTCCTGCTGCCTTCCTGATATCCACTTTTTTAAAGATCCGTCTCACCTCATGCTCTGTTACCCTGAACACTGAGTCTCCCTCAGCAGACCCCCCCCCCCCCCATTGCCGTGGTTTGTAGGCTGGTGTTGTTATTCACAGCCTCAAACCTCGCATAGAAGGAGTTGAGATCATTTGCTAAGGAGATGTCACTGTTCAGTTTGAGGGGGGTTCCTTTGTAGTCTGTCATTGTTCTGAGGCCCTGCCACATGCCTCTAGAGTCAGCCTGTTCAAACTGAAGTTCAACTTTATCCCTGTAACGCCGTTTTGCCTCTATTACTGCTCTCCTGACGTTGTATCTTGCCATCTTGTGTTCTTCCATGTTGCCTGTCACCAGCCCGGTGTTGTATGCTGATGTGCGCACTTTCAGAGCCTCACGGACGGATTTGTCTACCCAGGGCTTTTGATTTGGGTAGATATTAATTTTGGTGGTGGGGATTATTACTTCTACCTGAGTACAGACATAGTCAATCACCGTTTCGGTGTATTCGTTAATATTGGCTGTGTTATCACGGAATACACTCCATTTTGTGCTTCCCAGCACTGCTTGGAGTGACTCCACTGACGTCACGGCCCAACGCTTAACCTCTCGCGAGACCACCGGCGTTCGCTTGATACTCTGTTTGTACTTAGGCAAAAGAAAAATTGCAGCGTGATCGCTTTTACCGAATGGACTAAGAGCCTGTGACTTGTACCCATTCTTAAATTGCGAGTATACATGGTCTAATATGTTCTCGCCTCTGGTGGGACAGGTCACATGCTGATAGAAATTCGGCAGCACCTTTTTAAGACGCGCGCTGTTGAAATCCCCCAAGACCAAAATGGCCGCGTCAACGTTAGCTGCCTGGAGTTTGTTTACCTCGTCGTGAAGTTTTGAAAGTGCGACCTCAGTGTTCGCGTGTGGTGGAATGTACACTCCGATGAGGATGATGGACGTTAACTCTCTTGGGAGGAAGAAGGGTCGACATTTTATCGTGATAAACTCCAGGTCTGGGGAGCAGTGGTTAGACATTTCCTTTGTGTTGCCTACATCGCACCACTCCTTGTTTATCATGAAGGCAATGCCGCCTCCTTTCTTCTTTAATGACTCTTCTGCCGTCCGGTCTTTTCGGAGAACGAAGAAATGGTCTGCCGGTTCTATTGCGTGGTTCGGGACATCTGGACTCAGCCAAGTTTCTGTGAAACAGAGGACGTTACAATCCCGAATGTCCCTCTGGAATTGGATCCTTGCTCTGATGTCGTCCAATTTGTTTCCTATCGATTGCACATTGGCAAACAATATGCTGGGCAATGTGGTTCTGTGTCGTTTGGACCTCAGTCTGTTCCGGACCCCGGCTCTCTTTCCTCGTCTTCGCGGCGGCTTCTTGGCGTCTTGGCCATGGCCGGCATAACAAAGGATCTCGGCGGGCCATTTCTGCTGTTCAGCGATCCGATCCAGAGAGCAATCCAAACGGTAAGTTTTTCTTAATCCAATGTCAATGATTGACTGACGGTCATACACATATAATGCACCAACAGTTGGTGCAAATAAAACTCCTAATACTATAAAAATTAACAAAATAAAGCACAGTCTCGTCGGAGCGATCAGAAGTTCTGAAGGAACTAAGGAAGGTTCTAGTTTTTAACATAGTGTAGTTTTAGTGTGTCTGTACATTTTGTATATTGTATTTGTATATTTTATTAATAATGTTGTATTTTACTTTTTAATTCTATTTTTAGCAATATACTGTAGGCTGATGGTAATATGTGTAATACATGTTTATGTAAATACCATGTGCTGCTGAGACCAAGGACCACAATGGAAATAAGTCTGTGACTTTTTTGTGCTATCCTTGATAATTTTAGGATGCATGACTTGTTGTAACATGTAATGTATTTTAAAAATGGTCAAATAAACTAAACTAAACTAAACTAAAGTTCCGTCGTGGTCCTGGTTCTCTCACTTGGCGTCGTTTTGGCCTTTAGCACCCTCTCTCCCGCCTCCGCGGCGGCTGGGTGGGCATCTTCTGAGGCCTTGAAGTTCCTTAACTTAGCCTTGAACTGTCCCAACGTCATGTCCGTTGAACCGTGTCTTACCAGGAGTGTGAACCGTTTGTACAGCTCCGGTAGTCCTCTCATTATCATCGCCATCATTAGCCCATCGCTTGGTGCTTCTCCGGCACTCCTCAATGGCGTCGTGATCTGCTCCGCTCTGTTGACGTATTCGGTCACAGTCTCGGTGGGCCCCTTCCTCAGGCCCGTTAGTGCTATGTAGAGAGCCACGACTCTGGGTCTTCCTCGCCCTATGTAATGCTCTCTCAATACCTCCTGGCTTTCTCGGCCTCGGTCTTTAGTGTCGCGGAATATCAGCCCCAAGCTGGTGTTGTCGAGCAGCGGCGCTAACTCACAGTACGCGTTTGCGTTACGCTGGTCGTCCAGGGCTTGCTCTTCCGCCGTCAGTTCTCCTGTGGGGGCCGCCAGGATCGTCTCCTTCAGCCCCGCACCGTGCATGCAGCACAGCATGCGCTCTTCCCAGAACTCATAGTCCTCTGCTTTTCCATTGAATGTCGGCCATTTGCCCCTGCTCTTGTTTTCCAACCTCTTCGTTAGTGGTATGCTTAGCTTTTGCTCTAGTTGGCCTAGCGTCTAGCCACGCGGTGCTCCCGGCGCTAACCTAGCCTATACTTCAGCTAAGCTTGCTACAGTACCATTATTATTTCGCCCCAGCGTTATCTGGGCCCATAACCTGTTAACAGAATTCGGCTATAGGGCGACAATAATGTGGTCAAGAGGCATGGTTTCTATCTTGAGCCTTAACTGGCGTGGTTTATTTATTCACATGAAGAGCAGCAGTTCTACAGGTCTTCTCTCACTGAAACATGGGGAGAGAGAGAGAAGTGGGAGGAGACATAGCTACTTATACTCGCCACCTGGTAGTACTCCTGAGTGTCTCCGCCTAGGGCGCCCTCTACTGGAAACAGTTATATATGCAGGTAGACAGTCACTAGTGAAAACAGTTATATATGCAGTTAGACAGTTACTAACAATCCTACACAGAACCTCTGCCTTCAACAAAGGAACAAATGATTACAACTGGAGACATCTGGGAGGGGAAACAGACTGACAAAGAACTACACAAGGAACTACAACTATGGACGACAAGACAAAGTCCAGACAGTGGGACAAAACAAGCAGACTACAGACTAAACGGAGAACCTAATACCAGACAGTAACTACAAACACTAAGACTAAACAGTTAACCTAATACAATACAGTAACACTAGACTAACAGAGGAACATGAAGAAGAGCCAGAGAGAGAAGGGGATAGAGAGAGCAAGAGAGAGAGAAGGGAAAGAACACTACGAGACAGAGATACAAGGAACACACATACAGGGACGGGGAGAGGTAGAGCAGGGGAGAACAGTCCATGGACCGGTGGGACGTTACACCCTCATTTGGTGTTTTGATGATGGTGGTTGTCTAACACATATAAAATAGTGGTCCTGACTGAATTCAGTCATTAAAGAACCCAGGACGCCTATCATAAAGAGTCCCTGATGTTCCTGGCCAAATTCCCATTCAGGTCTCTGACATCAAGGCCACCTAATCATCCCTTCCCCTTAACTGGCTGATATCAATCCCTGTCTCCTGAGCCTTTTAGCCATTGTGTAGTGTGATGTGTGCCTGATGGGGTGTAAAGTACTTGAGTAATTGTACTTCGTTACAATACTTAAGTACTGTTTTGGGGGATTTGTACTTTACTCGAGTATTATTAGGTTTGTATACTTTGTACTTTTACTCCTTTACATTTCAGAAAAAAAATACATACTCTTTACTCCTTACATTTAAAATGCAGACCTACTAAGTGCAAAGTACAAATCTTGCAGGTCCAACCATTTTAATTAGTATTTTTGAATTGTTTATCTGGCCAAACTAACGTTAACGTTATTAATCCTGCAACCGCAGGTAAACAGCCAATCAAATCCCCATCAATGGAAAATTAACCCGCCCATACCCATGCTGATTGGTCCTTGTGCAAGACTAGAAAGCGGGAATCTTTGATTAAACACCTGCTATCAGAAGAATAGAGTCAGAGTGACAAGCCATAGAAGATGGCCACAATGAGTGATGAAGAGGACGAAACGGTCGGCGACGGCGTGGATGGACAAGACGAGCATCCATGGCCCTATCTACATAAAAAATACATAGTTCAAGGACTCCAACCTTATAGTGTCGTTGAGTTGCCATCATTCAAAAACCTGATAAATGGTTTGCGACCAAGCACTAACGTTATTACGAGGCCCAATGTCCGCTCGAAGATCAGCAAAGCTGCTCAAACCATGAAAGAGAAAGTCACTGCTGCTATGAGTGAAGTGGAATGGATCGCGACAACAACAGATTGCTGGACAGCCCGACGAAGAAGTTTCATTGGGGTAACCGCCCTCTGGATCGACACTGAAAGCTTTGAAAGGCGTTCTGCTGCAGAAGACTGAAGGGCTCCCATACTTTCAATGTTTTGGTCAGTGCCTTAAACAACATTCACTTGGAGTACAAAATCTGCATTATGCTGTGGTTAATATTGTGATATTATTCAGGGTATACTCCAGTATTCTGTCTTTAATATTGTGATATTATTCAGGGTATACTCCAGTATTCTGTGGTTAATATTGTGATATTATTCAGGGTACTCCAGTATTCTGTCTTTAATACTGTGATATTATTCAGGGTATACTCCAGTATTCTGTATTTAATATTGTGATATTATTCATGATAATCCAGTATGCTGTGGTTAATATTGTGATATTATTCAGGGTACTCCAGTATTCTGCCTTTAATATTCTGATATTATTCAGGGTACTCCAGTATTCTGTCTTTAATATTGTGATATTATTCAGGGTACTCCAGTATTCTGTCTTTAATATTGTGATATTATTCAGGATAATCCAGTATGCTGTGGTTAATATTGTGATATTATTCAGGATACACCATTCTGTTTTTAATATTGTCATATTATTCAGGATACTACAGTATTCGGTCTTTAATATTGTGATATTATTCATGCTGTGATGTGAATGCCGTCCATGTTAGTTTACCTTCAATGGAGAAGTGCATTAAATAATTTTAATGCAAAAAAGGTGTCCTCTGTTCTTTCATTTCAGCATGGTCTATCACAGAACACATTCCATTGTGGGCTATGTTTCATTCCAGCCTTGCCTAAACACCAGCTGATGATTTCACTAATTGGCTCACCTCTTCAACTAACTCACCTGGTGCAATGTATAGTTAACATGAAAACTTGGCTGATGATGGAATGAGTTTGAGACCCCTGGTCTATTCTTTTCCAAAACAAAAAGAATACTTTAACTTTTTAGTACTTAAGTACATTTAAAAGTAGGACTTTTTGACTTTTACTCAAGTGTGTTTTTAGTAGAGCTGGGCCGTTAACGTGTGTCGCGCGATAATATAATTGACGCCGTTAATCTTTTTCTCAACGTTGGGTCTGTATTGTCCTTAAATACTTGCCGTAGTTCCCAGCTGTGGTACCAGGAAGTGATTGCACTACCGGAGCTGTAGTCAGAATAATGTGTTAAACTAAAGTAGTGGTCCGGTAATCATTGTTATACAGGTGAGGTTAAGAAGTCCTCAGGATATAACACAATTCGGAAGTCTGTTGCAAGCCTTGTTTACATTATTAACGTTAGCGAGTTAGCATGTTAGCTCACGTTCATACGGGCGGCACTGGGAAACATCTACAAGAGGAGGAAATCCACTTTACACACTAAAGGAAGGATCGACTCGACTATCGTGAGTGTTTACAACAGAAATGGCTTGGGTTATTGGAAATATTGGACCGTTTGATGACAATGTAGCCCCTTTCGTGACTGTGATGCACGGAGTGAATCCACAGTCACTTGCTCCTCAATAGGAAACTAACCTAGATTTACCATGAAGGACTGGTTCTGGCTGAACCGTTCGTTATACAAGAATCACAGAGACGTTTCAAAGGTGCTCACAGTTGCACAAGGGTTTCGGACAGAGATACGGGATGGTTTGAAAGCTCTGCGTTGCTAATAAACATTTTAAATAATTTTTATAAACTGCTCAAAACGGCATTATTTTCGCCGTTGGGTGATCACAGCTAGCGCATGCGCACCATCCCTTATCTCTGTCCGAAATCCTCATGCAACTGTGAGTACCTTTGTAATTTCTCTGTGATTCTTGTATAACGAACGGTTCGGCCAGAACCAGTCCTTCATGGTAAATCTAGGTTGGTTTCCTATTGAGGAGCAAGTGACTGTGGATTCACTCAGTGCATCACAGTCACGAAAGGGGCTAATGACAATGTGGAGCAAATAAATGAAAATGGGGGACCCTGATGTAAACAAGACAAACGTCTTTCTCTGGTCTGCATCCCCTTAACAATTGTATGTATTGAGCCGTACTGTATTGTACCCATTCTGCAATCTGTTAAATAACGTTTTCATTCATTCATTCATTCATTCATGGAACTGTTACACTGAGCTTGTACTGAATTTGTTGAGAAACCTGCTTCTGCAGCAGTCTGTGTGTGAGCAACCAGTCAGCAGCATTGTGAATTTAGAGATTCACTAAAAGACAGATTGAGAGACAGGTTTGTCTGTGGATTAAGAAATGAAGGTTCACAGAAGAAACTGACAGAGAGTGATTTGACACTGGAGAGAGCTGTCAATATCAGTGTAACAATGTTAATGGCATCAAAGGAAGGGCACAGAAAATTACGATAAATCTGGTTTTAAAAGAAACACTGGAAATTACAAAAAGAAGAGACATGTTCATGCTGTTGAACAAGGAGATAGAACAGCTAGTGACTCCTCAGATGAAGAGGAGAGGATACATCTCCTCCTCTGGTCATTATTTGGGTAGAACACACCTATTTTGAACACCTTCGGCAGATTTTTTTTTTTTTTTTTTTTTAGCCATTTTAATCTAGATTAATCTAGATTAATTCCAGGATTGCAGGTAGATTAATCTAGATTAAAAAAATTAATCTATGCCCAGCTCTAGTTTTTAGCCAGATACTTTGACTTTTACTTGAGTCTGATTTTGAGACAGTACCCATACTTTCACTTAATAATTTCTGGGTACTTTTTACACCCTGGTAGTCATTGTGTAGTGTGATGTGTGCCTGGCAGCCATTGAACCTGCGTAGCCCAAGGTTGGGTGCTACACAGTAGTGGTGAATGAGGCAATTTCCACCCTACATTGTGGAGAGCGCTTTGAGTCTGATTTGAGGCTGTATAAATGTAATAAATTATTATTATAATTATTCATTAAAATAGTGTGGTAGTGCCTCAGACAAGGAAGATTTAGCCACTGAGGTGTGGCATTAATCAGTTGAGCATCAAAATGACAGGAAGTATGAGTTCATTCCTGATGTATTTCACCCACACAGACAGTACTAACAAATGCTTTCCCCTCGCCTGTGTTTCAGGGCTCCGACGCCTGACTAACTGCGGAGAAGATCTCGCCACCCGCCCTGACAGACAGTCGAGCTGTCGGACGAGAACACGGGCCGGAGGAGAGGAGAGAGGACAGCTTAAAACAACACGCCAGCGGCGGCTCCAAGTCACTCAGTGCAGCCCTAAATCTGCCAAACGCCAGGTCACCCTGGGTGAAACTCTAGTTAGAGAGAGAGAGAGAGAGAGAGAGAGAGAGAGAGAGAGAGAGAGAGAGAGAGAGAGAGAGAGAGAGAGAGAGAGAGAGAGAGAGAGAAAGAGACAGGGAGAGAGACAGGGAGAGAGACAGGGAGGGGGCGGGCGGAAGAAGGAGAGAGAGTCTGTGTCAGCAATAGGGAGAGAGATTGGGGAGGAGAGAGAGACAGATTTATTGAATTAATCCAACACTCAGCAGATTACATTCATGAGGGAGGTTGTGTAGCCTGATATATTTATATCATTTTCCAGACAATTATTGGAGCTGATTGCTAGAGAGAGGTGGATTTAGAGGGCCGGCGCGGAGAGAAAAATTGCATCTCGGGAGGCTGACTAATACGGAGCAAGTTTCCTTTGCTCTTTCCCCCCCTCTGGCGAAATCGACGATTTATCCACCTCTCAGCTATTATGCTTATTGAGGGTGCGGCTAGTTATTGGGAATTGAAGCTGAGGTTAATGGCCATCTATTCTGGGAACTTTATCACCTTGCAGCATTTTCCCCCCGTCTTGAGCGATGATCTGAGCTTGGTTGTGAGCAGAGTGGACGGTGGCGGTCTGTGCGACACGACGTACAGTAACTGCATAGACCTGTTCGCTGTCAGACTCAGTGTGCGCGCGCATCACCGGGGCAGAAAGGAACATTCCTTTGTGTACTATTTTGATTTTCCAATGTACATGGTTCATGCAATGATATATAGATCTCTAATATCACCCCAGTACAGTCAAACGTAATCCTGGTCAGAACAACAATCACTCCATGCCTTAGCTAAATATGTAAAAAGTGAAAGACTCACACTCACAGCCCTGCTGCTGATTTGGCAAAAAGACATCCAGCTGTTTTAGTTTGAAACTACTTTTAGTCAGGGGAGTGTCATGGTTTCTCCATAGAGCCCTGTCTTATTATTTTGTGCAGCAGCTCGCGCAGGTCCAGGGTAACTTAGTCACGTGACTGAGTTGGTATTGCTGATTGGCTCAAACACGGTATGTTTTGTGGCAGACCGGCTGGCGTGGTAATAGACGGCCTCTATGTGTCGGCCAAGGTACTGGGGCATATGCCCATATTAGCAGTTCGGGAGAAACTCCCGGCAAAGCAGAGCGCATCAGCGCAGATGAAGCGCACCTGTGCCAGACACGCCCAAAACAGGTGAGGGCAATCACTACACCATAGAAAATGGAAGAATTAATTGAAGTAGCTGAGGCGAAACCGGTACGAACATGAGTAAGAGAGAAGAGAAGAAGAGGAGGAAGATTGCTGTCAGTGTGACCCCATGCTGTCTTTATCTGCTTTTGGAAAGAGGACCCTGCTGTGTGCTATATCCCCTGAACATATGAGAACCCGCCTGTGCATCGACCCCTGCTGGTCTGACGTCTCTTCTCCCGGATCATCCCCCCCCCGTACGCCTATTGCTTATTAACAGCGGAGGAGTGCGCCGAATGCTTCCGCGTTTTCCCTGATTGGCTGCGACACGCCCCGCGGCAGGCGCGGCAACCGCAGAGCGGAGCGGCAGACCAGAGCTTGCGGCATTATTTAGCCGTAAACCGCCATGATTCTCATTCGAAGCTTAGCTCACCTGGCAGCGCGGCGGTCCTGCGGTCCTGCGGTCCGTTGTTTTCAAGTTCGAATCCCATCATTTTTTTTTTTTTTTTTTTTTTTTTAACGTGTATTCTTTCGCCGGTTAAGGTTAGGCATGGTTAAGGTTAAGGTTAGGCATTGTTTCGGAGTTGGTTAAGGTTAGAAAGGTTAAGTTTAGGCGCTGTTAAGGAGCTGGTTAAGGTTAGAGTTTGTCTTAGAGAATGGCAATATTCTTTCTATGGTTAAGGTTAAGGTTAGGCATGGTTAAGGTTAAAGTTTAGGTTAGGCATTGTTTCGGAGTTGGTTAAGGTTAGAAAGGTTAAGTTTAGGCGCTGTTAAGGAGCTGGTTAAGGTTAGCGTTTGTCTTAGAGAATGGCAATAGACAGCCTATTTCTGCACTGCCGCTCTTAAAGACTCTCGCGCTGCCGCGGTCACATGGTCACATTGTCACATTCTTGCACTCCTCCGCTGTTAAAAAGCAACACGCCGCCCGTACGAGAACTGCTCTCTGTGGACCGAACCCTGCTAACGGACCAAGACACTTCTCTAGGATTATGTACTGGCTGACGATCACACTAACCCCTTTCCCCATAAACAACATTAAAACTGCTGTCTACTGTGTGCCGTGTGTATTTAGTTAAATCCAGTTTAGTGACAACACATAACACCCCAGAGTCTGTCACAGTTTGTATACAGCGAACATGTCTATTGGTTGGAGCAGAACTGGTTTCTCCTAGTCCTGAGACTAAACTACTACCACTAGTCCTGAGACTAAACTACTACAACTAGTCTTGATACTAACCTACTACCACTAGCCCTGAGACTAAACTACTACCACTAGTCCTGAGACTAGACTAGTCCTGAGACTAAACTACTACAACTAGTCGTGAGACTAAACTACTACCACTAGTCCTGAGACTAAACTAGTCCTGAGACTAAACTACTACCACTAGTCCTGAGACTAAACTAGTCCTGAGACTAAACTACTACAACTAGTCCTGAGACTAGACTACTACCACTAGTCCTGAGACTAAACTACTACCACTAGTCCTGAGACTAAACTCAGCTACCAGGGTTCTCACCCACACCAAACCCTGGCAGCACATCACCCCCACCCATATCCACCTTCACTGGCACCCCATCAAATCCTTCATCACCTACAAAACCCTCCTCATCACTTATAAGTCCCTCCATGCTCTGGCACCTCAGTACCTCACTGACCTCCACCCGTATACACTCAGTCACAGTTCCTGCCATCCTCAGACACCGGTCAGCTCTCCATTCGCGGAACCAGACTGCAGACCTTTGGGAACAGAGCTTTCAGCGCGGCAGCTCCCACCCTCTGGAACTGAAGTCGTGTTTTTGGTTTCGTGGGAATAGCACCACCATGAGGCCAACTGGCTCAGAACTTCACAGGCCCTTGCTATCTTAGAACAAACATTATGTCATGTTACAAGTAACACTTCACTACCTGTATACCATATACCATCTTTCAGAAATTCACTCTGCTCTGGCGGTCATATGGTTTGGTCTTTTGACTATTTCAATTACAGATTTAATAAATTCCACACAGCAAGAATCAGGTAAACAGCCTGAGAGGAGGGGGAAAAGGGATTTTCCAAAAACTTTAAATGGTGGAAAATCCAATATGGCACTCTTCATAGGTCCTTATGGCATGTCAAGATTGTTTATTGTGCACAGTTAACCACCTAAAAAATACATACCTAAGTAAATGGAAGATTGCTCCACTTCTATCAGGTCCATTTGCATGTTCTTGGTATCTAGGGACATCTATGGATCTCAGGGAATGTATTCCCAGTGTCAGAAATATTGTGTCTGTTACTAGGCTTGAGTAAACTGTGATGAATCAAAGGAGAATATAAATTATGATTTTTCTTTGCATCTTTGACAGTGAATAACACCATGCTAAAAATGACCAGACATGAAAAACTAGCTCGTTCAGCACCTTCTTGATCTCACGTGTATAAAAATCTAAGCAAATGAATAAAGGAAAGATGATTAAACAGAAGGTTTTGTAGATACAGTACTGAATTCTGCCATCCGGACACATGCTATTTGAAATATGATTATTGAATATAGAATATCAGGCCTTATTATAGCCAAGTTGCACATCTATGGTTCGGGCCAAATCTCCCTTTTCCAATGGCAGAGTTGAATCTGGATTTAGTATCACCAGGCGTGATTCACAAACCGTGAATGAAATCTACTGTAAGTACAGTTACATTTTTATAATGTAAATTTGTCCACCATTTTTCATCAGATTGCAATGCCGTTTTTTGCTAGACGTTCACAGAAAGGTAGACAAACTAACAGAAAACATTCTGTTTTATGGCAATAACGTTCAGGTTTGTGGGATATGATCCCGAAAAATTATAGAAATAAAAAGTCAATCTAGAAGTCAGATGATTGACAGGGGCTGGCGTGAGCTAGGAAGTGTAGTTTTCTGAAATGTGAAAGCCCATCGAAAGCCCAGGGTCTCCTCTCCTCATAGGACTACAAACTAAATGGCGGCGTCATTTCCTTGCACCAATCCTCGCCTTTTTCCGACTAGATTAATATTAGTGAAATATAGAACTAATATTTCACTAATAACACTTGAACAAACGTAGTGCAGAAAATATACACTTTGACTGCTGTTTTGACAGGGTTAGGGTCTTTACTCTTGGCTACATTTTGGAGAAAAAAACGCAACATTAATTCATACACTCTGTAGAGATGGATTTATGGCATGATGTCATTTTGGGTCTAATACCGGACCCGTCGGGCTTAAGAGGTTAAAAGAGTCGTCCTCTGTGGTCCCAGTGCAGCAGCAGTCATTAATTTTGTTTTAGTTTTTTTGGCACCACCCGCAGGTATAAGCACTCTCTTTCTCCGCTTTATGATAAGAATGCATTTCCACCATGGGCTTTGAATTTGTTCCTTCAGCCTGCTACTAATATGCCCAGGGTAAGCATGCTTACAAACCAATCAGTAGCTATTTCGTTCCGGTACGTTATCTGTTACTAGGTAAATTAGGATGACTTTTTGAATCAACGTTATCATGCCGAGACTTTCGAAACTTCAAGAAGCGTGCGACTTTTACAGTAAAGTCACAGAGGTGTTCAATTGCAAGGAGAGACTCATGGATTTCGTGTTCAAGTAAAGGTAAGATAACATATTTTTATTATTATATTTAAGCAGTTATGGCTGCTGGTTAATACGGTGGCGATGGTGATGGCGATCTTGTTAGGGCAGCGGTGGCGGAGCCCAATAGCAGAACACAGGGAGAGAGATAATGGAGCGTTTGAGGTAGGTTTTAATTCCTTTAGGTTCCGAGCAGACACGGCAATAGAGAATATACAAGAATGTGCGACATTGGACGAGTAGTGACTCTTGCTTGAGTTTCTCAGGAATGTCCGGGCGGGTGGTACGTCAGGAGACAGCGTCGGCCGAGAGTGGTGGTCCTGGGCACAGGGAGAACAGAGGTTAGGACATGGCAGGCAATACAGACAGAGCAGGCAAGCTGGGTACATCCTCGTACCTAGGTTAGATGGATTGATAGGGTTGATATCTGGGCCGGTGATGAGCTGACGACTTTCAGCTGGGCTGATTGTTGCCAGATCACAGCGTGGGAA
>NC_140168.1:161674626-161702126 GCF_963971535.1 Notolepis coatsorum
GCAAATAAAAACTCTGAATCTGAATCTGAACTACTATCTAACTACTGTATATTTATCTAACTACTGTGGCTATCTATCTAACTACTGTAGCTATCTATCTAACTACTGTATCTATCTATCTAACAACTGTATCTATATATCTAACTACTGTATATATCTAACTAATGTATCTGTCTGTCTGTCTGTCTGTCTGTCTGCCTGTCTGTCTGTCTGTCTGTCTGTCTGTCTGTCTGTCTGTCTGTCTGTCTGTCTGTCTGTCTGTCTGTCTGTCTGTCTGTCTGTCTGTCTGTCTGTCTGTCTGTCTGTCTGTCTGTCTGTCTGTCTGTCTGTCTGTCTGTCTGTCTGTCTGTCTGTCTGTCTGTCTGTCTGACTGACTGTCCAAGTTTCTATATGTTTATTTGTTTATTAGCAAAGGATCCCCATTAGCTGACGCCGAGACGTCAACTAGTCTTCCTGTGTCTGTTCACTGCACCAAAGAGCCCTGTTCTGTCCTTTTCTGTTGTGTTATGTTGTGTTCTATAGCCTACTGTTCTGTGTTCTGTCATGTTCTATACCGTACTGTTCTGTTCTATACTGTTCTGTTGTTTCCTGTTGTACTGTTCTGTTCTGTTCTGTATTATACTGTGTGGTCTGGCTATTCCGCCCACTATGTGGAGTGAATACCAGATCACCTGCCCTGATGGAAACCCTTTTGACTTCCACCAAGATCACCTGCCCTGATGGAAACCCTCTTGACTTCCACCAAGTTCACCTTCCCTGATGGAAACCCTCTTGACTTCCACCAAGATCATCTGCCCTGATGCAAACCCTCTTGACTTCCACCAAGTTCACCTGCCCTGATGGAAACCCTCTTACTTCCACCAATATCACCTGCCCTAATGGAAACCCTCTCGACTTCCACTCATACCTTGTCTCCTTTTAAGTGGACGCAGCTCATGGGCGACTCTCTTGCTTTAGAGCCTTGCTATTGATTTTTAACCAAATGAAATCAGGTGGTTTCCATCATCCCAGCTTTGCCCTGCAGGAGATGTTAAACCGTGAGGGGCGCGTAAATCCTCACCAATAAAGACGACAAGTGGCCTGGCTGTTGTGATAGCGGTCATAAAGAAATGTAATAAATGAAAAACTTGATTTATGGCCAATCACAGACATTTTAGCCAGTTCTAACCTTGCTTTGTTAAAGCCCCGGTTTGGATTTTCTTTTCTATCATATAGGCCTATATGGGAAGTATATTCATATACCTTCTGGAGGGTTAAGAGACAGCACATGAGAGCGGAGTGCTATAGTGTGAGAGTCACTGCTGTGCTGCGGCAACAGACTCGAGGACACAGGCTGAGCACAGGGGTGCCAACATCACAGAATAGCACCACCCCAAGTGTATTAAAGCTGTTTATACAGGGCGGTCGGGTGGCGTAGCAGAGATTGCGCTCGTCACCAATGTAAGAGGCTGCGGTCTCGACTCCCGGAGTCAGCATTGCCCTGCGGCTTGGGCCGGTGGTCACACACTAAAAACAGATGGGTCAATTCTATAACCCAATTTCTTGGTTAATCGTGTTGGGTTAAAATTATGGGTTAATTCTCTGAGCATAACCATTATTTGGGTTATTGAGATAAAATTTTGACCCAATTTTGACCCAATTTGTGAGTTATAATAATTATGGGTCAATTTTCTGAGACATAACCCATGTGTTGGGTCAGAGAACTGGGTGTTTCCGCCGGGATCTGCAAAGCTACACCCCTCCCCCACTGGGAACTATATGTTCCAGTCAGTCAGACGGTCATGTTCACAGTCAACACGGTCCCACGTTCACAGTCAACACGGTCCAACAAACCCTCTTCACGATCACGGAAAATACTTCACTGACTCAAGGTAAGATCTCGTTTCGTTAGCACAGTATTTATATCTCAACCCATCCATTGTACCTATTGCGTCGTGTTAACCATGCACTGTGAACGTTGTGGAACTAAATTAGCTAGCTCTTCACAGCTATCTGTCGTGTCATCAGCTAGCTAGCTAGCTAGCTATCCACCGCAAGTTGCAACTTAGCTACTCATTTCTATAATCGGTTCATCTCTAACCTTGTAAAAATATGTGGTAACCTCTATTAATAAATAAGCCACACGACACGACACGACACATAAATCATTACCGTTCAAGCATGCTACCGAAAGTGACCAAGTCTATGAGTATTACAAAGGTTCTGGCTAGTAGCTAGGCCTAGTTAACCAGTACTAGTAACGTTACTGTTATTGCTAATTTTACCGTGTTTTGGGTTGTAATGATACCAGATTAACTGGAGACTATCTATAGCTGTGTAACGTTATATGATTGATATCTGTATTAACCATATGTGTGTAATAAAGCTGTTGTCCTCTCAATGCAGTGACATAGCTGGTTCGCTAGCTAGCTACATACTGAGATTTAGCGCCATTTTGCGCCATTTTGAGGTCTACATTTCCATCATCTCTCTAATGTCCCGCGATTCGGGCATCAATTTACAACATCCTATACTAAATTAAGCAGTAGACTGCGGAAGCCAGACATGTGGTGAGGCTTTTTACACCTGAAATCAGTGCTAAATATTCTAGGCTGCTATGTCAGCAAGTATACTTGGCCTATCGTTCACACGTGGCTGAGTACTTGGGCATGAGGCATTAATTAATTGCAGATGTGTTCATTTCCACATTGCTTTCTCTTTTGTTTGAGGCCAGTCTTGATGGACAGCTTTGTCGCAGAAAAGCTTTTTGAGTGGCAATTGCCAGAGCTCACAGAAAGTTTTAAAGGTGAGAATTTTTACTTTCTTGCCCATGAAAATGTTTCCATGACAAAGCAGTATTGTATAGGGTTTCAACACACATGCAGGCACACACACATTATTCTGTTCTTCATCTTGGTTCTCTGGTCCTGCCAGCCTGGTCCTGTGTTGGAGTTAGCTGCCACTGGATGGCACTGAAATTACTGTAAAAGTATTTTTGTTTTCTGTCTTTGTCTTTCAGATCAAGATATCGATGAGGAGGCGTTTCACCTTTTAGATGGCGAAACAATCCGGAACCTCATCCCCAAAATAGGCCCCAGGCTCAAGTTTTCAAAACTTTACAGAGAATTTGTAAGTGATCACTAAGTGTTCTAACATCAAGGCAGATGGCGTATACATGCTTTAAATGCAAAAGGCTAATTCCTGGTGATGCCAAGTCTCTCTTTTCACATTTACGAGTAGCACACAATATAATACAAAACTGATGCAGAGGGCTTCCAAGGTTCTTTAAATCATTCTTACTTATTACAGAGGGCTTGTTTCCCACATCACAAAAGCCATAATCAAAGCTGGTGATACGATAGTTTAGCTTATCTAGTGAGATAAGCTTTTGTTCTATGAGTGCATTTAACACAAGTTTAAATTCGTATGGCCCTACCCCTTCGAGGATGTCATGCATTATGTCCAGTGCCATATTGTCCGTAACATGATAAAAAGACAGACTGTTGAGGACACTGTCTCTTTTAAGGCCTGTCTGAGAGGGGCTGTCTGTCCGTAAATCCTCTGTGTGAGTATTCACATCTCGGGACAGCGTATCGTCTACCTGTGTCTGTACTTTCAAGACATCTCTGTGTATTTTGCATAAACGGCACACATGGTTCCCCGAAAAACTCTCTATGTAACCAAGTATTGCGTTCAATCCTAAATTGTCTCCCACTACCTGAACAGGGCGATTTCAACAGCGCGCGTCTTAAAAAGGTGTTGCCGAATTTCTATCAGCATGTGACCTGTCCCACCAGAGGCGAGAACATATTAGACCATGTATACTCGCAATTTAAGAATGGGTACAAGTCACAGGCTCTTAGCCCATTCGGTAAGTCCGAACGCCGGTGGTCTCGCGAGAGGTTAAGCGTTGGACCGTGACGTCAGAGGAGACACTCCAAGCTGCACTTGAATGCACAGACTGGAGGGTATTCCGTGATAACACAGCCAATATTAACGAATACACTGAAACGGTGCTTGACTTTGTCTGTACTCTGGTAGAAGAAACAATCCCCTCTACCACAATTAGAATCTACCCAAATCAAAAGCC
The DNA here is from genome assembly GCF_963971535.1 of Notolepis coatsorum. Classification (NCBI taxonomy): domain Eukaryota; kingdom Metazoa; phylum Chordata; class Actinopteri; order Aulopiformes; family Paralepididae; genus Notolepis; species Notolepis coatsorum. Next base: position 161,678,696 of record NC_140168.1, read on the forward strand.
CTGGGTAGATAAATCCGTCCGTGAGGCTCTGAAAGTGCGCACATCAGCCTAAAACACCGGGCTGGTGACAGGCAACATGGAAGAACACAAGACGTTCTGAGTTACCATATAATATACAATACACAATACTATGCAGTGTACTAATGTACAGTACTATCTAGTGCAAAGCAGAAATGGGATGAGGTACCTAAAATTGTACCTCATCCCATTTCTGCTTTGCACTAGATAGTACTGTACATTAGTACACTGCATAGTATTGTGTATTGTATATTATATGGTAACTCAGAACATTGTACATATGTCTATACCGAACACTGTGACCTCATTTTCTTCTTCTAAATTCATGCTATATTATGTTATTATGTTATTTGATACTATCTTGTCTAGCACAGTCTCTGGAGCGTAACAGTAAGAAGCATTTTGTATGAAAGTATTCTGTACTTCTGTATGACAACTATTAAAGAACTTGAACTTGAAGACGGCAAGATACAACGTCAGGAGAGCAGTAATAGAGGCAAAACGGCGTTACAGGGATAAAGTTGAACTTCAGTTTGAACAGGCTGACTCTAGAGGCATGTGGCAGGGCCTCAGAACAATGCCAGATTACAAAGGCTCCTCCCTCAAACCGAACAGTGACATCTCCTTAGCAAATGATCTCAATTCCTTCTATGCGAGGTTTGAGGCTGTGAATAACAACACCAGCCTACAAACCACGGCAATGGGGGGGGGGGGGGGTCTGCTGATGGAGACTCAGTGTTCAGGGTAACAGAGCATGAGGTGAGACGGATCTTTAAAAAAGTGAATATCAGGAAGGCAGCAGGACCGGACGGCATCCCCGGCCGCGTCCTAAAAGTCTGTGCCGACCAACTGGCCCCGGTATTCACTGACATCTTCAACCTGGAACAGGCTGTCATCCCCACCTGTCTGAAGAAGTCCACCATTATCCCTGTACCCAAAAAATCTACGCCCGCTTGCCTCAACGACTACCGCCCTGTAGCCCTCACCTCCATAGCCATGAAGTGCTTTGAGAAGCTAGTGAAGGGCTACATCTGTTCCTCCCTCCCCATCAACCTGGACCCCCTGCAATTTGCATATCGCCCCAACAGGTCCACGGAGGACGCCATAGCCCATGTGCTGCACACAGCAGCATCACACCTGGACAAGAGGCAGGGGAACTATGTGAGAATGCTGTTCATCGACTACAGCTCAGCATTCAATACCATAGTCCCCTCCAAACTCATAGCCAAGCTCAGGGACCTGGGCTTGAACTATGACCTCTGCCAGTGGGTCCTGGACTTCCTGACGGGCAGACCACAGGTGGTAAGAGCAGGCAACTGCACCTCCTCATCCATCATGCTCAACATAGGGGCCCCCCAGGGCTGTGTTCTGAGCCCCCTCCTCTACTCCCTGTACACACATGACTGCGTGGCACAGCGGAACAACAACACAATCATCAAATTTGCTGATGACACAGTAGTGGTGGGCCTGATCTCTGCCAACGACGAGAGGGCCTACCTGGAAGAGGTAGAGAATCTGTCACAGTGGTGTCAGGAGAACTGCCTCTCCCTGAACGTCAGCAAAACAAAAGAGATGATTGTGGACTTCAGGAGGTCGGGGGTCAAGGACTACAGCCCCCTCAGCATCGACGGGGCACCGGTTGAGAGAGTGAACAGTTTCAAGTACCTCGGAGCCCACATATCCGAGGACTTGACATGGACCACACACATTGACAGTGTTGTGAAGAAGGCACGACAACGCCTCTACTTCCTCAGGCGCCTAAGGAAGTTCCAAGTCAGTCAGAAGATCCTTAGGAACTTCTACTCATGTACAATAGAGAGCATCCTGACTGGCAACATCACCTCCTGGTTTGGGAATAGCACTGCACAAGACCGTAGCAGACTACAAAGAGTGACACGTTCAGCCGAACGCACAATTGGAGGGGGGCTTCCCACCCTCCAGAACATTTACAACAAGCGGTGCAGGGGGAAGGTTAAGAGAATTATTAAGGACCTGAGCCACCCGAACAACTGCCTCTTTGAACTGCTGCGGTCAGGCAAGCGATACCGGAGTCTTAAGGCGAGCACAGAAAGACTCAGAAGAAGCTTCTATTCCCAGGCCATCAGGCTGCTAAACGAACAATAAACACTATGCAACAACCATCAAATGCACACAGCACACACACCCACACGCACACACTCACTTAAACCACACAAACACACTTTATATTTATTGATAAAGGATTTGCACTACAACTCGTACACCTACTGTAAATTGTACCTAAATTTCACCTCATCCCATTTCTGCCTTGCACTATATAGTATTGTATATTAGTACACTGCATAGTATTGTATATTATATGGTAACTCAGTTACGTCTATTCTGCATCGAACATTGTACATATGTCTATACTGAACACTGTGACCTCATTTTTTTTTACTTCTAATTTACATGCTATACTATGTTATTTTATTTCATACTTACATTGTCTTGCACAGTCTCTGGAGCGTAACAGTAAGAAGCATTTTGTATAAAAGTATTCTGTACTTCTGTATGACAACTATTAAAGAAACTTGAAACTTGAAACAACGGCGAATTTGACAACGCCTTGGAAGCTAGGCGTGTTAACAGTTATGCCATCCCTCTCAAGACACTTTAGTTCTTCCACAATAGGGTGCAACACTGCATCAATGCCATAGGTTTTTGCATCATCTGATTTATAGACTGCCAACAAGAAGTGTGACTGCAAATTGGATAGGATGTCTGGTGACAAACTCTTCAAGATAAAATATATAAATCCTAACTTGTGAACCCCAGTCTTTGACCCGAGGGGGTTCACAGTTTCACAATCATCATTGTATAACAGCAATGGGATTGACACCTCTTTCAAAAAGAGTGGAGGATTTTTACAGAAATCTCCATCAAATATATCCTGAAGAGCATCACTCTCTCTTCGTTGCCATTCCATCATGGCCTGTAAAACACCAGGAAGCTCCAGTATCTTGACCAGAAGACGCTTTAATGGAATACGCTGAAAGGTATCAGTCAGAGCAACTTGTCGAACGGTGCCAGTGGCAGAGTCTCTCCGCTGTACAAAGGTTTGGTTATCGGAGAAACACTCCTCAATTGGCTGGATGAAGTTCCCAGAGTTAGTAAAATACCTAATCTGTTTATAGTCTGTCTCCAGACCCTCGAAAGGGTTAGCTGCATCTAAAAAGTCCTGCCTGAGCTCCTCTACCTGTGGGTTTTGATCATGCCCAAACTGACTGAAAAGCGACATGGTCTTTGTTTGTAGTCTGCTCACTAAATCTCCAATTAAACTTGAGGTTTGCTGAACCACAACATTTATATTTGTAAAGGTCTGGGAAGATTTTGATCTAAGATGAGCTATAAAATGGGCTACTCTCTCTGTGATTCCCTCTTGCTCTAGTTCGTCCCATTCATCATCATTATCTTCATCTTCCTCCATGGCTTATCGACATCAGATAATGCAATGCTACAGTTTCATGTGTGGGTCTGTGTTAAGCCACAACACAGAAATTGGTCCAGGGTATGCTACCTTTCTGGCTCATTTTGAAGGCTATAATGAAATTCAAAGTGGTCTCACAGGAAACTCCCTTTTCGCTGAATTGTATGTACCGGCCAGGGTCACTGTTAAGGGTACAACATACAGACCAGGCATGACAGTATTTATGTCCTATGACCAAGATGGAGAGCCTCAGTTTGGGCTTATTAAAGCCATTTTGGTTTTAGAGCCATCTGTAAAGCTAGTTGTTCAGAGGTGGGAGACAATGGGGTTTGAGAAGCATTTCTTTGCTTACAGTGTGATCCAAACCAAAGATTTGTTGGCTATCGATGTGAAAGAGCTGCTTGATCATCACCCACTACATGCAGTCCAGTCATACAGAGATGTTGATACTTTATTCATCTCTCTGCGCTATAGACGTTTTTAGACTGTGAATGGCCATCTAAATGGCCACTGCCACTTGTAAATAGTGAGGAAAAAAATCAGGAAAGAAACACTGCCTTGATTTACTAGAAACACAGTGATAGCCTACAGTATATATTCCGAACATATTTTGAATAGTTAGTCTTTAGTTTCATGCTGTGGACTGCCTTACTCTGCTACAACTCTTCGATGACTGAGATACATTGTTGGACTGCTGGGATGGGGAAACTCCTTGGACTACTGAGATGACATTAATTGTTGTAAGTAAGAATGTGTTTAATTAAAATAGTTCTACAACTAAACACTAACCACTTTAAACCCTATGACAAAATAAATCTTCACCAGTATTTAAATTTTTCCATGTGTGTAGGCTATTGGCCATCTTGGGTGTCAATCGGTTAAATGGAAAATGACACTGCTGACTGCAAATATATTTTGTATCTGTACACAACAACTCACTTTAACCTAAAATGCCTCTAAGCTGATAACCTTTCTTTGCTGCAAAAGGCTTCGAATGCTGAGCCACCTGCAACAAGCCTTGTTGCTACCATATCCCCCATGGAGGAATCTGCAGCTTCTCGATCTAGCCACGAGGTCCCCACCGTAGAGGAATCGAGGGCAGCAGACCAGATTGTGATTCTACGACCTGTTCCACTATTTGTAAGTTGTTCAAGAAGCATGGATGGATCTGGAGTACATATCTCAGAACTTCAATACTTAAACTAACTCATCTATACTCTTGTCAGTATTTAGACCGTGGCTATGTAAGTTTTCTTCCTCCAGCCTAGGTCATAGAGAAATGGAACATTTGATGAGTAGTAATATTAGTAGAAAATAAGGATTCATTTTTCTATCGCATCACATACAGGACACCCAATGTTAACCCGTTGAGTAACAAGTTTTTCTACAACTCAAGTTCAGACCTATGTTGTTCTATTTCAGTAGCACTAAAAGTGAGTTTTCTTTATTGTATCAGAAACTTCAGAATGTAATCTTTCAAAAGAGACCAGGATCATGCATGTGCTATAAGTATAAAGTATAGTATTTTGTGTTGTGTTTGTAAATAGCTGTTTAAAAAAAACACTTTCCATTCCTGCACGAAAATCAATCAGATCCAATTTGATTGTACTCCAGGTACAGGGTTGATGCATTTTATCCCCCCCCCCCTCCCTGCTCTTTGTTTCAGGTACAGGACTTTTTCCATAATTTAAGCATAACATTGCAAAGGGTGACAGAGTTCTATCTTGTCTTATCGTTTCCAGGACATATGGTGCATCAAAGGCCGGAAGGGAATGAAGAATGGCAAACCTTTCTACTATCCAGCTACTGGATTCATTGAAGAAAGGCTTCGGAATGTCCGAAAGAGGCGGGGTTCTGGGTCCAGACAGCGAATGCCTGAAGCCAACGCGCCACCCAGGGCATATACCAGGTAATACCTGGGGTCGGCAAAAAGGGCCATGTTTTCCTGTGTCCCCAGGGGGTAACTATATTCTTCACCAGGGGGAGCTTACTGCACATGAATCCTCAAGGGGGGCTCCATGGAGCAAAAATGGCTGATTCCTGACTTTACCTCGTTTAATATACCTTGTTGAACCCCTCACCAAAACATGCAACAATGCTGGGCAATAGCACCTCCCTCTGGTCAGCCGGGGCGCCTGACTGGAGGGAAAGGATCTGATTGTAATAATGTCCTACTGGTGAAAATGGGTTACGAAATTGGAGATCATTTTTAGATAGTTAATTTACAATGTGTTATATATATGTTTCTATAGAATCGACCCTGCCAGAAGAAAGGGCCCACCAGCAAACGGAGTGGCTGAAACATAACCTGGAGCCCTTCACTCAAGTTCAGGAGTACATGAAGGACACCGTCCTCTACAGAGCCAAGTGGATTCGGGGAAATCACTCCAAGGACATAGAAGAGGTCATTACGGAGTACCCTCGCCTCACCAGCCCAGGCATGGTATGGATCTACTGTAACATATTGCATCTACAAGGTTTTGTACTGCTTTACTGCCCTGTTGGAACACTTCCCCAGATATTGATAGATCAAAACACATATATACTAAGGCTGTCAAAGTTAACGCGGTATTAACACGTTATCGCCCGATTCTATTAACGCCACTATTTTTTTTAACTCACGATTAACTTTTAAGATTTTTTTTTACTAGACTATACTCAGGTGTATTATTGATGCTCTCATTGATACTATGTTTGTTTCTGAAATGTGTGTGTGTGTGAGATATAGAGAGAGAGAGGGGGGTGAGAGAGAAGGGAAGGGGCAAGAGAGAAAGAGAGCTGGGAGAGTGTGTGTGAGAGAGAGAGGGGGCGGTGTGTGCGATTACTCAGCCCTTGTGTGGGTGAATGTAACAAGTTCCTAACATTTTCTTTCCCCTATTATTTCATGTACACTTTATTCATTGGTTTAATGAATTTTCTTTCTTTTAAGTTATTTTGTGCATCACTCTGTTTTGAATTTGATGCAAATTTGCAATGCATGAGGGTCATCCTTTTGTGTTAAATGACTGCATAACGAAAGCATTTGTTGACTTGCATGTTGATAAGAGAGTATTAAAACTTGGAAAAAGATCCGTTTAAGGTAGAAAACATTTGATTAATTTGTGATTAATCGCGAGTTAACTATGGACAATCATGCGATTAATCGTGTTAAATATTTTAATCGATTGACAGCACTAATATATACATATAGAAATACGGGACTTAGCGTCTACCCATCTCCCTCCTCCTCCATCTCTTCCCCCACCTTTCCTCCTGCTACTTCACCTATTCCACCTCCTCCTCATTTGTACGTTTTGCGTTACGTACGGCTGTCCTTAAGAATGCTACATGCTTGGACTCTGGTCCCTCAATATTATATATAACGTGCTGGAGAAACTCCCATGCATGAACACACTGCCTGGGGTACTTTATGTCAAATACATAAAATGCTTTAAAACACGTATCAACTGCCCCGAGCATTGTGCTTTCAGGGTGTGCCCGACCTGCATAGATCACAAATGCCTGAGCACAACATGTGTGTGCGATTACTCAGCCCTTGTGAGAGAGAGAGGAAATTCACATCCTATCAAGATGGAATGTGCATTGTGTTTAATGAATGCTTTTATGGATGATGGATGAGGTCAACGCCCCCTTTTTCTATGAGGTCATGTCAGAGGTCATGACCCCTAGCAGGTGTTGACCCCCTAGCAGGTATTGACCCCCTCTAAAAGGGGTGATGTACACGGGAAACATTAATGTATACTCACCCCTCTACGGGGGTGCTCACAGGAAAACATCTGACCCCCAGCATGTAGTGACCCTACGTGTCTCATTTATGACTAGTGTGTGTGTATGTGTGTGGGGGGGTTCCTCACCATGCGGTAAATTACGCTTTAAAGTAGGCAGGACTTATTTAGTTAAAAGCCTATATATAGGAATTAGTATGGAGGTATATAAAATAAAAACGGAGTAGTGAATCTTATATCCAAAAACAGAAGAAGAATGGCTAATATTACACCAACGCAACAGATGCAGGATAGCACGGCTCAACTAAGCTCTCTGATGAAGGCACTGCGGCGCTATGGAGCCTATACAAGGCTAAATGACTGCTTTAAAACTGGAAAGACGGACATCTTTAGTGTACGGTCTATGTTAAAGGATGGTCTTATAGACTTTGACTATGACCGCAGTGTAAAAGAAGTTGTATTCTACCGGGGGAGTAGATTAAGAACAGGGCTACGAAGCGGGATCGCTAATAAGCAGATAGTTGTAACAGAAGATGAGTTCTGGAGGATGCAAAGAAGATGCATAGAGTATCTGGTGGAAAGGGATCAGGATCTTACGAGTAGATTCGTTATGGAAATTCGTACTACAACTACCCCCTTCTCCTATTACGTAGCTGTGATCTCTATAACGCATCCTCCACGGCGTTACATGAATGCGGTTTTAAGTATCAATAAGATGACCTTTGGTTCAAGAAAGGAACATTTTGTTTTCAAAGTTACTGCCGTTGACTGGTTAGATTGTCTACAGAAATGTGCGGACACCATTCGCAAAGCCTCTGAAGACGAGGTTAAGGCTGATAGATTAGACTATATTAAGAAGACCCTCCACTTTCCAATCGAAGTAGCTAGTCTTAGGACCCTAGTGGACAAAGCTGAACAAGCGGGACATCTGGAGTGCGACTGTGACTGTAGGGGGGGCGGGGGAGAGGGCGTGTGCAGGTCCGCCTCCAACCATTTAAAAGAGAGTCGGTCAGCAGTCTAGATCTAGAGACCAAGCAAAGCACTAGTAAACATGGCTTTTTATACTCCGATCGACGCTACTCTATCACCCTCTGGATTTATGTATGAATCGATGAATCATCCTACACCATCGTCATCACCAACTCTCCTAGACAGTCCGGTTACTACGGTGTGGTCACCCGCATCACCATCACCAGCATCAACATCACCAACCCTCCTAGCCACCCCGCTTACTACGATGTGGTCACCAGCATCGCCGGACTCATCGTTGCAAGCAACCTACTTGGAGGACCTAACAGTCGTCCCTGATGATCCATGGAGACCCCATACCCCGGAATCGGGTGTATTCTACGCTGAAGAAGAAATACCTGCCAACAATGGAAGCAGTAATTCCCCCTCACCGCCACCACAGAGAAGCCTTGCATTACTTCCGGTAGTGGTGGACGAGAGATCTGGGTTTATGGACTATCTGATGGTCGCAAGCATCAAGCTTGGTTTAGCGGAGATATTGAACAGTTGTATCAAGCAACATCTCGGAGAGAACTGCTATGGGTGCGATGTCCAACATCCTAGTCAACGACATCATGATTGTCTCTTCGAAGCCTCACTCTACTATGGGGTTAATGAAGCGGCTCTGCTAACGATGTTATGGAGCAAGCAATTAACACCTACACTTACTGCCATGTTAGGACGTTTGAGATTCCCCATTCCCTCCTCATTACGCTAACAAGGAATCTGTGAAGGATTGCTTTTTGAATTCCGTACAGTTAAGAATAGTGAGTGTCTGAAAGAAATAATTGCCGGTATTCATTTAGATTACCCTGAGATCCAGAAGGATGAAATCTTCGTTGCTGTAGGTGAATTCATGTCTGCATTACCACTGAACAAACCACGTTTCTACATGTAATAAATGATGTTATTCTCTAAAGATATTTTGTCTTTCCTTTTTTAGAGAAATGTTTACTATATAATGTACACTCTTCTTTACCTTAAGGTATTACACGATGGAACGGTTAATGAAGAAGATATACTATGATCCTCGCAATCCAGGGTCATATGGGGGTGTAGCACGATTTAAACTAGCCTTAGAACAGGAGACAGGTGGCAAAGTAAAAACTAAGGTCATTAAAACATGGCTGGCGCAACAAGATGCTTATACCTTACACAAGCCTGCCCGAATCAAGTTTGTTCGAAACAAGGTGTATGCCCCAGGGATATTATATCAATTTCAAATCGATTTATGTGATATGCAAAACATTTCTAAACATAATGATGGTTTTAAATATCTCTTGACAGTAATTGATATATTTTCAAAGATGGTTTACGTACGACATCTGAAATCTAAAAAAGGCCCTGAGGTGACGAGAGCATTCGCATCTGTGCTCAGAGAGAGCAAACCCCCTCTAAAAGTACAAAGCGATGATGGTACGGAGTTCTTTAATTCTCATTTTAAACGCCTGCTGAAAAAGTATAATATAATACACTTTGCCACGGGTAGTGAGCTTAAGGCTAGCTGTATTGAGCGTTTAAATAGAACGTTGAAGGAAAGGATTTGGCGTTATTTCACTGCGAATAATACGTATAGATATCTGGATGTTTTGCAAGCGTTGGTACATAGCTATAATAATTCTTTTCACAGTAGTATCCGGATAAAACCATCAGAGGTCTCTACAGATAACTTTTTCCAAGTATTTCAGAATTGATATGGGGCCGGTCCTATACATCTTAAAGGGGTTATGCACTGCTATTCCTAGCACTATTTGGGCAACTTTACACAATTCCTGTTAGTCTATTGAAGACATTTGTAATTTTTTTTTCAAAAAAATTCATTGTTTTATATTTCTAATCAAGTACTCGAAACCATCATTTTTCAGCCTCGAGAAATCAGGCTGTTATGGCCCCGCCCATAAGCACTTTGAGTGACAGTCAGACCACAGGCTGCACTGGTAGAGGGAGGGAGGGAGGGGGGGGGAGAGAGAGAGAGTTCAGTTCAGTTCAGAGTTTTTATTTGCCACATGGAATAATACAATCATAGTTTCTTCATTAAAAAATCATAAATAGTCATTCCATGGACAAAAGGAGCAGGAAGAAGAATAAATCTTATAGTTATATAGTTACCTGCCCCTTATTCCTAAACTAACATGTATTTTCTTAATGGTCGGCGTATAACCATATATTTACACAAATAATCATTTATACCATGAGAGAGAGAGAGAGAGAGAGAGAGAGAGAGAGAGAGAGAGAGAGAGAGAGAGAGAGAGAGAGAGAGAGAGGAGAGAGAAGCCCCTCCCTCTGACTTCCTTTTTTTCTTTCTATCACTCTCCCGTTCGGAGGTGTGTGTGTTTCGCGCGGACCTCCGTGCAGCAGGTCCCCCCCCCCCCCCCAAGTGCCCCCTCTCTCTCCCTCCCTCCCTCTCTCTTCTTTTTTTTCTTTCTATCACTCTCCGGTTCGGAGGTGTGTGTGTTTCGCGCGGACCTCCGTGTGGCAGGTCCCCCCCCCCCCCCCCCCAAGTGCCCCCTCTCTCTCCCTCCCTCCCTCTCTCTTCTTTTTTTTCTTTCTATCACTCTCCCGTTCGGAGGTGTGTGTGTTTCGCGCGGACCTCCGTGTGGCAGGTCCCCCCCCCCCCCCCCCCAAGTGCCCCCTCTCTCTCCCTCCCTCCCTCTCTCTTCTTTTTTTTCTTTCTATCACTCTCCCGTTCGGAGGTGTGTGTGTGTCGCGCGGACCCCCCCCCCCCCCCCCAAGTGCCCCCTCTCTCTCCCTCTCTCCCTCTCTCTTCCTTTCTCTCGGCTCCCTCTCGGCTCTCTCTTCCACTCGCCCCGCAGCTTCACTCGCTGTCTAGTCTAGGTAGAATGGGGGCGGGCATCTATCCACAGCGCCCTGTGACGTGCACCAGGTCGTCAAATCAACATGACCTGATTTACTAGAGGCAAAGAGGGGATGGGCTGTAGCTGAGGAATTCGCCAATATAGTATTTAGGCCCAAAAACACATTGATACGAACTCCTATTACTATAATACAATTCAAGATTCAAGATTCAAGATTCAAGAGTTTTAATTGTCACGGCATACAGGTATACAATGAAATGCGGCTGGTCTTGCCCGCGACGATGTGCAATACAGTGGTACAACATATAATAGAATCCAATAAAATACAGTGGTACAACATATTAATAGAATCCAATAAACAGTGCAATAACAGGTACATGGTGTGCCATCTCGGTATCTGTACATTAGTATTTACAGAGCATATAGGACATGCTAGTTAGCTTTAGTAGTGCAATACACTGTTCCTGATGTTATACTACTTTAAGTGGCCTTTCCTCTGGCCATAAGTGTGCGTGTGTGCGGCATGAGTGTTAAAGTGGCTGCTAGTGTGTGAGCGTGCTCAGCGTGCGTGTCGTGTATGTACTTGTGTGTGGATAGTTCAGTTTCTGTGTCTCTCAATGTTCATTGTTCAAGGCTCTGATGGCTTGGGGGAAGAAGCTTAGCCTAAGCCTCTCCGTCTTAGTCTCTAGAATTCGCAGGCGTCTGCCTGACCTCAGCAGCTGGAACAGGCTGTTATTGGGGTGGTGGGGGTCTTTCATTATCCTGCCGGCTCTGGATTTGCACCTCTTGTTGTATAGAGCCTGCAGGGGAGGTAGCGCAATACCCGTGGTACGCTCGGCTGAGCGCACCACACTCTGTAGGGCCTTCTTGTCCTGTGCCGTGCTGTTCCCATACCAGGCAGTGATGTTTCCGGTCAAGATGCTCTCTACAGCTCCTGAGTAGAAGGACTGGAGTATCTTCCCCGATACTCTGAACTTCCTTAACTGTCTCAGGTGGTAGAGGCGCTGCTTCGCTTTCTTTACTACTGTGCCTATGTGTGTTGACCATGTCAGGTCCTCTGAGATGTGGACCCCCAGGTACTTGAAGCTGCTCACCCTGTCCACGGTAGCCCCGTTAATCCTCAGTGGTGTGTGTGTCTCCCGCTGTCCTCTCCTATAATCCACGATCAGCTCCTTGGTTTTACCAATGTTCAGGAGCAGGCTGTTGTCCTGGCACCAACGTTCCAGTACCTCAACCTCCTCCCGGTAGGCCTTCTCGTCGTTGTCCGAGATCAGCCCCACCACCACCGTGTCGTCGGCGAACTTCACAATGGAGTTGGAGCTGAACTTGGCCACACAGTCGTGTGTGTAGAGTGAGTACAGCAGGGGGCTTAGAACACAGCCCTGGGGGGACCCGATGCTCAGGGTGATGGTGTTGGAGGTCTGACCCCCCACCCTGACCGCCTGGGGTCTTTCACTCAGAAAGTCCAGTACCCAGGCGCTCAGGGCGGAGCTCAGGCCTAGCTCGATCAGCTTGTCCACCAGTCTGGTGGGGACTATGGTGTTGAACGCTGAGCTGTAGTCAATGAACAACAGTCTCACATAGCCCCCCTTCTGACGGTCAAGGTGGGAGAGAGTGCTGTGCAGTACCTGGGAGACCGCGTCATCAGTGGACCTGTTTGTCCTGTATGCAAATTGCATAGGGTCCATATCACTGGGGAGAGAGGCACAAATGTGGTCCTTGACCAGCCTCTCGAAACATTTCATGACCACAGAGGTGAGTGCCACCGGTCTGTAATCATTTGGACATGTTGGGGAGGGTTTCTTCGGTACAGGGATGATGGTAGACATCTTGAAGCAGGCAGGGACTACTGACTCCGCCAGGGATTGATTAAATATGGCGGTGAACACCGGGGCAAGCTGGTTTGCACAGGACTTAAGTATGCGTCCTGTTATACCATCTGGGCCTGCAGCCTTCCTGGTGTTCACCTGCATAAATGCTCTTCTCACACTGTGTTCCGACAACGAGAGAGCGCCCCCGCCCCCCCGCGGTTGCCCCCCCCCCTCCACAACAGCCGGTGCGCCAGTGACGTCACTAGCCAGAGGGCTAGCGGCGACACTGTCTACACCGAACCGAGCGTAGAAGGAGTTGAGTTTGTCCGCTAGAGAGGCGTCGTCGCTCCCCATTGCGGGGGCGCTGACTTTGTAGTCAGTTATTGTCTTCAGTCCCCTCCACAAGCCTCTTGTGTCGTTTTGTGCCATTTGTGTCTCCAGTTTCTCAGCATATGTCCTCTTAGCAAGTTTAACAGCCTTGCGCAGAGTGTAGACTGAAGCCTTGTATTCTTCCATATTTCCTGACTCTCTGCCCAGGTTATAAGCCGTGGTGCGTGAGTTTAGGGCTGTTCTTATAGTGCTGTCCACCCAAGGTTTCTGGTTTGGGAAAACCCGCGCCGTCTTTGTGAGGACAATGCCGTCTGCCACTGTAGTTATGTAGCTTACAACGGTATCAGCATACTCGCTGACGTCACTGGCGCTTGAGACTGAAAAATGACATTTATAATGCATGGCACCTTTAAGAATGTATTAAGTTATAAATACAAGGAGGGGGATACTGTACGTATTTCAAAACTAAGGGGGCTTTTTGATAAAAGATATGAGCAGACATATACGTATGAGACTTTTACTATAGCAGAGCGTGTACCCCGCTTACCACCTGTATACGTTTTGAAAGATCAGGAAGGTGAGACTCTGAAAGGTACTTTTTATGAGGCGGAGTTACAGAAAGTAGAGGAGGTTATACATAAAAAATATTTGACAGAGAAGATTCTGAGTAATAAAAGATTAAGGGGTAAACTATACACTTTAGTGAAATGGAAAGGATGGCCTGACAAGTTTAACTCGTATGTATTAAAGAGCAGTCTCATAAACGTATGACCCCATACCTATATATGCTAAAACATAAGGATCTATATGTCATTTTTAGTTTATAATGTGTAGGAATGGTAGTATGGAGGGATTTTATGTAACTCTGCCCTCCAATGCTAGTAAGAAGCTATTTAAAGCGAATACCGGCTCTAGGTTCAGTATTAACTTATGTAAACCTTTACATCTCCCCGGAGAGTGGTTAGTAGGTTTATCGGAAATTACATATCCCCACACATGGTATAATCTCAAGCGAGAGTCCGCGTTCTTTGAATATAGCTTGGGGGTCGATGGAGTGACAAAACGACAGCGAGTGGGGGTAGGGGGGTATTATAGATTCCCCGCTCAATTAGTGAAGCATGTAAATGAGGCGCTATATAAATTAGTTTAATGACATAACAAAAACATTTGAATTTAAAGGCTCTTCTACACATCGTCTGAAATTATCTACACCATTGTCTTATATGCTAGGGTTAGAATGCCATACATGGTTTAATCTAGCGAACGTAGTAGCCCCTTACCCCGCTGACTTTGGTACGGGGTTTATAGTCTGTATGTTTATGGAGATCTCGCACAATCTCAATTAGTTGTGGACGTTGCTGTACCATTGCTCTCTACCGTACAAGTCAAGGGAACTTATGGCGACATCATATATATACGCTACGACAAAATACATTATACAAAAGTGTCAAAAACGGAGATAGACACCATCCATATTGAGATTAAAACAGATACGAATAAATTAATTAATTTTACATACGGTAAAGTACTTGTGAAACTACATTTGAAACCGTTAGATAACCATATACATTGAAGAAACTAACTTCAAGATGAACCCTATTAACGATCCCTATAGTTTCGTCAACTACTATACGAGTCAAGTGGGGAATGGTCTATCAGAGTTCGCTGGATCACCAGTACAGTATGGACGAGGTATAGGATCGATCTTCGGACGTCTTTTCCGATTCGTCGTACCCTTTCTTAAAACAGGATTCGCAACAGCTAAACCCCATCTGAAAACAGCTGCTGGGAATATCGCTAAGGAGGTTATGAACAATGTCATACAGAAAGTTACAACAAAAATGACGGAGCAAGAAGGTATAGGAATGAGATTATCACGAGGGTTTAAACCCCCCGGCTATAGGATTAGCAAGATCAAGAAACGACCAACGAAAATTAAACACTGCTATAAAAAGCAATCCCTCCCTAGAAGAGATAACAGTCAACGCAGGACCTTGAAGAGGAAGAAACGTGGAAGCCCTAGTGATATATTCTAGTAAAAATTATTCATCAACGTTCTCAGGAATGCCTGAAATCAGAGCTAGATCTCTTTGCTGCGCCATTAACACAGCTGTCAATCGAACGATCTGATTACATCGAGGTCGCCCCTATTACAGCTCTAAGACGGGACTCTCCAATAGAGTTCTATATTCCTGGGGAGGGAGAACGCTATCTCGACCTCAACAACACCTTACTATTTCTAAAAGCCAAGATAACCAATGCTGACAGAAGCAACTTGGCTAATGATGCTGCCGTTTCTACAATTAATTACCCATTAAATTGTTTCTTTAGTCAGATTGATGTTATAGTGCAAGACCGCTTAATCAGTCAGGCGAGTGCGACGCATCCCTATAGAGCTATAATAGAAACGTTATTAAATTATTCCCCCGCTACTCTGAACAGTCAGTTCTCAGCAGGCTTATTCTCTAAAGACACTGGAGGGTATATGGAAGATATTAGACTCGGTGACGCGGGTAGAAATCAGGGTTTTAAAAAAAGAGCGGAGGCCTGTGCCCAGTCTCGTGAGATGCATATGCTAGGGGCTATTCATTCCGATATATCTTTTAATGAACGCCTAATGTTAAATAAGGTTGATTTTAAAATAAAACTTACCAAGGCTAAGGATGAATTTTGTATAATGTCGGCTGCAGGTGGAAACTATATCCTAAATATCACAAGTGCAACCCTATTCGTTAAGAAGATAACTGTATCCCCCGCAGTACAGCTAGGACATGCCGCTGCATTGCAAAAAGGTAATGCACTTTATCCTTTAGCGCGTATCAACGTAAAGACATACTCACTCCCTATGCATTCAAGGGTCGCAACCGTAGATAACATATTTCTTGGTCTGTTACCAAGATATATAGTATTAGGGCTCGTTTCCCATACAGCGTTTTCAGGAAGCTATGAGAGAAATCCTTTTAATTTCCATCACTATAATTTGGAGCATGCAGCGCTGAGTCAAGATGGTAGACAAATACCTTCTAAAGCATTTCAACCACGCTTTGATAATGGTAATGCTATACAGGAGTATTACAGTCTCTTCACCTCTACAGGAAAACATCTTAAGGATTCTGGCTTAATTTTTTATCGTACCGATTTTCTATCTGGCTATGGACTATATTATTTTAATCTGGATCCGGATGAAGATGGAGTAGCTGCACCCCCGCCGTCTACAGGAAACCTGCGTCTGGAAATGCGTTTTCGCGTGCCATTACCGGTGACAGTTACCTTGATCGTTTATGCAGGTTTTGACTCTATTATGGAAATCAACGACCGCAGACAGGTCCTTGTAGACTACTACTGAAGAATGAACAACCTGGAATTACATGCACTGTGTTCTAAACGGCTGGGGAAACATTTCCATGGTGTATGGTCCTGTGATACACTTAAGACAGCAATACGAAACACATGCATGAGACCTTTTTATTGCATTGTTAACACTGATCCTCATAACAAACCTGGTTCTCACTGGCTTGCTATAACGTTAGACACTGCACAACAAGGAACGTTCTATGATTCATTCGATCGTAGTCCAGAGAGTTATCCTAGGGATATACAGGATTTTCTAGAACAGAATGTTAAGGAATACTATTATTCTACCACTATACTGCAAGATATAATATCTAGTTGTTGCGGTCATCACTGTGTATATTTTTTATGTCAGAAAGCCAAAGGGTATAGTTTGAACGATATTGTATCAAAGCATTATACAGCCGATCTCATACTCAGAAACGATAGCCTAGTCATCAATTTTGTCAGAAAATATCAGAAATGTATACTAAAATGCAAAGGGCATCATAGTCAGACATCATGCAGTATGAAAATGTTAAAGGAACGTTATTAATAAAATGTCTAATAAATACCAATACAAGCTGTCTATTTTTTATTTAGGTTGTTTTATTTACTTAAGAAACATTCATTTCATATACTAAGCCATTCTGTAGCCCCAGATCTATCATCACCCCTCTGTCTTTTCCGGGGGATAGTAGGTGGATCTGTCTTTAGAACACTCAGGCGGGTACGTATATCCTTGTTGGCAACATAGGATAGGGGGAGATTCATATCTTATAAAGTCTGTAGAAAACACTAAACCCAGGGATATGCAGGGAGGTCTTAGATGTATTTGATAACGCCTTCAGATAATCCAGTATGTGGGATCCTTTAATGACTCGCTGATGAAACACGAATTCCCCTCGACTATTCCAGGAGATGTTTGGTAAATCATATATCTTACGTAGGATATATTTGGCTTTTACTTGATTTCTAGGAGGCAGGATCGAAACAAGTTGTTCTATATTCCCAGGATCTAGATCTATATCCGCTGGATCTATGTCTATATTCCCAGGATTTACGTCTAGGGGTACGTGGTCCAAAGTTCCCAATGCATTAACCTTTTTGATATCATTCTGATTAAGTAGACTCATATACCGATGTAGAAGCATATTTAATCTTTTAGCCTTGTCATAGTCAGTAACGTATGCGCCAGGATTATCTACACGGGAAACAGGCCTTGCCGGTGTTGGAAGTTCTTCTTTCTCTGTTGATCCTGCCATGATACTATGCATCCTAGCTTGTAATGCATCTGACGCCTTATCCTTCATAGTAGACATATCTCGAACAGGGGTTTCATATGTTTTAAGCCATATACTCTTAGGAATTAAGACCATTTTCTCCATACTATTTTTTCCTAGTGAACAAAGATACTAGGAATGGTATAGCAGCGCTTAGCAGAGGTATGAAGAACCCGTCCCCCTTCTGGAGTAAAACTCTTCTTTTTTTTTAAAAATTTATTTTTTTATTCACTAATATTCTAAGAACAGTCTTCTTTTTACGTAGTTTCTCTAAAATGGCACCTTTAAGAGGAATAACACCTTTTAGTATGTTTAAAGCAATCTCACATAGACATCTCAGTAAATCGGGTGATGCTCGGGCTAGCATCTGCTTACGAATCAATGGTGTAGATTTGTATAAAGCCTTTAATACAGCCATATGATGTCGTATACGACACGACATCCTGTGTTTTTACTTTCTAATATACACAGTAGGAGGTCCTTCGGATGGTAACAGTCCTGTTCTAAGTCTCAACTGATCTGGGCACTGGGGGCGTAGATCAATTGATAAATAAGAAAAAGGTTGAGCGGTCGCATCAGTAAAACTATCCAATAAAAAACGTTTTTCACCGGGGAACATTTGACTGGCTAGTATAGATAATTGTAATTTATCCCTGGGATTTTTAAATAAAATCAGATAACTGGAATTAAGACTAATTGTACGGTTATGTTTCCCTTGTTGGAAGAGATTCTGTGTAAGCATTAAAACACTCATACTCCGGTGATGTCGGTACTGCGTGAAGATTTTCGCAACCTCAAGATGACCCCCTGCTGTAAAAACCATATCATCTAGGATGATTAAATGTTGCTGGGTAGGTGGAAAAAGTGTTTCGTCGTCAAAAGAAGTAGGCAAACCTTTAACAAAGGTGATCTTTATTGTCTTCAACAAATCATCATAGAAAGGCTGATAACAATCGTAAATCCATACAATATTATCAGTTACACAGGATAATGTTTCTGAACAATTCTCTAATACTTTTTTTACAAAATAGGTTTTACCACAGCCACTAGGACCTGCTATGATCACAGACATTGGTAACTGTAAACAAGGGTCAAAGGTAAACTCTGATATCTGAGACATTTTCTTAATAGCCAAACGGCAGTGTCGTTCCGTCACTGAATAGCCTTCTCTTGTCATACACAACGCTAGTTTCTTTAGTACTGTGGTATTACGTAGTGAGAAGTCCTTTTTAGATCTAGAGATCGAGAACTGGGTTGCATACAGGGCCTGGTCTGTAGAGGGCACTGTGGGGGCTAGGTACCCTTCTACTAGATTTTTCATACCATCAAAAGATACTTCTTTACAGCTTTGATATGTTTGTGTAATTCCTTTTGCTTTTAATACTACATTACCTTGGTTAGTAGCATAGCCATAGGACTTAGGTCCACAACTGACCCATTCCGTAATGAATTCCAGGGGTTTAAGCTCGTTCGTCAGCTCCCCTAGATAGGATCCTAATACCAAACTGTCCTGACCTTTTACCGATTTGTAAACAACCGAATCGGTATCATGGTAAAGAACATGATCCCCTAGTTTATGCAGATAGTTATACAGATGTAGACGTCCATACCCTGTAACAAATGCTGCTATGAATACGTTGGTGTTTTTTTGACTGAGTAGGAAACCTTCACTGTATACCCACTGAAGTAGAGCCACATCATCATTCAGGAAGGACATATATTTCACTGTGTATTCTGCAGAGAATATAAGTTTAAAAAAATCCTTAGGGTCCCTCAAGATAACCGTAGTTGGGAGATTAGACCGCTGTGCAAATTTCCCCCAGAAAGAGTTTAGCATCAGCTTAAAAAGACATCTTTTAGACGGGTTAGCACATATAGCATTCTTATCCGGAAGGATCCCTTTGCGGCGATGATATTCATGGGTGTAATGATTTTTGTCAGCCTCAGTGTTTACCCCTGGAGGGTATCCGCTAGCCTCGGTCTTCCCCTTCAAAAAAGATTGTATGTATCCTACGAAGATCGTGTTACTCTTCGTAGGAAAATCCCACACTTGATGTACCTCAGCGATAGTATACCCCAGCTCTATAGCTTTGTTAAACTCTGGGGTTATCCATACACCTGTCAAGGATCGTTCATCATCTGTGTGTATACACTCAGACTGTTGATTGTTCTCTGTGGCACAGGTCCTACATAGAGGAAAAAGCAGTTTCCCATCTACTCTATAGGGTAGTACAGGGCAAAATAACCCTCGGGGAGGGTAGCCTCTAGCTTTAATCAGACCAAAGTAGCTCTTGAGGTCTTTAAAGTCAGAGCGGATAATAACAGGATGACCTGTAGGATAGAAATATTGAGCGTCCCGCATGACAAAAGGGTACAGAGAGCAGACATCGCTATAGGACACCGTCTCGTCCTCTGCCGTAGTATAATGTAATCTTATAGCAGACGTGCGTCCCCCATACAGCGCTTCTCTAGGGTTTAAAACAGGCTCTCTAATCGCAAGTCTTTTTACCCATTCGTGTTCCCATATAACGTCGGTAGTAAGACCATGACTAGTTTTCAAATCCCAGAGCTTAGCTATACTGTCTGTATACATGTCTCCAAAAAGTCTACGTGTTACTGGGTTTGTATCACTGGGTTTGAAACATATGGTACAGCCGTGCCAAAAACAGCCATAAAACTCCAAGGCATTTTTAGTTATACCCCCTACATCATCTGATTTCTCAAAGTACCCGTCTATGAAATAAGGGCCAACAGCTCTCTCTCCCCCATTTGCAGCGTGCTGTATCACAACATTATGCAGAAAAGCTTGGTATTCCAGCCATTGAATGGATACACTCGAGTAGCATTTCTGATTCTGGTAGTTGGTACAGTCAGGTATAGCAATCGTCTTGGCCTGCAAGAACTTTGTTCTGAAAACTTTCAAACAAGCCGCAGAAATAGTAACGGATCCAAACGGATGTATGCTGGTTTCTTTAATGAAATCATAGCGAAATTTCAAACAGGCTTTGGATAGGATGTCTACGTCATTACGACAGTAGAGCTCTGCTTCCGTGTCAAAGTTAAAGACATCGTTCCTGACCGTCTCATACCAGAGATAGAATTTCCTGCGGGTATCGGAGGGCATAAGGTCAGGGTTGTACGCACTGGCAGGGGGATAGGCACCGATATAGTGCAGGTGATCAAGGCTACTGAACGCATGGGGGAAGTAACCCTTTGACGTGTCTGGAAATCCGATCGCTTTTGGCATTTCTCCGAGCCTCATAGGGAGAAATGACACACTGTCTATATATACCTCTGATGGTAATTTTTATCCGTTAGACAGAGGACTTTACTGCCTTGGGTTATTAAGGAAGGTTTTAATCCTTCCATAACCATCTGTTTTATAACTAGATAAGAATCAAATCCTTTTGAATTATGCGCGATGAAAGTATAGTGTTTGTACTGGGGGGTTCTAAAATACTCCAGAAACCGTATAATACATTCAGGACCGGTCCATGTCTTAGACATACCATGCGTCTGTGTACATATGAGATAGGGGATGTGTTTATTATTTCGGTCTGTATATGTTTCAATGTCATAAAAAACTATCTTGTCATATTTCTTTTTATCTAGAGGAAGTGATGTTAGGTAACACTGATGATTATGCCTGTCTGCGGGGGTCAGCAAGGACTCATCACACATATAGCACTTAGCAACTTTACATGTGTGGGTTTTTGGATTAGATACGGCAATGTAATAAAGCTGTTTACACTCTAGACATTTCTTACGCGTATCACATGAGTTCCTCTGATTGGGGCCAAGCGCTAGTTCCTTATGTTGTTTAAGACAAAACGCGGATCGACAGGTTCGATTACAGTCATTACACATAGTTAATACTAGAGGGATGGTATGACAGCGTGGGTGTGTACAGACAGAACACGTTTTTGTACAGCTATGAGCCCCTTTATTGTTATAACCGGTGTAGCAGCCGTCACACACAAAACTATAGCCTAAGAAACTAGAGAGTTTAGTTATGCCATAATAATGATTTTCGTTAAAGAACAGATGTAAGCTGTGCTCTGTTTCATACCCGCTAGCGAAATGACCTAACCCTTCCCGGTTTCTGTAGAATACAACGATCTTCCTATCTAGGGCTTGTTCAAACCTGTGGATATCAGTGAAGGCTACAGCTCCCTCAGGGATCCCTGCACGACGATGAAACTCTTTGATCTTTACCTCTGCCAGTGTAGCAGGGCTATCTGGTTTCATCATCAGCAATGCTAGAGATCTTGCAAAACATAACTCATCATCCTTTGTATGCATATGTAGAAATGTTGTCTTTTTACGGATTAGCTGAGAAGCCAATAAAGTGGTTAATCTTCTTTTCCCACCTCCTATTGGCACAGTAACAACATTAACCGCTAGTTGTAGGGTTCTATCGGCTAGAATGGCCATATTCGATTGGACGAGTGCATCTAGTGCCGTATAAAACTGATCAAGGTGTTGTATCCCGTCATTTATTAACAGATAAGCCCCGTTTGTAAGTCTCTGACCTGTTAATTCAACCTGCACGACATCCCTAGGCCCTGCTTGTTCTGCTATTTTAGCTAACACGGTGTGTAGAGTGCCTACCACAGCGGTGTAGAAGTCACTAAAATCAGGTGTCTCTGTCAGGGATGGGAAATGTATAAGGTGTCTTGTCTCTACATTATTAAAACGTTCTCGAATAGTAACATTGGGGTCCCCTCCCCCTGTCTGTGCATTACTATTAGACGAGGGAGCTATAGTAGAACCTGGGGTATGTCGTGTAGGTGGTACCAACATTACGCATGGTTCAACCTCCATCATAGAAGCGTTCACCCCATCAAAAAAAGCTTCTACGGCAGTTAATTCAGGTAAGCTAATATCTAGAGACTGAATCTCGTCATCACTGTGAGTAGAAGCGTTCACCCCATCAAAAAAAACTTCTACGTCAGTTAATTCAGGTAAGCTAGTATCTAGAGACTGAATCTCGTCATCACTGTGAGTAGAAGCGTTCACCCCATCAAAAAAACGTTCTAGGTCTGTTAATACGGCTTCTGTTAATCGACCAAAGGTGTAACCGAGTTAATTATACTATCGAATACTGTTTGTAGGTCGGTAGATATTATACTAGGGGCCTCTAGTGTAGGAGGATTACTCAGTTCATTATCTAGATTAATAGGTATTCTTTCCATGTTTAGTAAAAAATAATAAAATAAAAAAATAAATTAAAATCACTTTATGATATAATCAGTAGGGGTCCTTCCTCATGTATATATGTATATATATATTAAAAGTACCCAATTTCAGACATCAGCATCGCGACCATTGAATATATCATTTTCTGGGAGGCCGCCTGTAGCTAGGGTGACCAGGTGTCCCCCTTTTGGTTGTACTGTCCCACCATTTGACCAAATGTCCCGCGTCCCTCATATTGAGAGGATGTCCCTCTTTTCGAAGCCAAAAAAAACATGTGTCTAAAAGCCCCTCCCTACAGACAGTAAACGTAGCAACCCGCCTCTTGTCCACACACATTGCTCTGATTGGTTATAGTACTTTAGCGCGCTGCTTGCCTGCTTGTGACGTGACTGAGACTGAGTTGTGACGCTACCTCATATCGCAAATCTGATTGGTCAAAAAAAACACAACAACATTACCAGCA
>NC_140168.1:161709626-161888180 GCF_963971535.1 Notolepis coatsorum
TGGTGGAGGCACTGGTCTTTTGACCTCTCCCTCGTGGTCTACACATTTGATATCCCTTAGATTAATCTGTCTAGTTTAGTTAGTATATGTGTCTATTTGCTCCCATGTCTGCTTTTCTGCAGACATGGGAGAACGTTTTTAACCTCCGTCTCTGTCTCAACCGGTCCCATGGAACAGCTTCATACCGCCTTCTGTCTGGCCTGCAGTGCTGAACCTTCTGAGTGGCTTCTCCTACCCCCCCTGGATATACTATGATTCTACTGTCACCATGTATGCATATGCTCACTACATGTATTTATTGCTCTACGTCCGCCCACTACAAACATGGGAACTCTCTAACCCCCCCCCCAACCCCCCCCCCCCCCCCCATCTCTCTGAGTGGTTGTCTCGTAGTGCTGACTAAGGTGGTGGATGTCTCGGGGTCTTGGCCAAGATTGCAGTAACTGTTCTACGTGCACCACCGAGGCCATGGATCAGCTTCTTACCATCTTCTGTCCGTGGTCTGTCAACGTGATTCAGATGTGGAGTTCATTGCTGAGTAAAGTACTTCTATTCTATTCACATAATATGCGTACTACATATATCTATTCTATTCACATATATGCTTACCACTTGTATCTATTGCTATGTCCGCCCATCACAATCACACAAACTGTCCCGTCTCCCTGTCTCCCTGTGAGTGGCTGTCTCTGTGTGATTGTTGGACATCCCATGATGATGACCGGGAGGATGCGACCCTCTCTGCGCCGCCCCTTTGCCTCAAATAGACCCGCTATCAGCTCTATCTTTAATCTTTCAAAATGTTCAGTTGCTATCGCATGCACTTACTCACACATGTGAGTGCATGCTTTACCAACTGCTCGCCTGTTTTACTGCAACACTACTATCACCAACATCTAAGAAGGGAGATCCCCCCTTGAATGGCCCTTCTAAGGTTTCTCTCCTCCACATTGCCTGTGGTGAATTTTTTTCCTATTGCTAGGTTTTAGTGAGTTTTTCCTTACCTTCACATGGGGTATGTCTGGGAGTGTTGCATTTATTTATTTTGCATTTATTTAAAATGTTTTGGACTTTATGGTGTTTTGTTCTTGACCTATTGTGATGTTTCTTCTTGACTTGTTTAAAGAAGACGTGTCCGGCCCATGGGGACATTAACGTGTGTTGTCGGGCCTTACAAATAAATTTGATTTGATTTGATTTGATTTGATATAACTTCCAGCTCTGTCACTCTCCTCTCTCGAATAGCATGCAGTATCTGTCTCTAATCCATCCAATCTCACCATTGTTACCAGGGCTTGACATTAACTTCACTCTAAAACGGTGACGCTGCACGGTCTACCGAGCCAAAGTGACTGGTAAGAGTGACAGAGTTACACGCCACTGCCGAATTCTACCCGGATTTGGCGGGTGGCGGGTGTTAATGTCAAGCCCTGATTGTTACTCTCTACCGCCCTCCGGGTCCCCTCGAACACTTACCGGACGAGTTGGACATGCTTCTAATCATCTTCATTAGTACTCAGAGTGATTCTTCCTGTTGTGGAAGAAAGTTCAGAATGTTTCCTTTCAAAAGAGACCAGACTCATGCATGTGCTATAAGTATAAAGTATAATAAATCGCAAATTACTTTGGGTATGCAATCGTCAGGTGTGTTATGCCCTAGTGGTTAATACCCTCCAGAGCGCACATGCCCAATCCACTACCATTGTTTACACATTTCCATGCCCTTTGAATTCAGTTTTGTCCATCCTTCAATTTATCCTGGATAGGCTCTCAGCTTCAACAGTGAAGGTATATGCCACAGCTGTATCGTTCTGTCATAGAGGCTTTGATGGCAAGCCACATTCAGCATCTCAAACTGATTAAAATGTAGTTTGTCCCCTACATTTACATTTACATTTAGTCATTTAGCTGACGCTTTTATCCAAAGCGACTTACAAGTTCTGTACGACAAGTCATCAGGAAGGGTACAACTCTATCAGCTGAGTAACAATGTTCATCAAAGTGTTGCGTGTTACAGTGTAGGTTAGTTTATTAGGAAGTGCATGACAGTAAGGTTAGTTGGGGTTCGATTATATATTTTCTTTTCTTTCTTTTTTTCATTATTTCAGATAATGGTTGAAGAAGTGCGTCTTTAGTCGACGGCGAAAGATTGGACTGGATTCGGCTGTCCTAACTGGGGTGGGTAGTTCATTCCACCATTGTGGGGCAAGGACTGAGAATAGGCGGCTTCTCTTTGATGACCCTCCCGGAGCTTGGATAGGAGTAGGTCTGAGGCGGCCAGAAGATGCAGAGCGTAGGGGTCTTGAGGGTGTGTAGTTAGAGACCATTGACCAGAGGTAGGCGGGAGCGGTTCCCTTTGCCGCACGGTATGCTAGGTTGAGGGCCTTGAAGCGGATACATGCAGCAATGGGGAGCCAGTGCAGGTCCCTAAGAAGTGGGGTGACATGGGCCGACTTTGGTAGGTTTGAGATCAGGCGGGCCGCTGCGTTTTGAATGAGTTGAAGAGGCTTGGTGGCAGTGGCCGGGAGGCCAGCGAGCAGTGCGTTGCAGTAGTCGAGGCGGGAGATGACTGTTGATTGGACGAGGAGTTGGGTGGCTTCTTTTGTCAGGAAGGGGCGGATCCTTCTGACGTTGCTCAGGAGGAATCTGCAGGTTCTGGTTGTCGCTGCGATGTGAGCAGAGAAGTTCAACTGGTCGTTGAGGACAACACCAAGGTTCTTGGCGGTCGCGGACGCGGTCACAGCTGCATTCTCGACTGTGATGGAAAGGTCGATCAGGGGGGAGGATTTGGCCGGCAGGTGGAGCAATTCTGTTTTGCTTAGGTTCAGTTTGAGGTGGTTGGTCGTCATCCAGGCGGAGATGTCGGACAGACAGGCCGAGATCTGCTTAGAGACGTGGATATCTGAGGGAGGGAAGGAGATGAAGAGTTGAGTATCATCGGCATAACAATGATATGAGAAGCCATGAGACGTGATAATGTTACCCAGTGATTTAGTGTAGAGGGAGAAGAGAAGGGGTCCTAGGACCGAGCCCTGGGGGACACCCGTCCGCAGGGGGCGGGTGGTTGACAGGGTCCCTCTCCATGATACTTGGTAGGAGCGGTCATTGAGGTATGATGTCAGCCATGTCAGCGCAGATCCAGCCACTCCCATTCCTGCGAGGGCCACGAGGAGGATCTGATGGTTGACTGTGTCGAAGGCTGCAGATAGATCTAGGAGAATCAGGACAGAGGAGAGGCCTTTCGCTTTTGCTAAGTGAAGTGCCTCTGTGACCGCAATGAGGGCCGTTTCTGTGGAGTGGCCAGTCCGGAAGCCAGACTGATTAGGGTCTAGGAGATCATTCTGTAAGAGATAAGCAGTAAGTTGGTAGTTGGGACCTCCCATTGATCTTTGTCAGACTTTTGGGTGCCCTTTTGAATCACTCGAGCATGAGCCGTTGAATTAGCTGTATTTTAAAGGAACATGCCAACATTTTGGGAAATTAGATAACCATCTTCTCCATAGAGAGACAAGAAGATAGATACCAGTTTTATCTCTGTGCGTTCAGTAGAAAGCTATCTGGCTGCATGTTAGCTTAGCTTAGCACAATGAATGTAAGCGGACATGACCGGTTAGCCTAGGCATTGTCCAACTAACACCTCTCCCGAAGGCTAACCGGCACTGTCCGCTTCCATTAATTGTGCTAAGCTAGGCTAACATGCAGCCAGATAGCTTTCTACTGAACACAGAGAGGAAACTGGTATCTATCTTCTTATCTCTCTCTGGAGAAGACGGTAAGCTAATTTCCCCAAATGTTGGCATGTTCCTTTAACTCTCATATCAAGAGGCTGAGTCATTCAGGTTTGGATTTGTTTAGGTTTAGATTATGGATTGGGCCTTTTAACAACAAGCAACCACTTTGAATCTTAGAGATCTCAAGATAAGCATATTGCTCCCACTGCCATTAGTGTGCCTCGAATCATAATGGCCCGTGATCAAATTCCAACAGCGGCGCGAATATGTCTGTGACGGGCGGCGCCGCTCCGAGTCTGACAGATTTATAAAGCATCGGTTTAACCTCCCTACTCCCCCGTCCTCCTGCCACAGGTTAAAACACGGGAGATGGAACGCACTGGCGACGCGAGCCAAAGCGTGGGGGGGCTCTCCAATTAAAATGGATTACAAAATCAATCAACCCTCCCTTAACCCCTGTCCAAGGAGAATGGATTTGAGCAAGCAGAACGTTTTTTTTGTGTTATGTGTGAATACAAAAGAGCGCAGTTGGCCACCAATACCGAATGATTAGGCAAGTCCATGCACGGAGGGGGGGGGGGGGGGGGGGGTGCTCAAACACATAAAGGGCACTCCTGCTCCTACATTCTTTAATGGGTAGGGAATAGGGATGTATTTTTTATTTTTTATTTATTATTCTTTTTTATTATTCTCTTTTTGATGGATGTCCTCCCACATCTTAAATGAAGATAATGGTCTATAATAATTCAAATATGCATGCAAAAATTACATCAATAGCGACTTTCTAAGAGGACACATGCAAGGTAGGGGCGCTCCAGGCCTCTCTGTACTCTGTATGTGCACACATGTCTGTGATTAGGCCCCACGGTAGATGATGATTTAGTCCAGGGTTTCTTAAAGGGATTTTTGGAACCTTAGTCCTATTCGATACTTACCAATGATGTTGTTGATCGGTGGAGTCCTTTCTCAGCGCAATCCATGCTGTTCTTCATTCTAGCTCTAGTTATCCACAAACCAATGCAACGTAATTGGGGCCAAGCTCCTGTCTGCCAGTGATGTACCTGAACGGGTTCAATGAACGATCGTTCATTAACTCGTTCATATTTTGGGTGAACGTGAACTGAACGTACTGTATTTCTGCTAGATGAATGTGTTCATTCTCGGCGCTCTATCACAGTATAACTTCGTTCAAAAGTGTGCCAGATTTGGGCCGGCCACACACACGCGTGACATGGGCCACTCCTTCAAGGCAATGGTAGGGGAAACTGATAAATAACCACAGTGTGATGGAAATGCCAGTATTCTGATTGCTGTCTGTCGTCCTATATGGGTTGTGGCAATCATTTTGACAAATAATAGCTCGCAGCAACGTATGGAAAAAATAACTATAAACTAGTTCATTTTTGAAACCATGAACTTTAGTCAAAAAAAAGTATTATGAACTATGAACTGAACTAGTTCATTTAAAAATGTGTGAACTGTGAACTGAACTAGTTTGTGTAGAAAGTGAACTTTCCCAACACTGCTGTCTGTACAAGCTGACTGAAGACAATTGAAATGTATTCCCCAGTGCAACACAAAGTTGTTTTCAGTTTGTACAGACGGCAGCTTGGCCCCATTGACTTTGCATTGGTTTGTGGCTAACTAGCCAGAGCTACACAGGAAAATTCGCAGAGAAAAATTTACTCAAATTGAGTAAAATTTTACTCCCAAAAAGACAGTATTGGCTCCGAATCAAAATAGAGTCAAATTGACTCTTGTCACAGAGTTAAATCTTCAGAGTTATTTCTACTCCATTTAGTGTTAACATTTAACTCTACAAAATGCCAATTTGCTCCATTTAGCATAAAGTAAAAACAACTCTAACATCATTTCACTCAACACAGAGTTGTATTTTACTCCGTAGAGTTGTGATCCCATCAATAGAGTTGTATTTGACTCTGTATAAGAGTAGTAATTGCCTCAATATAGAGTTATAATTCCCTCAATATGGAGTGTTATTTTAATCTATAGAGTTATTTTTCACTCAATATAGAGATATTTTAAGTTATATGTCACTCAATATAGAGTGTTATTTTAATCAATATAGAGTTATATTTCACTCAATAGAGTTATATTTCACTCAATATAGAGATATTTTAAGTTATATTTCACTCAATATAGATATATTTATAGTTATATTTCACTCAATATAGTGGTATTTTAATCAATATAGAGTTGTAATTCCCTCAATATGGAGTTGTAGTTCACTCAATATAGAATAGATTTCACTCAATATAGAATATCATATTTCACTCAATATAGAGTGGTATTTTAATCAATATAGAGTTGTAATTCCCTCAATATGGAGTTGTAGTTCACTCAATATAGAATAGATTTCACTCAATATAGAATATCATATTTCACTCAATATAGAATTAAATAATAATTTACTCTGGAATAATACATTTAAAATAAACGGGGTCAAAGCAGAAATCAGTATTTAACAATGCACTTTTATTTGCAACAGGCATATCCTCGATAGAAAAAAAGGTCATTAATAAAATAAGATTTATCAATAAGCTTGTGCAATCTTTGTCTTCAGTTGCCAAGAAATTTGAAATTCCTAGTACCTTGGACTTAAAGGTCTATGATGACTTAAAACATTGAAGTCGACAAGGAGGCGTTTCAGTTTGTTATAAAGAAACCAGACATGGGTGTGTTGGAGATTTGTTCACCCCAAGTTGCTTATTAACATGGAGCCTATAGCCTCATCCAAAATGTCACACAGGTACTGTATATGTTTGTACTTTGAAATGATCTTTGTTTCTATACGCCCAATGTAATGTAACATAGTAAAAAAAAGAAGAAAAAAAAACGCGTCTGAGGAAGAACTTGCTTGGTGTGGATCCTTCCTAATCTAATGTGATCTTTTTACATTACACTTGTCACAAACATTCCTCTCTTGCTAATCACACTTGGTATATGTCTACGTGATTGTTAGATTCAGTGAGCCCCTCTGCAAACAACTCCATTATATACAAAAATCACCATGACTTCAAGGCTTCAGAGTAATCGATAGAAAAAAGGTCATAAATAAAAGACAATTACATTTTGGCCTCTGTAAAGTGACAGCAGCATCTGCACCCTTTTAAAAAGGGATAGCTCACCCAAAAAAAGAAATCTATCAATTTCACACCCCATGAATCCTTGAATTCATGGAGATTTGTTTGTTTGTCGCATTCCTGAGCCAATAATTCAAGCCATGCATAATATCGACAGAGAAATTGTCACATGTATTGAAGTACTGCAAGGAATTTAGAATGCAAGAACGTTTAACTCCCATCACATAGGGAAGACCAATAGTCGTCTCCATTTTTTGGCAGTGTTCTGCATGAAGTGCTCGAGTTCGCATAACTATCTTGGGTGAATCTTCTTTGAATTCTGTCTGAAAGTCCTCTTTCTCAGCAAGACAAGAGCAGCAACAATATCTGGCACTGAATGATTCTACGAAACCAAACAAACCGTGAATACCAAGGTTGTCACCTGTAACTTGGACAATCGTTCCATACACTGGCTGATCATACAATGGGACCTTAATTCCATCCTTCTCCAGTATTTTAATATCTTCCACAAGTGGAGCAAGTATTTTAGAAAGCCATGTGTTTTAATGTCTTGGGCATGGAATAAAGCGACCAAATTAATATTAAGCAGAAAGGGATTAAAAGGAGGTGTATTTATATTATTGGGGTTAACTTGTGGAACAATGCGGATATACAGTTAAGAATGAGTAATTCGATTTTAAGAAAAAGGTTTGTAAAGCAATTTTTGAAAAATACAAGGGTGAATAACACTGTTTTGTTTGCTTCTTTTCTTTTTTCTTTTAGAATACTGTTTTGGAATCTACATTTTTGTATTTTTTATTTTATTTTTTTTTAATGCTAAATTTTGAAAAACTTTTTATTTTATTTAAATTTTATAATACTGTTTTGGAGTAAAAAAAAAAAAAAAAAAAAATTGGTAAGAATATAGGACAGGCACATATAAGCACTATGCTTCAGTCTGTACCTTTTTCAGTCACCGTAAATAATCAAATATTGATAAATGATGATGTATATTGTACTTTTTTTTGATGACTGAAAAAAATTAACTACTACTACTACTACTACTATAGAAAAGCTGCACCTGAATTGCATGCTTCTGTTTTGAAAATAGAGGATGACTCTTGAAAAACTCTCCAACACACAAGTCATTAAGAAGATCTTCTCTTAAACTGGAATCACTCTGCATCATCTCTTCTATATTAGGGTGTTTGTAAATAAAGTCTAATGTTTTCAAAATTGGGATATAAACACATTTATCAGTAACAACAGCCTGATCATAAGTTCCAGTAGTCCGATTGCGCAGGGTATCAAATCTTGTACCAAGGACATATTCAACTGGGTCTACCCTTCCCCACTTATCTGTAAAATATTGCCTTCTCTTAGTTTCAGAATTTAAGATACAAAAAGGATTTTCAATTTCTTCAAAACACTGATCAATTTTACACTCAACCTCACTTTTGATAGGTTCCTGTAAAGATAGACACTGCTTCACATATTGTTTTGCTTGATTATGGATATCATCAACAATCACTTCCATTGAAGTTACCAAAGAGTTGATTATTGTTTCACCTACACCTGCCACTTTAAGTTCAGCTACTGTTGCAGCACAGCTGTCTACAAGACTATTATTAAGAAGGACTGGAAGGACTGGGTCAGAAGGGGCACTGCCTGATGGAAAGTCATCAACATAACTTTCAGCTAAATGTTCAGCTGTAGAGCGGCCTTCACCAGGATCATCACATGGTTGATGACGTGCTTTAAGATGCTTTCGAAACCCAGAAAAAGTGCAAAAGACATGTAAACAACCAGGCTGACCACAT
This sequence comes from Notolepis coatsorum, assembly GCF_963971535.1. Taxonomy (NCBI): domain Eukaryota; kingdom Metazoa; phylum Chordata; class Actinopteri; order Aulopiformes; family Paralepididae; genus Notolepis; species Notolepis coatsorum. Next base: position 161,718,261 of record NC_140168.1, read on the forward strand.
TTAAGACGAAGTGTCCTTCCTGAACAAAGTCCGTGGATCATCCTCAAGTGCCTCATCAGTGAATTGGCATTTACCTGAGAGTTTTTGCAAATGAAACACAACATCTTATCAAAAAACACTGGAGCATCAGAGGCCTCAAGATAAAATATCTTCTCAGTTTCAAAGGTCTGTGCAGCATCAGAGGCCTCAAGATAAAATATCTTCTCAGTATCAAAAGTCTGTGCAGCATCAGAGGCCTCAAGATAAAATATCTTCTCAATATCAAAAGTCTGTGCAGCATCAGAGGCCCCAAGATAAAATATCCTCTCAGTATAAAAAAGAAATCAGTGCAGCATCCGAGCCCTCATCTCTTTAACCCTGGGGTTGACATTAGTGGTAGCAGCATCGATCTTGTAAACGGCGGTTTGCAAGAAGTTGTACACATTGGCCAGATCCCGGTTGTATGAGGTACCAAAGACAAAATGAGCTTTGAAAAGCTCATCAAAAGAGGCAAGAGAGTCTGGTGACTTACAAGGGATTGCATGTTTGTCAATCACAATGAAGTACTTGTGAATCACACTCCTCTGGGTCCCCACAGCAAGCAGATAGGGTTGAAGGCTCTCCGTGATGCTGTCCAGATGCCCCTGGACACTGGTCCCAGTCTGTGACGAGAGAACTTCATTAGTCTTGCTATTAAAATTAGTCACGGTTTGCAAACAGTGGTCTTTGCATGATTTCAATCATGCAGGTCAATATTAGGGACAGAACTAGGGATGCACGATAATTATCAGGCCGATATCAGCAATTATGACGTCATCCCGATAAAAGTATTGATAGCTCTGATAATAAAAAAATATATATATATATATTTTTTTACTTTTTTCTTTTCATGTCAACGTTCACACGCACAATATATGCTTATTTAGGATTTGACTTGATTCAACAACAAAGCAGTCTGGGCAATGGCAAGCCAAAAACGGTCGAAAATGTGGTTATTTGAAGTTTGGATTTTTTTCTTCTCACAACTGAGGTAGGTAGATTACATTTTTAGAGACTAAAGTACCGAAAAAGGTACTGTAAGGGCAACCTAACAAGAAATGTTGCCAGTGAGGGAAATACTGGGTGAAGCTCTTTCCTACGCGTGATGCTTGTTGATAATAAAATGATGTCTTCTCCTTGGTTACTGTTGAGAGTTTTATTACTACTTGCGGTGTGGACAAATATAAGCATACAAAATAAACTCAAAAAGTGACTCAATGTAACTGAAAACAAACAAACGAGCACGGTAAAAAGATAGTGTGGCTTCCCTGTGGTAAGTACCCAAATTCCCTGCCGCTGCACACCTGTGAACCCATACATATAGACTGCACCTAAGCGCACATGAGCCCCGCCTCCTGAGCCCACTGCCTGCTAATTGGTCAACACTTTCATGATGACACGGTGCCTTCATACAGTAAAGGCCTCTGCATGCTACAGAAACTTCAAAGCAACTGCAACACAACATCGACAAAGCAACGGTGTTTTAGACACTCTGCCTTTATGCTTCTGCAACATCGACGCGCAAAGTTAGTTGAACTAAAGTTAGTTTAGGTTCGTGTTAACGTTAGATTATGTACAGAATAAACGTATTTCCGGTGATTTTAGACGTCGCTCTTTTATTTTGAAAACCCCCGACCGGAAGTGTTATAGTGTCTGTTGCTAGCAGCTTAACTTTCTGTGCTTTTCGAGCTAACGTCACCGTAACATCATTAGTTTCCAATGGAGAGGACCTCGGCTCACATGCAGCTCAAACTACCTATTGGAATAAATTAATTGATTGATGTTTAACTTGTCCCTGTGTGTGTCCAGTCATTTCGACTAGCAAACGTTGTATTTAACGTTACCTCAGGACGGATACCATTGTATTTACTTGGTTAGCTATGTAGCTAATGTGGATAGCATTTTGAATAGACCCAATGCTAGCTGGCTGGCTACAGCTTTATTTACTAAATTATGGAGGCTTTTTAATCGTCAAGGTAAGAGAGGATTTGTCATGATCAACTGAAGGCGTATGCTATGGAACAAGAATGTGCTTGGGTTTTCAGAAAAAGGCAAGCTATGTGACGCTAATTATTTAGCATCAACGCTGGCTTCAACAATGGAGGATATTATTCTCTGCGGGACTAATATTATTCTATGACAGCCCCGCCCCCATTCGCTAACCAACCAATCACTGCTACGCAATATCAACGCAACGGTTGTTCAGATTAGATTCTGGGGACATGTACGCAACGTCCAAGCAACACAGTCTACAAGACCCTCTAAAACAACCGCGCTGAAATCGCGCCGATGTTGTGTTGCAGTTGCTCTGAAGTTTCTGTAGCATGCAGAGGCCTTAACATAAAGGCAGAAAATCATTAAATTGGCTACAACACTCCGGGCCCCAATTGATACTATATAAACATGTAACAATTCAATGCATGCAAGTGGTTGTAGCCAAGTGCGTAGTCCGCATTGATATTTAATTCATAGTGCTCAAAGTTCATGCAGTCCGAAGGAAAAAACAGATAATAATATAATTAGCATCCAAAAGAAGACAGATCTTGGCGATAGTTCAAAATTCATGTAGTTCATAACATTCGTGTAATCCAGTAGGGTTGGTAACCCCAGTAATAGAAAATTGGCTTCAGTCTACTCAGTGTCCAATAGAAAGTAGATCTTTATGATCATCGAAACTTCTCCTATGTCCAAAGGAAAAAATGGTTATTAATCTAATCAGCTTCCAAAAGAAGACAGATCTTGGTGATCGGTCGCTCCAGAGTGTTATATTTGGTTTGAACTTTCACGGATCGCACAAGTCCATGTCTGTCAGGAAAGGTCTGCAGTACCTTGCCCAACAGCCAGGATCCACGAGGGGCATTAGAGTCCGCAATCATGATGATGTCCCCTGTGGCAAAGTTCCTCTTGTCCTTTGTCCATCGTTGTCTCTCCTGCAACAGTGGTACATATTCTCGAACCCACCTGTGCCAAAAAAGGTTGGAGAGGTATTGAACTTGCCTCCATCGACGTTTAGAATAAGAGTCAATTTTGGGGAAGAGCCCTGGTGGTAGGGAAGGTTTGCCCTTTAACAGAACAATGTGATTCGGGGTCAAAGGTTCAAGGTCATTTGGATCCTCTGAGGCGTTCGTAATGGGACGGTCGTTCAATATGGCCTCTACTTCACACAGGAATGTTTGTAATCCTTCGTCGTCTAGATGTTGTTGATGAAGAACAGAAGTCAGCACCTTCCTGACCATGCGAATGACCCTTTCCCACACTCCTCCATGATGAGATGCAGCTGGAGTGTTGAAACTCCACTTTACTCCAAGATGAAGTAGTGAGTTTGATATTTTCTCTTGGTTTAGGTGAGTTAAAGCTTCTCTCAGCTCACGTTCTGCCCCAACAAAATTGGTGCCGTTGTCGGACTTAATGTGTGACACTTGGCCTCTTCTAGAAACGAATCTGCGTATGGCGTTAATGCAAGAACTGGTGTCCAATGAGTAGGCCATTTCCAAATGGACTGCCCGGCTGGCCATACATGTGAAAATAACTTTGTATCGTTTGATGAGGCTACGGCCTCTCTTCACCTCAAATGGTCCAAAATAGTCTATGCCGACATTTGTGAACGGTGGAAAGTCAGCTTGCAACCTTTCCTTTGGTAAATCTGCCATCTTTTGCTCGCCCAGCTTTCCTCTGTTTCGTCGACAGACAACGCAGGAGTTGAGTACTTTTCTGGCAGCCACGTTTGCTTTGGTGATCCAGTACCGTCTGCAAAGTCCCGAAAGCAGGTGGTTCCTTCCACAGTGTCCCAGCTGTTCATGCATGTGGCGTAAGATGAGAGTGGTGATGTGTTGACCTTTAGCAAGAATGACTGGATGTTTTATATCATCGGGCATTGCTCCTTTGCTAAGTCTTCCTCCCACTCTCAAAAGTCTGTGATCCAGTACTGTATCAAGTCTGCAAATGTGGCTGCCTTTCTTTACTCCAGATGTTCCTTCTTTTAAAGCAGTGATTTCATCACTAAACTTGTCCATTTGACAGTATTGAATGATGGCTCTTTCAGCAGTGTCGATGTCTTCAGGACATAAGGTGTGACCACCCATTGTGGCTCTGAAACTCTTCATGTCCTCTTCCACTTTGTTCTTGTGAGTTATGTCAAACTCGGTGCTGAACAGAGCAGCTTGTAGTTCTTTTCTCCTTTGAAGCAGCACCTGCAGCGTCTTCCTTAGCTGAAGAAACCACGCAACTGAGGTCTTAAGTCTGTTCCATGAGGAGAAGTAAGTTATCAGCTGATTTGTTGCTTGTGGTGCGTCGTTGATGATGACAGCATCAACTGAGGCCTCTCCTCTGACCTCTGGGTCATCACTGTTGATCCATAATGTTAACAGGCCACTCTTCCTCACTTTTGGAAAGGAACTCCGGGCCGTGGATCCATCTACTGCAGGTGAGAATGTGTTCAACTTTCACCCCGCGGGAGGCCTCGTCTGCTGGGTTCCGCTTTGTGTCAACGTACCTCCATTGTGAGATATCTGTAGCTTCTCTGATAGCAGCAATCCGATTAGCAACAAAGGTGTGAAAGCGCTTTGTTTTATTCCTGATGTATTTTAACACCGTTGTGCTGTCTGTCCAGAAGGTCGAGTTTTCCAGTTCCAGTTGCAACTCTGATATCAGGAGCTTGTCAACACTTGCTGCCAGTACAGCAGCTGTCAGTTCCATCCTTGGAATTGTCACACTCTTTAAAGGAGCAACCCGTGCTTTTCCTAGAACAAAAGACAGGTGGACCTTCTCATTATTGTTTTGCAGCCTCAAGTATGAAACTGTGCCATAGCCATTCTCGCTGGCGTCAGAGAAGTGGTGTAATCTGGCACCTGTGAGCTGTCCAAAATCTTTGGGTTGAAAGCATCTTGGCACACTAAAGGTGCTGAGTCTTTTCAAATCATCTAGCCACCCCACCCATTGTAACTGATACTTTTGAGGAATACGCTCATCCCAACTGTAGTCCAGTTTACATAGAGTTTGCAGCAACATCTTGGCAGGTAATGTGAAACAAAAGACCTCGCCTTGTGAATGGTCTGTCCTGAACTGACATTTTGAACATAAAGGTGTCAGTTTCTGCACACCATTGCAGTCCTAGGGTTCTCTCGACAGGAAGGCTGTCCCTGTCGAAGTCCAGTTCCTTTACGTTCTTGGCTCTTTTTTCAAGATCAATGGTTTCCAACACAGATCTGCTGTTGCTCATCCACTTCAACAATTGGAAACCTCCCAACTGGCATACGGCTGTAAGGTCTGTAACCAAGGATATGGCTTCTGCCTCTGAGGACACAGATTTCAGGCAGTCATCCACATAGAAGTTGTGCTGGATGGTATCCGTTACGTGGACTGGGAAGTCTGCTTTGTTGTCTTCAGCCGTTTTCCTGAGGGCAAAGCTAGCACAGCTGGGTGATGATACTGCACCAAACAGATGGACAGTCATTCTGTACTCAGTGAGTGGCTGTGTTAGATCACCTCCTGGCCACCAGAGGAAGCGGAGGAAATCCACGTCCCGTTTTGCCACGTGGACTTGATGGTACATAGCCTTTACATCAGCCATAATTGCTACAGAGTCTAGGCGAAACCTTGTGAGAACTCCAAGCAGGGAATTTGTCAAGTCGGGTCCCTGAAGTAGCTTGGTGTTGAGTGACACTCCCTTGTAGCTTGCTGTACAGTCGAAAACCACTCGCAAGTCTTTCTTTTTAGGATGGTGTACCCCGTGGTGAGGGATATACCACACCTTTCCCTCTTTTCCTTCCAACTGGTGCTCTGGCACTCTCTCCGCATAGCCGTTGCTTATGACGTTATTGAGAAAGTTAGTATATTCTTCTTTGAACATAGGGTTTTTATTTAATTTCTTTTTTAGGCCGAGGACTCTTTGCTCAGCAAGGTGGCGGTTGTCGGGCATGACAACGTTGTCCTCTCTAAAAGGCAATGGCAAGCAGTAATGTCCATTCTTTAGTTCGGCTGAAGTATTGACAATTTGCATGAACTTGAGGTCTTCTATGGACATTTCTGGCTTGTCTGCTGTTGATTTCTCATTGAAGTCATGGTTGTATTGTTCAACCAACAATTCCTCTATCTGAGCAATGGAAATGCGGTTGGCTGTGACCGTGGGGCAGCCGATCCCACTGTCACCGCCTTCTCTCAACCGTCCGTTAACAACCCATCCCAACAGGGTTTTAACAGCGTAAGGTCCTTTACCCGTGCTGTTTATCACTTCCCATGGCTCCATTGCATCTGGAGTGTTAGTTCCTATCAACAACTCCACGTCAGCGTCAATAGCTGGAATTTCCAGTGTTTAAATATGGCCAAGCATACAAGTCCTTCTGTCGCGGGATGTTATATCGAGTCACAGGCATCTTGTGTTGGGTGTACACATCAGGCAACTCAATGTAGGTGTCACTGTTTAGTGCTGCAACCTCTAGTCCTGAAATGACTTGACTGTTGACAAAGTTTTCTTGGTTCATTGTTTTCATCAGGAATCTAGTGCTCCTTCCTGTCAAGTTGAGCTTCCTCATGAGTTGCTCAGAGCAGAAAGTGGATGAACTGCCGGGGTCTAAGAATGCATACGTTTCTAAGACTGTGTTGCCTTTCTTTGCCTTGATCTTGACAGGTACAATAGACAAGACGCAATTTTGTGCTCCGGCCCCTATGTGGCCACAAGTTTTGGGAGTGGTGACTTGACTCATTCTGTTTTCATCTCGTGTGCCATGTTGTCGTGATCTTAGTTCTTTCCATTCCCTTTCATGAATATGGAGAATGGTAGGATGTCTTAGGTTACATATTTTACAAAACAACCTACTATGGCACTGTGAACTTATGTGCCCGACATGTAAGCATCCAAAGCAAGCGCCCTTTCTTTTTAGAAAGTCTATTTTTTCACCATGCCGCTTCTTCTCCATTTTAGAACATGTTTCCACACTGTGACCCTCTTCACATAGCAGGCAGGATTCTCTTATTGGTTTGTCTCTCTCCTCTTGATTGTCGAACTCAACGGGTGCCACAAAGGTAGCAAAACTGCGTCCTCTCTCCTGCAGGCGTCCTTGTGAAGATTTGTTTCCAATCTTTAACTTTGACATTGAGACAACAGTGTCTAGAATGTCCCCGTACAGTGGGTCAGATGCGATAGACACTTGTCTTTCAATGAAGGTGACAACTTCACTGAAACCTGCTTGACGATGGTGTCTCTCCTGGTATTCAAAAGCAATGTTTCTCCATCTGTCCCTGAGTTTGTAAGGTAGCTTCATGATTATTGCCCGTAGGTTTGATGGCATGTTCATCTCAGACATATAGCTGATGTCTTCCATGGCATTACAGCAGATGCGTAGAAACAACGAAAATGCTTGCAAAGCCTTGATATCCTCTGATTTTATAGGTACCCATCCAAACGCTCTCTCCATATATGCAGTGGCTATTTTCTGCTCATTTCCAAAACGTTCATGCAGAAGCGTTCTTGCCTTGTGATACCCCCTGTCGGATGGCATATGTTGACAGCTCTTTACCAGCTCTTTAGGTTGCCCTCTAGTGTACTGCTCCAGGTAGTACAAGCAGTCCACACTATTAACAGCCTTTCCTTCCACTCCATGTTCAAAGGCTCTAATGAATGTGTTGTATTCAAAAGGGTTTCCATCAAAGATTGGTATATCCCTGGGGGGTAGTGATAAGGAAACTTGCTGTTGCACAAGTAAGTTTCAAGTTTCTTTAATAGTTGTCATACAGAAGTACAGAATACTTTCATACAAAATGCTTCTTACTGTTACGCTCCAGAGACTGTGCTAGACAAGATAGTATCAAATAACATAGTATAGCATGTAATTTAGAAGAAGAAAATGAGGTCACAGTGTTCGGTATAGACATATGTACAATGTTCTGAGTTACCATATAATATACAATACTATGCAGTGTGCAGTGTAGTGCAAAGCAGAAATGGGATGAGGTACAATTTAGGTACAATTTACAGTAAGGTGTACGAGTTGTAGTGCAATCCTTCATCAATAAATATAAAGTGTGGGGAGTGGGTGCTACAGTGTGTTTGTTTAAAGTGGGTGTGTGCTATAAAGTGTGTGGAGTGGGTGCTACAGTGTGTTTGTTTAAAGTGAGTGTGTGCGTGTGGATGTGTGTGCTATGTGCGTTTGGTGGTTGTTGTTGTGTAGTGTTCATTCATTGTTCGTTTAGCAGCCTGATGGCCTGGGGATAGAAGCTTCTTCTGAGTCTTTCTGTGCTCGCCTTGAGACTCCGGTATCGCTTGCCTGACCGCAGCAGTTCAAAGAGGCAGTTGTTCGGGTGACTGGAGTCTTTAATGATTCTCTTAGCCTTGCCCTTGCAACGCTTGTTGTAAATGTTCTGGAGGGTGGGGAGCCCCCCTCCAATTGTGCGTTCGGCTGAACGTGTCACTCTTTGTAGTCTGCTTCGGTCTTGTGCAGTGCTATTCCCAAACCAGGAGGTGATGTTGCCGGTCAAGATGCTCTCTATTGTACATGAGTAGAAGTTCTTAAGGATCTTCTGACTGACTTGGAACTTCCTTAGGCGCCTGAGGAAGTAGAGGCGTTGTCGTGCCTTCTTCACAACACTGTCAATGTGTGTGGTCCATGTCAAGTCCTCGTATAAGTAATGCTGTAATGTCATTTTGCTTCTGCATGATCGTGAAGATATTGCCTTGATCCTCACTGCTTTGAATGGGTTCTGCTGTGAACATACAGCAGGAGGTAGGTGTTGAGATCGTTGTGGCATGCTTGCAGTGAAGGCACTTGGTTTTGTTTTGGTTCCGTGAGAACTGATTTCCTTGTGCCGAGTGGCTACAGTACTGTGCTGCTTGTATAGCTTTTGATGTGATTGAGTTGGTCTTGCAGGTTTGCTGCCTCCTGTTGGTGGAAATCTGTATTGCTGTGTTGAATCCATTGGATGTGCATCAATTGCCATTGCAGGTCCACTCCCTCCTGTTGGTGGATAGCTGACATGACAATCTGACATTGATGGAATTAATTGTACAGCAGAGGGGTTGAGAACAGCCTTTTCTTTTGATGCATAAGAGTTCATTCCATCTGTAACTCTGCTTTCAATGTCAGACCCTCTGTTCCTGAGAACATTCACCTTAGCTGTCTGAGCAGCAATTTGACTTTGTAGTTGAAGCAATTGTCTTTTTTTTCTTATTTGTGCCTCCTGAGCTTCCATTTCGTGACTTTCTTTTAAAGTCATTTCCAATACCATGAGTGCCGCCATCTCTGCCTGTGCCAAGATGGATGCAGAAATGTTTGATGACATTGAGTGTCGGGTAGAACTACCACATGACACCCTTGATTTACCCGTATTGGAAACACTGTCATCTGGCCCAATACTATTCACCTCCTCGTTTCCATTTGACACAAAGTTGAAATGTGAACCATCATTATCAAGACCCTCGTTTGTATATGACACAGCATTGTTATTTGAACCGTTGTTATTCAGAACCTCATTTGTACTCGAAACAGCATTGTTCTTTGGGTCAACCACACCCTCAGTTGCATTTGGCACATCATTGAATTCGTAATCATTGTCATCAACTTGTGTGGGCATGCACTGCTCCCTATTAGCACACACCCATTTCTCCATTTTGTCAATGATTTGATTAACATTGTGCAGGTGACCTTGAAACCATTCTGTTTGTTTAGACATTTCGTCATCGGGCAATAGAGGTTTTAGTGATTCATGTACCCGTGTAGTTTCACCAACCAACTTCCACAGTGTGTCGTGCTTAATTTGCATGACGGAAATATTTTCATTTGAGCACATCATTTGATCCAACTCTTTAGCCATTTTACACAATTGTTTCAGACAGTCCAAAGTTCCTTTCTTTATGCAACAACATGATCTTTGTTTCCAAAGCTTTAAATGTGGGCTTAGAAAGCCTTTTGCCAAGTTCATTGTCTGTTTCATCTTGATTGACAGCTGCCTCCATTTCAACGTTAATTTCCTGATTCCCCACGCTACTCATGTCTACAATGTCAAGCAATAGGTGGAGGTTTTATTTAGAATTCTTGGTAGGATTTGCCTTTATCCATTTGCGCGAGGCCACTCCTTCCACAACTTTATTCCATTCATTCATGAATCCGTCTCACCATAACTTCTTTGATGTGTTGTTCCGCGTTGTGCTGCGTGCATGTTGATATCGTGGTTGAATCGGCAGAAACGTCAATGAAAGGGGCGCTGTTCCTTGACTCCTTCCGTATCTGTTTGTCTTCGAAAACAATCTTGTTTAGAAGCTTATCTTTTTACTTGTAAGGGCAACCTAACAAGAAATGTTGCCAGTGAGGGAAATACTGGGTGAAGCTCTTTCCTACGCGTGATGCTTGTTGATAATAAAATGATGTCTTCTCCTTGGTTACTGTCGAGAGTTTTATTACTACTTGCGGTGTGGACAAATATAAGCATACAAAATAAACTCAAAAAGTGACTCAATGTAACTGAAAACAAACAAACGAGCACAGTAAAAAGATAGTGTGGCTTCCCTGTGGTAATTACCCAAATTCCCTGCCGCTGCACACCTGTGAACCCATACATATAGAACCTAAGCGCACATGAGCCCCGCCTCCTGAGCCCACAGCCTGCTAATTGGTCAACACTTTCATGATGACACGGTGCCTTCATACAGTAACATAAAGGCAGAAAATCATTAAATTGGCTACTACAGGTACCGTTGGGTACCGGTATCGATTCACAGGTACCGGTACCGTATCGGTTCAAATGTGAACAGCATCCCTACTGACAAAGCACGATACCCGTTGGTTTTTAGTTGTTCAGGGAAACACATTGTTAATGACATTGACGGATTGTGAATTTTGTGATCGACTCAAATTATATTTATTTGGAAAAATAAATATAGTCACTTTATTTGAAGAGTCAAAACTGTTCTCTTGGCTTTGTTTTGTTATAGTAACGCTCATGTCATGATAAATCTGGTTAGGTCAAAACTACAGGAATATACATAAAAAAATTAATAATTATAATACAATAAATATATATATCGGTTATCGGTATCGACCTTGAGGAGCAGAAAGTTATCGGTATCGATATCGGGGTCAACAAATCAATATCGTGCACCCCTAGACAGAACAGTGATCCTTCTTATACTTTAATTTAACTGTAACTAGGGCTGCTCGATATTGGCTTTTTTACCGATATACCGATATTGTCCAACTCTTAATTTAATATTTTGTATAAAAGTATTCTGTACTTCTGTATGACAACTATTAAAGAAACTTGAAACTTGAAACTTGAAACTTTCCAATACCGATATCAACCGATACCGATATATGCAGGGTTTCCCCCCCAAAAAACTGAATAATTTCAGGTAATTAACATTACATATGTCTTGTTGTGGAATTAACATAACAGTATGCATACTTTTGACAATAAATAAAATCAGAATTTGTTCTTACTTGCCTGGGTAAATAAAGGTTGGTTATAGAAATGTAAAAACAATTATTAATTTTTTTTTACCGATACCGCTATTTTCCTATATCACATTTTAATGCCAATATCGGCCGATAATATAGGCAACTGTAACCTTACCTTTATGAACTTCACATGGTAGTCAATGGCTTGTCTGGCTGAGAGCTTTCCGGTCTCTTGTTGCGGCCCTGAGGTGATGGTGGCATGAGGTGGACAAGCAGCAAGAGGGAGGACATCTCACTGTCCCATCCTGAAAATACAAAAAATTAAATAAAAAAAATCAGAAATACATTTGACTAAAAGCTGTGTTTCCATTTGTTTAAAAAACAATTCACCCTTCCATTATTATATTCCTTTAATTCAAGCATACCATTGTTCAGTTCTATTGTGTCTGTTGTGGATTCAGCATTCTGAAGCAGGTCTTGAAGGTCGCCGGTCTGGGTGAGGCCACGGCTTTGTTCAAGGACTTTCTGCCTGCAGAAAGTAGGCCACTTCTCCAGGAACTTTGCAGAGATGTCATCACCAAACATCAGACTGAAATCCAACTCAATCTGCAGACAAGATGGAATAAAACATGGTTGAAATCATACATTGTTAAATAGTAGGGCTGACCCCTATTAATCGACTAATCGGTCGAAAGGGGCCGTAGTCGACTGGCCAACCTCTTAGTCGAATATAATATAAAAAAAAAAAAAAAAAAAAAAAAATATAATTTTTTTCAAAAGAAAAGAGGCATAGAAGCTTGGCTAACGCTAATGGCACGCATACCAGAGGCTAACTGCCTACGAAAACAGGCACAGAGGCACTGAAAGAGGATTTCACCCATCTAATGAACACACTATACTAGACAAATATCAAGATGTATCCATCAGTGGACCAATTGCATGCTTTTGCAGAGGACAAGAAGCCTTCAGTCGACTCCTTCAGACATTAAGCACCCCCCACAGCCCAAATGGAATGATACAAAAAAATTATACTTTCTTTTTTTTTCTTTTTTTTTGACAATCCTAGTCGACCATCCAAATCCTTAGTCAGGGACAGCCCTATTAAATAGGTTCACCCTATGACCAGGGATGTGATCTAAATTGTTTAAAAAGGTCATTTTTTATTTCAGTTAGACTTTAATGCAAGGCAGTTAAAGAGCCACATACCATTCCTGTGATGTCTAGGAATCGTGGAAAGGTGGTGAATATTTCAGAGGACTTAATTGGGTCATGCACCATTTCTTGGCGATGGGTGAAGGTCTGTTTCATCTTCTCCTTGATGATTGCTTCATCAGTTGTATGCTTCATCAGTGCACTGGCCTCACGACACTGGGTGTCTGTGGTTAGCTGGTTTTCCTCACAGAAGGGGGCTCTGTCGCCAGAATTTGGACCACCTGTAACAGTGTAGAAACCACACATACTGCTGCAATACTTTCCAGTGATATGCATTTACTATAATGATCCATCTTCACAGTTGTTAGATAAACAGTGGACTGGGACAATCAAAATTACATACCGATCAGTGGCTGAACATTACGGTTCTTCTTTTGTCCCTCTGATGCAACTTTTTGAAGTGATTTCACTCTCCATGCCAGAAACCCACTCCCATCTACTGGATTGTAATACTGCTCCTAAAACACAAGAAGAAAAGAGAAAAAAAAGTGTTATTTGGTTTAAATGGGCATGTGTAAATGTGTTTATTTCTCTCCTTAAAACTTAACACATGCCCTTCTCTGAATAATTGCTAAAATCAAGGTCAACAGGTAGGACATCTGTGGTTCTGAAATTGTTGAGGTTAGGAGAAATGGTCAGCATACAGAAATGTTAACAAATATTTAGTTGAAATCGTACTCCGCACAGCCCTATTTTAAGCAATTCCAGAGAAGTGAGGAGTAAAGGGGTTGTTTGTTTTATGTACCATGCATGTGATTGGATAATGTTATGCATAATGTTGTGTTAATTCACAACAACAGATATGTAGCCTAATGTTAATTACCTGAAATTATTCCTTTTGGGCGGGGGGGGGGGGAGAAACCCTGCATATATCGGTATCGGTTGATATCGGTATTGGAAATTAAAGAGTTGGACAATATCGGTATATCGGATATCGGTAAAAAAGCCAATATCGAACATCCCTAGAAATTATATAACAAGAATGAACTATAAACATAATAATTGTTAGACTAGAAGTCTTTATTTGTCATGCAGTTTTAACACACACGTAAAGATGGGCGACCCACAGGAACACACACACACACATGCACTGAGTTGCAGATGAAATGTCTCTCTGCACTTTTCCCTGATGTACTTACATATCCCAAATTGCCCTGGGGATCGGCCAGGTATGGGAATAAGGCAGTGATGCCCTTTGCGTAGTCTTCTTTAACACGCCTTGAAGAACTCAGTCCTACAGTGCACACACACACACAAGTATGAGATCCAAACAAAAGTATTGCTGTGCCAATGCCTTCTGCACAATCTATGTAAAGCGCTTTGGATAACCATTTATCATTTACCAATTCTGCAAAAAGGAGGATCTTAGTAAAAACCAAAAATGTGTATTGGGTGCGTAATGTTTAGATGACAACATACCCATGCTCTTTTGCCATGTGCGCAACCAATATCTTCACCATGTCGCGTCTTCTGGTATCCGTTAGGCTTTTTGTCCGAGCATAATCGGCAATGATCCTCTCTCCTCCACCTGTGTCCCTCAGAATCTTTTCAGTCATCTAAGCGGGAGTAAAAAGGGGGGGAGGGGACACACATGGATAGACAGTCATATTTTTAAGCATTGTTCCCACAGGCCCCTAAATTTGGTGGCCAAGTATATTTAACCCTTTCACTGCCACACTACAGAAGGTTAACCCTTTACTATCACACTACTGACGGTTACCGTCGGTAGTGTGATAGTAAAGGGTTAACCTTCTGTAGTGCGGCAGTGAAAGGGTTAACCTGCTGTTGTGCGGCAGTGAAAGGGTTAAGGTGACAAATGTAAACCATGACCCCCCCCCCATTTTCTCCCCAATTGTACTTGGCCATCCCCATGCTACCCCTTTATCAGAGTCACCATCTCCATTTCAAACAGTCATATGCAAAGCTTACCAGAGTGAGACGAGTCAGGTCAGCACCGTTTCTTGGAGCAGGACTAGACTGCAAAATGATGGTGTCATCAGACTCCCCCTCATTGTCTGCACCAGAGCTGAGAATGGAGCTTTGGCTGGAGTTGCTTGCAGAGGTCCTCACTGAATCTAACAATCATGTAGACATATAAGTGTGATTAGCAAGAGAGGAATGTTTGTGACAAGTGTAATGTAAAAAGGCCACATTAGATTAGGAAGGATCCACACGTTACATTACATTGGGCATATATACAAAGATAATTTCAAAGTACAAAAATATACAGTACCTGTGTGACATTTTAGGTTAGCCAGGACACGTGTAGCCTTTTTACAACGCATCCGCGTTTCCGGCGCTCTGATTGGCCAGGTCATGTGACATGTGCGCCCAATAGCGTGTTTGCCCATTTCCGCGTCGAACAGCCTGCAAACTACCTGGCGTTCTATCGCCATGCTCTAAGACAAACTCTAACCTTAACCAACTTCGAAAGAGTGCCTAAGCTTAACCGGCGAAAGAACTTGCCGTCACGCTCTAAGACAAACTCTAACCTTAACCAACTTCGAAGAGTGCCTAAGCTTAGCCAGTGTAGAAACTTGCCGTCCCACGATTGCCGCTCATGTCACATGACCTGGCCAATCAGAGCGAAAAAACAGGAACCCGGAAACGCGGATGCGTTGTAAAAAGGCTTCAAGCAGCCAGGACTGCATGGATGAGGCTATAAGGCTCCATGTTAGCAACTCACCTTCAGGATTTGGGTCTTGGGCTGAACAAATCTCCAACACACCCAGGTCTGGTTTCTTTAGAAGAAACTGAAACGCCTCATCGTCGACTTCAGTGATTGAGTCATCATAGACCTTTAAGTCCAAGGTACTAGGAATTTCAAATTTCTTGGCAACTATAGACAAAACAAGATTGCACAAGCTTATTGATAAATCTGTTGTGCAATTTATTTAATTTGTATTAATTAAAATGTCATAAAAATTGGAATTTAAAATAGCCACTGAAAATTTGATCATATGAGGAAGATTGACAGCCTTAATTGACATACTTAACACCGGTTCCTGACAGGCAGCGAGCGAGCGAACTGGAGACGAAATCGTGCGCAACACTGTCCTGATATGAGGCGCCGCGTGTCCGGGTGTGTCTGTGTGTGTGTTACCTGGAAGCACACGGGGGCAAAGCAGCCAGCGATTCTTGACCAATAAAAAGTGTTTAGGGGCGTGACTCGGCCGCGTAATCGCTCAACTAGAGACACAGCGAGCGAATATTTGAGGGGGGAACGACATCGCCGCTCAGTTCGCTGTCGCTCGCGGCAGGTCAGGATAGTCTGATTGAAACGAATACATTTTAATCATTTTCGCAATTACGCTCGCTCGCGTCGCTGCCTGTCAGGAAGCGGTGTAAGACATTGATTGGTTCACTCTATCCTAAATAAAATGGATTGTGCTTTGTACTGTAGGCCTACAGCTTAAATTAACATGCAGGGAAAGCCTAAACTGATACCCAGTATGTTGTTGCATAGGGCAGTGGTTCTCAAACATTTCATGTCAAGGACCCCCCAAATTGACAATTAGCCCACAGACCCCCATTTGAAAAGATGTGCCATGGACCCCCATAAGACAATATTTGTACGGCTCTAGCAGTGATTCTCAACCATTTTAATTCCAAGGGCACCCATTTAATGGCATTTCTATCTTTGGGACCCCAATTTATATTGTAAAATCAATGTTAATTTAACCCTTGACGGTGTACAATGGACGTTGGGGTCAGTGGAGGTTTCTCTATGACAACACGTGAAATACAAATTCACTCATAATTCATAATTATTATTAATTTACATATACCTATATATATATTTTTTTTTTATTATTATTATTATTTTTATATTATAAATGTTTTCCGCTGTAAAAAAAATGCCAGTGAATTTTTCTTTCTTCAAAAATGGCCAAAATTGACAGCTCTGAGCAGGCCTGCACTGCAGTATTGCCTGCAGTAATTATTTGTGAAGAAAACTTCACAGGTGTGACCCATTGTTAATAAATAATAAATAACAGCGAATCAAAATAGGCTATTAACTTCATCTAAGCACGGTCTGTGCAGTTAAACTCTTGCCATTGAATGGATAACAAGGCTGTCAATCATTCAATCCACCAATCAGCTAATGGTTTCTCTTTGGCTGTTCTGTGGCTCTGCAGCTAGCATGATTGACAGCCTTGTGGCCCAATCAGATAATGGTTTCTCTTGTGCCGTACTGTGGCTCTGCAGCGAGCTTGTTTTCAAAATAATGTTTATCTCAGGAAGATAACTTGTCGTTACGCAAGTCTTGTGAATGTCTAAACAGGGCTGATGACATTGATGAAGATGATATCAATAACAACAATGCCTCTCCATTGTGCATCGTTTGATGATATATATTTTTTTTATCTCAGTCATTGTAAAACGAAAGCCTGCAGTGCTTAGCCTGGACGCAGCCGAAGTGTAGTAGTTCTAACGTCACTCGGGAGACAAAAGCCAAACATCAATTTGATGCAACAAGCTGGCTCGCGATGCACTATTGTTTACATTTTCCATGGGATTAATGCACGCGGCTCGAGTCGGACTTGTCACATGGAGAAGCTGCACTATTCAACGATATGGGTAAGTCGTGTCTTCTTGGCTTTAGAATGTCAGTTTGTGTAACGTTACTGTAACCGAATTGAAACCGCATCATAAATCCTACATCGACCATGTCACTTTTCAAAAGGCATGAATGAATGAAAACTTTATTTAACAGATTGCAGAATGGGTACAATATACAGTACGGCTCAATACACATAATTATTAAGGAGATGCAGACCAGATAAAGACTTTCGTCTTGTTTACATCAGGGTCCCCCATTTTCAATTCATAGTGAAATGTATCTTGTGTTATTAGGAGCCCTGCTAAAGTTGGTAGCTAACGTTATATTGATAATGTTTCAATATTATCAGGTTGATATTATTAGGTTGATAATGGTGTCAGTGTTTCAGATAGCAAGGTGGAGATCTTTGTTAACTAGTAGAGCTTTGGTTGAGAAAGATTACAGTGCTGTCTCTTAAAACTCATAAACAAGTATTGAGCAAGACGAGTTAGTCTGTTGTGTTGTGCGTATTGTATGGGAGGGATAATGATGACTGTGTGTAACTAGGAGGGATATGAGGACTGTGTGTATGTGGCACTGAATTGATGTAAACAAGACGAAAGTCTTTCTCTGGTCTGCATCCCCTTAACAATTGTGTGTATTGAGCCGTACTGTATTGTACCCATTCTGCAATCTGTTAAATAAAGTTTTCATTCATCATTCATTCATTCATTCATTCATTCATTCATTCATTCATTCATTCATTCATTCATTCATTCATTCATTCATCCATTCATTCATTCATTCATTGTCCTTGTGTTACATAAAACCCATCTGTGGCCTTGTGCAGAGGAAGGTGGTAAATACATGTTAGATATTCCAATGTACAGTTTTGCATACCTTTGACTCTAAGAATGGTCTGTGTTATTGAAATCGTCACAGCAATATAGTTTGTTTATACTTTAGAAGTATGATATTTAAACATGGTCCCCAAAATGAATGGAAGCGAATGAGGAGCCTGACACCTGGGAGGAATGGGGGTGTTGCAGCGTTGGGGATGTTTAAAAAATATAATTTAATATATAATATAATATAATAATTTGTGCTTCACCTAAAAATTTGGTCAGCAGCCTCCACTGGTTGGGGTCCATTTGTACACCGTCCGAGTTACAGAACAATAAGGGTCCATTTGGTTCCTAACTATCAAGGCGGACGCCATTTTGAGAACCAACGGCACGCTGTGCAAAATGTTTCACTCACCACACTCCAAAAAAGTTGTGAAGGTCAATTGGCCCTCAAAACAGATGAATTTCTGCCGGTCAATGTGTTTAACACGTACAGCCTGCATCTGATGGCAAATAAATAATAACAGTTACTAAGATGATATAGGGCACAACAACTCATGCATTATGAGGAGTGTTACAATTAGAAAATATTACAAAAGCACCATCTACAGTAAATTTCGCTGAGTACATTTTACTCAAACTGAGTACATTTTACTCAAACTGAGTAAAACTTTACTCACGTCTTGGGCTCAAATTGACTCAGTTGACATGTAACATATAATTGTTCCATCTCCTGTACTATGTCTACTTGTCTTGTATGTAATTAATACGTCAGTTTTTGTATGGATATAGTTATATCACTACTTTTAACAACAGCCTACAGGCATGGTCTACAGGTATGGTCTCAGGCCTATACAGGTATAGCCGCATGCAGGTGAAAATTAGCTTCTGGCTAACACTAGCTCATATACATTTTACATGAAAACCGACATGTTGATTAATGTGCACTGTCCCTGATAGCAATACTGTTGATAATTGAATACTCGTGTTGCACCGACGTACCTGTTCTTAAGTTATTGTCCATAAAACTGTAAAACGTTTATTTAATAGCGTGCGTGCAAACGTAGCAGCTAACATGCTAACATCGTGATAGATGACTCTGTGGCTATAGCTGTAATGTTGCAAATTAGTTACACACATTGCTGTTTAATAAATTAACAAATAATAATAATAATCTTACCTGGTATTTGGCATCCAACTTGATCCAAGAGAAGGAAAATATCACTGTATTGCGCTCTTGCTGCTATACCTGAGCTTGCGACGACTTGCAGAGAGAGAAAGATGGCGTCGTCACCTTTGGAAATTATATGGATAGTAGGCGTGACCAATGCTGTATTACTCCAATAGAAACTCTTCTGGAACTTTACTCTCACTCTATTGGCCACAGGCAATGATTATGCCCCAAATGGAGTAAATATGACTACTTGAGAGGAAAATAATAACTCTGTAATAATTACTCTGGGAAAATGACTCCCCAGTTTTTCCTGTGTAGCGCGAGGAACAGAATGGATTTTTGCTAAGAAACGACTGACTGACAACATAATTTGGTAAACAGCAAATAGGGGTAGGATTCCAGAAACTACAGCCAATTTCAGAATTCCTGTCCTGTATTGTACTGTAATGTTCTGTACTATCCTGCACTCACTAATTCATGTTATTTATAAGGTCTAAGACCGTCTAAGATATTAGTGACCAATGGGTATCATTCACCAATGGACTTGAGACAAAAGATTTGCTCTTAGGGCCTGACTGAGAGCAGGATTTAGGAACGCTGAGGAGCAGATTTAACTTGACAGACTGGTGTGCTCTGTGTTCGCTTTCTTTGGGAGGAATCATAGTGATTCCTTCATGTCAACTCTACAGGCCTCCTAAATAAATATGAAAATATTTGTATGATAAAAAATTATGCATTTGATGTCGGAAAAATTAATAATATGGATTCATCTGATCACAGCTATTTTGGACAAATTTATAATTACTTAATTACTCAGATATTGAAACACAATTATGCAATTATTGTGAAATGATTGAAAATAATAATTATTTAATGCCTTCTGTGGCATTTGTATTTCTTATTTGTTAAATATCTGTTTTATTGATTAATTATACATTTGAAATAATGCAGGTTATAGCCAACATGCAATATATCCCATTGATTGGTACAATGGGACATACATTTGTTTTATATAGCTATAACCATTCTTTCAAACATATCATTAATCAATTAAACAGATATTGAAATGCACTATGTAGCCTACTACACCAACACTGCAAATTACAGTGGATAAATAAATAAGAACTAAAGCTAATCGCGTGGAAATAGACTGCATTCATATTCCATAAGTCTTGTTGCACCACACACACGCACACTGTACCCAGATAGCAAAAGGTGTTAATTCAATGTTGATTTATGGTCAAAATGCTTGATTTTTGGTTAAGGTCGACGATTGATGGTGGATCACCCATTAACCGATGAAGCAATTGACCAATGTTGAAAACATGTCATTGAATCAATATTGTTTTGTGGTTGCATTTTAATGATTGAAATGCCAATATCTAATAAATGTTGAATCAACGTATGCTGTTCAACGTATGCTGTTTGTCGTCATTAAGTTGGACCGATCCGAATCCCCCCCCCCTATTTAAACAGATATGGTACGTCCCAGCCACATATCCTAGCTTCCACTATCTAATGCAGCACTCTCTCATTGTGAACTGGCAACAGAACAGCAACGTCTGGATCCCCCGGATTTGATTCTACTGAGTGCTTTACAGTAAGTTTTGGCTATATTACTTTTATCTTAACTGTGTTCTGTGAAAAATAACGTTATTGTGGGTGTGACCGGTGTACTCTTGACGGCGTTGTGCATGTGCTTATGCTGCAGTTTGGTAGGTAAATATATATATATACGTCAACTAAGATAAATATTCTAGGGCTGTCAGTTTATCGCGTTAATTAGATTAATTAATTACACAGCAAATAATCGCGTTATGAAAATTAACTCAAAATTAATTACAAAAAAAAGTTTTTTTTTTTTTTTTTTATAATATTTCTTTTGTATCTCATTCATTCCATAAGCATGTAGAATACACATTTACAGATTTTTTTTTAATATGGTCCATTTGCATGTTCTTGTATAGGGACATCTATGAATCTCAGGGAATGTATTCCCAGTGTCAGAAATACTGTGGGCTAGATCCACAAAGAATGGATTGCACGGTGCAAGTTGCACCCTTACTTACAATTCATTATGAATTGAAAATGGGGGACCCTGATGTAAACAAGACGAAAGTCTTTCTCTGGTCTGCATTCCCTTAACAATTGTGTGTATTGAGCCATACTGTATTGTACCCATTCTGCAATCTGTTAATAACATTTTCATTCAATCAATCAATCAATCTGCGCGGTGATTGATTGAATGAACATTTTATTTTGAGTAAATTGTAATGAACCAAATGAGAATATCAATAATTTTTTTTTATCTTTGACTGTGAATAACACCATGCTCAAATTGACCAGACCTGAAAAATCTAAGCAAATTAATAGATGGAAGATCATTAAACAGAAGGTTTTGTAGATACAGTACTGAATTCTGCCATCTGGACACATGCAATTTGAAATATGATTATAGAATATAGAATATGAGGCATAAAATGGTAATGCGATTAAAATGCGATTAATTAGATTAATTAATTACAAATCCTGTAATTAATTAGATTAATTTTTTTAATCGCCTGACAGCACTAAAATATTCATGAATATTCGTTAGCGTGTACTTAATATAACTCTGGAGAGTGTGCAAGTGGAATCGTACGGTTGTTTAAGACCAGTTATTTATTATTTCGATGTAATTATTCTAGCGCCAAACGAACAGAAATTGCATGCTCCAATTGCGTGCGTTGGTACTGAATGACGTTGTGCGACTCAGCCAATCAAAAGCATGCTTATTGGGTGAACAGGAAGTAGTCAAGGAAGCACGCGCTAGCTGGCCTAGTAAACACGTGGATCCGTAAATGTAACGTTGCCTACCAGACAACGGGACTGCGTGTTTCTTTTTGTATTGCTCCTGGCTGTTCAAACTAATTTTACAGTTCTGCTAGCTACATGCAGTATTTAGCGAGCTGGGTTAGCCGGCTAGTTGGCTTTGAATCCCGGCTGCGGCTAGGTAGCCAGCTAGCTAAATGCACCGCAACGGTGATGTCACCAAACAAAATGGCGGCGCCCATTTTGATAAAGCTCTTCACATAACAAATAGTTTTTTCTTAGAAACTGCTTATTTTTATAACGTGATTTTTTTCTGTGGCTTATCTAAATACTAATTTGATGCTATGACTATGTTTATATCGCTATATGCTTCATCTCCCCTTTAAGTTTAGGCACTCTTTCTAAGTTGGTTAAGGTTAGAGTTTGTCTTAGAGCATGGCGATAGAATGCCAGGTAGTTTGCAGGCTGTTTGGCGTGCCACTGGTCCTGCTAATGTTGAATGAATGAATGAAAACTTTATTTAACAGATTGCAGAAGGGGTACAATACAGTATGGCTCAATACACCGGCAACTCTGACAACTCTTAATTTACAGTTTAATATAGATGGTTTACCTTTATTCAAAAGTTCTAAACTTCAGGGGATGCAGACCAGAGAAAGACGTTTTTGTCTCGTTTACATCAGGGTCCCCCATTTTCAATTCATAGTGACATTTATGACATACACATGATGACATTTATGGCATAGGGAGGGATATACATGACATACAGATAGTATATAGTTCGACGTTTGGTTATATGCATGGTATTTTCTAATGAACAATATAACAATAATATAATAATGAACTCTCTTGATATTGATCAAAATGTAGAATTAAGCAAGCGTTTCACCCTGCACATTGCAATGCAGCACATTAATCAGGACCCTCCCCCCTTTTTTCTTTCTTTTTCCAGAATCACGTACCAGTTTCAAGAAGCTGCATGTTGCAGCAATTGAAGCAAAGACCTGTTCTAGCCAAGTAAATACCACAATTTATGTACCATTACATTGACTATATAGTTAGACGTTTGGTTATATGCATGGTATTTTCTAATGAACAATATAACAATAATATAATAATGGACTCTCTTGATATTGATCAAAATGTAGAATTATGCAAGCGTTTCACCCTGCACATTGCAATGCAGCACATTAATCAGGACCCTCCCCCCTTTTTTCTTTCTTTTTCCAGAATCACGTACCAGTTTCAAGAAGCCGCACGTTGCAGCAATTGAAGCAAAGACCTGTTCTAGCCAAGTAAATAGCACAATGTATGTACCATTACATTGACTACAGCACCTCATCACTATGTCTTCTTATTCTCGGGCTAAAAGACGTAGAGTCAACAAATTAGTGAGAGAGACAGAGCAGGCTATCCTCACTGATTATAAGTTAATTGTTGCTGCTAATTCAAGGACAAACCATCACTCTTTAGAGAACACAGATCCTGTCACAGCCTCTACTGAGTACCTGCTAGATTTACCAAAGACAGACTTGCCACTAGATTTAACAACTAGATCAGACTTGCCACTAGATTTATCAACTTCAGACTTGCCACTAAACAGACCACTAACTATCAGTGATCAAAGTGAAAATATTGACTCACCAGGTGAGTCAAATGCACATTTTGAAAGTATAGCTGGGGATGACGAAATTGAACCTGAACATGTCTTTGACAGTGATGAGCATAATGAAGATTTCCTCATGACAAGTTTAAAATATTGGGCAACATCCTATTCAGTCTCTCTGGTTGCACTATCATCTTTGCTGTCCATTTTGAAGATGTTTCACCCCACCCTTCCTAAAGATGGAAGAACATTGCTAGGAACACAAAAACATGTGCCTACCACTAAGATTGAAGGGGGAGAATACTATCATTTTGGTTTAGTCAAAGGGGTGCTTTCACGGTTGGCATGTTTGATTTTACCGGCAACTCTGACAACTCTTAATTTACAGTTTAACATAGATGGTTTACCTTTATTCAAAAGTTCTAAACTTCAGTTTTGGCCCATACTTGGAAGTATCAAATGTGACTACACAAAGTCCCCATTTGTTGTTGGCATTTTTTGTGGTCTAAGCAAGCCAAAGAGTGTTTTTGAGTACCTAGAGCAGTTTGTCAAAGATCTTCAGAATGTACTGTCTAATGGCATTATTTATAATGACAAGCAATTTGATGTACAGATTTCTTCTTTCATTTGTGATGCCCCGGCTAGAGCTTATATTAAGCAGACCAAGGCATTTAATGGCTATTCTGGTTGTGACAAGTGTTTTCAGGAGGGTGTATGGAGAAATAAAATGACATATCCTGAAACAAAAGTCAGACTTAGGACAGACTCCAGTTTCTCAGACATGGTTGATGAGGCACATCACAATGGGACAAGCCCTTTAACAGGTTTAGTTAAGATGGTTTCTATGTTTCCAACTGATTATATGCATCTCTGTTGTCTCGGAGTTACAAGGAAACTGCTTAATATATGGTTAAAGGGGAAGAATTTGGCAACAAGGGTCCCTTCCAAAACTGTACAAGCCATTTCAGGTAAACTGCTAAAGCTACGTCCCTACATGCCTTGTGAATTTAACCGTAAACCAAGGGAACTGTCAGAGTTAGATCGCTGGAAAGCTACTGAGTTGCGATCCTTCATGTTGTATTGGGGTCCTGTTGTTTTGAAGGATTCCCTCCCCAGTGAGCTGTATGACAACTTCATGTTGTTTTCTGTTGGAATGTACTTGTTGCTGTCCCCTAGTATTTCTGAGGAAATGTTGGCCTTTGCGCACAAGTTGATGGGTTCTTTTGTTGAACACTTTGGGACAGTTTATGGAAGAGGTGAAATTGTGTACAATGTACACCAGCTTATTCATTTGGCTGAGGAATATAGGAAGTTTGGCACTCTAGATAATATCTCAGGATTCCCTTTTGAGAACTATCTTGGACAAATTAAGCATCTTCTACACAAGCCACATCAGCCTCTACAACAGGTAGTGAAAAGGTTGTCTGAAATTCCACATGTTGGATCCCCATGTCCCACAGATGATCCAATTTTGCGTAATATTCACACTGATGGGCCTGTCCCCCCACAGTTTACTTCTTCACAACAGTACAGGAAGGTCTCCAGTCATCGGTTTACTTTGTCCACAAAGAAAGGAGACAATTGTATTGAGGTTGGAGATGGATTTGCATTAGTAGAGAATATTCTTAAATCAGAGGAAGAGGTATATATAATTTACAGAAAGTACAGACACAAACAGCCATACTACATGTATCCCTGTGAATCATCATACATTGGTACATACAAGGTCAGTGGCTTGCAAGAAGATATAGGGATAGGTAAACTTGGCTATATCAAGCGCAAATGTCTTCTCTCTCCAGACGGAGATGGTGCCATTGCAATACCACTACTTCATTTAAAGGGGAACTATCTTATAAATGGCCTTTTTGAGTGTTTAGCATTGTTTCCTAGCTATGTGAACTTATATTAATATGATCTATGTCTCAAAATTCTCATATTGGCGCATTCTTCCAATTCTCCTCTCACAATATTCACCCTCACTGAACTGAGTCATTTGAAAATGTGCTGATATGTGATGTCAGAAAGACACCGCTGCATGTTAATGTTCAGGCGAAGACGACGCTGCGCAGTGGTTTAGGAGCCCAGGCTCAAAACAGCTCGAGATCTTGAGGTAGAAAAATGCTGTTTTTGAGGACTTGATTAGAAATACAAAACAATGAATAAAAAAAATATATATATTACAGAAGTGTTCCATAGACTCACAGGAATTGTGTAAAAGTGCCCAAATAGTGAAAGAAATAGTAAAATAGTTCCCCTTTAACAGCATAACCATACTGCCCTACAAAGCTAAAGTGCAGTAACTATATTGACACACTGACTCTAACGTCGGATTTCGGGGCATAACTTACCTCATTAATAAATACACAATTAGTACAATATTACATGTACACAGATAACATGTTTGGCTGGCCAATTGAAACGCTTAAAGGAAAACTCCAACATTTTGTGAAATTAGCTTATTTAACATCTTCCCTGGAGTTGGACAAGAAGATACATACCTTTTTCGTCTCTCTGCATGCTTTGGGCTTAGGGAACGCCTGGACCGTTAGCCTAGCTTAACTTCATCACTGGAAGTGGGGCAGATATCTAGCCTAGTTCACTACAGTCAGGAAATATACTCCAAATACAACTCCCAAACGTTCCTGTAAACATGTTGTGACCTGTGTGTTTACCCCGTCTCCCAGTCACACAAGTCACACGAGTCTCCCAGTCACATGAGTCTCGTGTGACTGGGAGACTTGTGTGACTTGGAGACTTGTGTGACTTGTGTGACTTGGAGACTTGTGTGACTTGTGTGACTTGTGTGACTTGGAGACTTGTGTGACTTGGAGACTTGTGTGACTCGTGTGACTTGGAGACTTGTGTGACTGGGAGACTTGTGTGACTGGGAGACTTGTGTGACTTGTGTGACTTGGAGACTTGTGTGACTTGGAGACTTGTGTGACTCATGTGACTTGGATACTTGTGTGACTCGTGTGACTTGGAGACTTGTGTGACTCGTGTGACTTGTGTGACTTGGACTTGTGTGACTTGTGTGACTTGTGTGACTTGGAGACTTGTGTGACTCGTGTGACTTGGAGACTTGTGTGACTTGTGTGACTCGTGTGACTTGGACTTGTGTGACTTGTGTGACTTGTGTGACTTGGAGACTTGTGTGACTTGGAGACTTGTGTGACTCATGTGACTTGGAGACTTGTGTGACTCGTGTGACTTGGAGACTTGGACTTGTGTGACTTGTGTGACTTGTGTGCCTTGGAGACTTGTGTGACTTGGATACTTGTGTGACTCGTGTGACTTGGAGACTTGTGTGACTGGGAGACTTGTGTGACTGGGAGACTTGTGTGACTTGTGTGACTTGGAGACTTGTGTGACTTGGAGACTTGTGTGACTCATGTGACTTGGAGACTTGTGTGACTCGTGTGACTTGGAGACTTGTGTGACTCGTGTGACTCGTGTGACTTGGACTTGTGTGACTTGTGTGACTTGGAGACTTGTGTGACTCATGTGACTTGGAGACTTGGACTTGTGTGACTTGTGTGACTTGGAGACTTGTGTGACTTGGAGACTTGTGTGACTCGTGTGACTTGGAGACTTGGACTTGTGTGACTTGTGTGACTTGGAGACTTGTGTGACTTGGAGACTTGTGTGACTCATGTGACTTGGAGACTTGTGTGACTGGGAGACTTGTGTGACTTGGAGACTTGTGTGACTTGTGTGACTTGGACTTGTGTGACTTGTGTGACTTGGAGACTTGTGTGACTCATGTGACTTGGAGACTTGTGTGACTCGTGTGACTTGGAGACTTGGACTTGTGTGACTTGTGTGACTTGTGTGACTTGGAGACTTGTGTGACTTGGAGACTTGTGTGACTTGTGTGACTGGGAGACTTGTGTGACTTGTGTGACTGGGAGACGTGGTAAATACACAGGTCACAACATGTTTACGGGAACGTTTGGGAGTTGTATTTTGATTGTATTTGGAGTATATTTCCTGACTGTAGTGAACTAGGTTAGATGTCTGCCCCACTTCCAGTGATGAAGTTAAGCTAGGCTAACGGTCCAGGCGTTCCCTAAGCCCAATGCATGCAGAGAGACGAAAAAGGTATGTATCTTCTTATAACTCCAGGGAAGATGTCAAATAAGCTAATTTCACAAAATGTTGGAGTTTTCCTTTAAATGCTTCAAAAATGCAATGTGTGTAGTGCACTTTGGCTTTGTAGGACGGTATGGGAATGGCTTGTAAGGAGAGATCATTATGAGTACCGTAAATTCTCATTTCAGCCCTTTGAAGATGAATGGTGAGGTGGTGCTGTGGTCAGTTGTACAGTTCCCAAATGGTGGGACAGCAGTAGTTCTAGAGAGCTGGTTTAATGCTAAAGACCAGACTGTGTTATGGCCCCCTAAACACATAAAGCTCACAAAAGCCCTTCGAGATGGACTGCAACCAGATGATAAATGGATCACCTATAAGGATGTAGGTGAGCTTACTACGTGTGGTGAGTAATTCGTGCAACACATACACAAAAAGTGAGGATGCAAATTGTGACGATGCACATATGATAAGAGGTACATATATTTTTTCGTTAAACACTGGACTGCAGATATGTTAATTGTCATTTTCTCTCTGCTCTTTCCAGAGACCCATGATGAGGCCAAAAAACGAGAGACCAAGTACACCTCAACTATGTGTCCAACCTCTGAAATTGAATCTGAGGACGAAGGAGATCTCCGCCAGAAAAGAAGATCCAGGTAGCCTGTACCCGTTCCGCAACTGTAAGTTACTTCCGGGGTAGGCCTGATTGGCCCCGACAGGCACGTGACGCGGCAAACTCAGGACGCGCAACGAGGCTGCTGAGAGCTGTCGCGCGGAAATAGGCTGTCTATTGCCATTCTCTAACACAAACTCTAACCTTAACCAGCTCCTTAACAGCGCCTAAACTTAAAGGATAACTCCACTTTTTTTTTAAATTAGCTTATTTAACATCTTCCCTGGAGTTAGACAAGAAGATGCATACCTTTTTTGTCTCTGTGCGTGCATTTTAGCTTTGGGAATAGACGCTCCGTTAGCATAGCTTAGCTTCATCACTGGAAGTGGGGGAGGACAGTAGCCTTACAGTGCCTTACAGTGTATTGCAAGGTCTGACATTGACCAAACTTGATATGCATGACCTTGGTGGGCTCTAGGTCAACTACTGAAAAGGGGGTCAATGTCAGACCTTGCAATCAAAAGTTAGGGGCGCACTGAAATTATGGCAAGGGTTATTAGCCCCCTAACTTTTGATTGCAAAGTCTGACATTGGACCGCAGGATCGCAGGATCGGTGCTCTGCCAGGTGAGCTGAAGCGCCGAATGAAAGTCATGGCGGATTAGGACGGTTACATAATTCCGCAAGCTCTGCCGCTCCGCTCCGCGGAGCGTGCCGCGCGGCAGAGAAAGTTGCGCGTCACGTGCCTGTCGGGGCCAATCAGGCCTACCCCGGAAGTAACTTACAGTTGCGGAACAGTTATAGGCATCCAGGTACAGTGTTCACTTTGTTAAAGGGACAACTCTCCCTAGGGTGTTGTAAATAATTGCACTGCTGTTGTAGTTGCAAGTAGTGCTAAAAGGATAACACACAGTGGTCTGAGGGCCTATGTATTCAGACTTTAGCCTTGACTAATAAACGTAGTATCATAACTACATTTATTACATGTGTGTATATATATAATTTTTTTTAGGCCAAATCAGCAGTATGTGCACTCGGACTCTGATGACCACTCGAGTGGCGACGCCAAAAGAAAACGTTTTGCCAAAGCACCTGATGTGGGTTTCCCAGGTATTGATACAATGCATTTATTTTATATAGGCACTTTGGAAATGATCACTGCTACAGTTAATAATAATAATAATAATAATAATAATAATAATAATAATAATAATAATAATAATAATAATAATAATAATAATAATAATAATAATAATAATAATAATAATAATAATAATAATAATAATAATAATAATAATAATAATAATAATAATAATAATAATAATAATAATAATAAACAGTTAAACAAATTAGTCTGACCATGTACCGACAAATTGAGCATTTTAATTTGATTGGACTTCTGCATTTCTTGCAGTTATTCTATAGTTGGCCCAAAATATATACATTGTGAATAACATGCCAACTAAAATATGTTGTAGGACAGACTCCAAAATCGAGCCGGTCTCGTAAGGCGCTAAGATCCGGCAAGCCTCCAGTTGTGTGGCCACTAGGCCAAGAGCCTACAATGAATGGTATGTTGCTATGAATGTTAAAATGCCAACTAGATGACTGTTTAAACATGATTTGTAGCATCTTCAATTCTCACCCTGGCTTACCTTTTTTAGATTCTTTGGATGGTGGCATGATCTACAGCTATTTAGATTCGTTGCAGACTCCTGATCCAAATAACAGTAAGTTAACCCATATCTGTGTTCTTGTGAGGAGCTTGCTGGCAGGTCGCTGGCATCATGCATGCAACAGAATACATGTTTACAATGTGCATGCCAGCCCACTACAAAAATTCAAAGCATTCACAACTTGCAAGCAATGTCACAATAAAAATTTGTAGTTTTACATAATGCTTTTATATTGAGCACAATTTCCACCATGTTTGAGTTGCAACTTATTTTACATTTCCCCTTTGTAGATCTGGTTACTAGCAACTACCGGCAATCGCTAACTCAACATAATGGTGAGTTATCAAGCAGTCTCATAACATAATATTCTGGCATGTTTAAAATATCTGTATTGTCTCGCATTGTCTTTGATATTTTTATTAAAGTAGTATTTGGCAGTGCACGTGAAATCAGCTGAATGGAAATCAAACATTTTCTCACATGGGGGATTACAATAGCGTCATTTGCTAATAACTTTGTGTATTTCCTACTGTGTTTCAGCCGAGATGCCAGGATTTGATATTGTACAGTACCACCAGCTCCAGCAGGCCTCACATGTCCAGCAGCTGCAAGATCGACAAAGTGCAAGTAGTGGTATGATACTGTACTCTTTCAGTAACAGTGTTTTGAGAGACGGGGATACAACTCCTTACACCCCTTCCTGACATAGAGCGACGCGAGCGAGCGAGAAAAAGTGATTAAAATGTATTCGTTTCAATCAGACTATCCTGACCTGCCGCGAGCGACAGTGAACTGAGCAGCGATGTCGTTCACCCCTCAAATATTCGCTCGCTGTGTCTCTAGTTGAGCGATTACGCGGCCGAGTCCCGCCCCTAAACACTTTTTATTGGTCGAGAATCCAGGTAACACACACTCGGACACGCGCTGCGTCATATCAGGACAGTGTCGTGTGCGATTTCGTCTCCAGTTCGCTCGCTTGCTGCCTGTCAGGAACCGGTGTTAGTGATTATGACATGTATGTTAGTTTGACTGACAAGTCAGATTTTGTATTTATTTTTAAATATAATGATTTGTTTCTACAGGGATGTCGGGATGCAGCTCGGGGCAATACAACAGTCCCCCTGGTCTCTCACAACATGCACAAAATGGTATGCCATTTTAGAGGGAACTACCACCAGTTTGATCCAATGCAGTCAAACTATAGTGAAATATATAACTATGATTTTGTTTCTAAAGCGATGTCAGGATACAGCTCAGGGCACAACACCCCATCTGGTGTTTCACAGCGTAGACAGATGGCCGGCGATGACGGGCAGCTTATGAAAGGCAAGTCTATTGGACATGGTGTAATTCCTCGTGTGATTTGCTGCTTATTTTTATTTCTCACTTAATGATTTTAACTCTTCTTCTGAAGACCTTACCATCCAGAAGATGAATTCAATGCTTGCTGAATTACTTGTCGTGGTGAAGGATCTGTCCAGAGATGTGCAGTTCATCAAGACCGAGTTGGCTGAGGGCAACATATCTGGTGGGACCAGGGGACACGGGGTGGCCACCACAACCACTATGCTCCCCTTCCAGCTGCCAATCGCCAGTGAACAAGACTTCAATGAGGCAGAATCATTACTGATGGAGCAATCAGTCCGTCAAAAGATGGTAATTTATTGAACTGCATTAATTTATCAAATGTAGATCGTTTCAGTGTGGTCTTGTTCAGGGGAAAAATGTGTTTAGCACTTTCTAGTTCAAAACGTGTTAGAGCTTGTGTATCTGCTATTTATGAAACGTTTTGAAATTGTTCAAATATACCGTTTACATATGGACAGGAGGGTTAATGTGGTTAAACCTAATGACTGGCATGGGCTGGAATATCAGTGCATGCATAACGTGTGTGTATAAACAAGTTGGTTGCTCTGTGTTCATAAAATAAATGTTATGCTGTTTCTAACGCAGGGCCTTCATTTTCTTCTCTCTGATTTAGATTTCTCGCCTGGCTTTGGTAGGAGGCACCAATTCAGAGAACCTGATCAGACTGATGTTGAAAACTGCTATGACCAACGCCCTGGCCAGTGGGTTCAACTGGGCTGGAAAGAAAGACAAGCGTTGTTCAGAAAGCAAGAAGCCATTCAAGCACACCACACTACAAGCCTGCATGTTTGGTGAGCTTCCTCCCCTGCAAACTACTTCATAGGTTAAGTTTAGGTAGTGAGGTGGTGATGCTGGTGATGCTGGTGATTCAGAATATAATTATGCTGTTGCAAAAACTTAAAAAAAAAGTGTTATGTTGGAATAAAGTGATGAAAGTGCAACCTATAAGAAATGGACAACGTAATTGGTGAGCTTTAGAGGTGTATGGATACACATTGTATTGCCTAGATGGTGTCAGGCTAGGCGATTGCTTCTCTTTCCTGTCCAGTCTAACTGGATGCTGACTGTAGCTTGTTACTGTAGACCTACAGAGTGAGTAATTGAGTGATTAAAAAAAATCGCACTTGTGTGAAGTGAGGGGTGCTCTTATCATCGTACATCATCTCACCTCTCTTCCTCACTTTTTTATTTTTGTATCTATCAGCTGCTGCTCGACAGTTTGACCCCAAGCTGACCGACCAGGACTACAGCGAAACTGTCAAGAAGTGGCTTCGTTATGCGCCAGACCGGGAGGGAGGCATCTCAAGGAACCGAAGTGACCCAAACTTAAGTCAAGCGAACCAGAGTCAAACTTTGGGTACCCCAGCACACACTGTTTCCCTGGTTCATACAGTACAAGGAATTACCCTCATGGACACTGTTCTTCCATGGACAGCATCTACTTGAATGACTTGCTGCTTCAGCCTGTTCTTGGAACCGATGTGACCCAAACTTAATTGTCAAGTGAACCAGAGTCAAACTTAGGGTACCCCAGCACACACTGTTTCCCTGGTTCATACAGTACAAGGAATTACCCTCATGGACGCTGTTCTTCCATGGACGGCATCTACTTGAATGACTTGCTGCTTCAGCCTGTTCTTGGAACCGAAGTGACCCAAACTTAATTGTCAAGCGAACCAGAGTCAAACTTAGGGTACCCCAGCACACACTGTTTCCCTGGTTCATACAGTACAAGGAATTACCCTCATGGACACTGTTCTTCCATGGACGGCATCTACTTGAATGACTTGCTGCTTCAGCCTGTTCTTGCAGTGTTTATTTTTTAAATTTTTTATTTTAACCTTTATTTACCCAGGGTAGGTTCGCTGAGCACGGATGCTCTTTTTCAGCTACGCCCTGCTTCACATTCACAGAGTTCCATTCACACCTGGGAGCTGCCCAGTACAACCACAGTCTGACACTGTTGGCCACTGAGCAACTCCACTGGAGCAGTTGGGGGTTTAGTGCCTTGCTCAAGGGCACTTCAGCGGTTGGTGTTAAGGGTATGGGAGAGAGTTATATGGGAGAGAGTTATAGAAACATTAGGGGTGTAACGGTACACAAAATCCACGGTTCGGCACGTACCTCGGTTTTGAAGTCACGGTTCGGTATTATTTTTGGTACAGTGGGGATAAATGAAAAATTGCTTTTCATTTATCTATTTATTTAACTGTATTAAACAATATAAAACGAATTGGCCATAATTGACTGAGCAAACTAATGCTTACTGCTGTAACCTACTAATAACACTTAAGTAAATCTGAAGATTATTATATAGCAGATGCCTTGGAGGATAAGTCGTGGACAACTGTAGATCATCTAAGCTCCACTGTGTTTAAATTCAAATCCTCTGCCATTGTTATTTAACCCTTGTGTCTGAAAACTAAAGTATTATACTCTTATTAGGGGACTAAATTGAAAAACTCCATAAAAAGATTATGTTGAAATAATTTCCCACTTTCTTTTCCATAAATATTTTATTCAACTTCAGCCCTGATCATAACCATTTTTTATATTATTTTTGTAATAAAATACTCCCAGTTTTCTGAAAAGAGTTGTTAAATATGACAAAAAAAACAATATGTGGTGGTTATGATCGGGCTGAAGTTGAATAAACAATTTATGAAGAGTAAAAAAAAAATACAAGATAATTAAAAGATTATGCCACATATTATGTTGGCTACAAACATAATCACTGCAAAGTTATCAAACAAATACGAATCTGATCAGACACAAGGGTTAAGTTGTTGTTCCCTTTCTAATTTCCTCAAAAACATCTAGTCTAGTTAATGTGATCAATATTATTTGACAATTGATGCTTTTTGTTGGACATTTCAGTCAGTGAGCTCATACTTTGAGCTCATAAATTTATAGTTAAAATGATTGAGACAACGCAATCTTGTCTTCGTTGTGCATGAATGCGTGTGCTCACCACACACAATACGTGTGTCACTATTCTGGCAGTGGCTATATATAGTATTGTTAATGAAAGGTCTGTTATAAGGTCTGTTATTTAATGTTTGTGTAAAAGGTTAACTGGTCACTGGAAGTATGATGAGACCCTCTTGAAAGAAAAAAAATTATTTTCATATTAAAGCCATGTTGTCATTTTTGTTCACACATTTTTGGAAATATGGTCATATAAGAATTGTATTATTATTTATTTAACAATAGTGTGTTTAACAGCAGGAAAAAAACATGTAATGTTATGATGTATACATATCAGCAGCAATATTTTAATGTAAAATGTACATTAATCAGTATTGATTCCTTAACTTTACAAGTTACAATTAGATGTACAAGTTACAAATGTACAAGTAGAGTACCATTTAGATTATGGTTGAATAAACATTGATGTCTAACATTGATTCAATATAAAATCAACTAAAATGTGCATGTAGATTACCATTTAGATGATGGTTGAATCAACATTGATATAGTATCAGTTATGGTTGACACCTAACGTTGATTCAAAATGTAAGTCATAGACAACGATTTGTATCATTTCGATGTCAGGCTTCAACATAGATTCAATATTTCTGCCTAACCCTATTTCAACGTTGATTCACAAATGTTTTGCTATCTGCGTATAGCCTACGTGTCTAATGAATTAACATTATTGTGGGCTAAGATCCATTTATTCATGTCCCTAGATACATTTATCCATGTCTTTTATTATCATGTCTTCATGTAAATCTCAGCCTGTATACATCTCAGCCTGTCTGTAGCTACTGAAGTGGTCAAGATCTATTTGTGACCGGAAGGTCAGTGCATCTGTTGCTAAAAGTCACAGGCCCACAGGCCCAAGGACTGATTTTTTTCTGACCAGAGGAACAAATATCAGGATCTGCATTATGTATAATATCTATGAATCAATCCATTTATCTATTCTAAGAATGTATAGACAAATATCTACACATGTGTGTACCATCAAAATAACAAGCAAAGGCTATGTGTCACCATGACCCCTGCCTGTCCTTCTGAACCACCAGGGAGACGGACTGTAATTCTAGATCCTTGCTATTTCAACTGTTACCTTGTTAAGTCGTGTGTTAAGCCCTGCTCATTTGGAAGAGAGCCACCTCATTCGCTTAGAACGCCAACCAGAAAAGTATAAATGTCTATGTGATGGAAGAAGCTGGACACACTCCTGCTGAGCCAAAAAAGCTAAGTAGAACCTGTGTTCACTCTCAGCTGTTTGTGTAAATACTCTGTAATATTGAATATTCACTCTGTAATAAATATTTGATTGCTAAAACCCTCTCGTCAAGGTCAATTTAAAGAATGTGACAGCTTATATTATTCTAATTACTTGTTTCATTAGGATTTAGTAGATACTATATATGCTCTGCCCTATACAGTAAGTAAGTAAGTACAGTACACATATTAAGGCCGCCAGAGTCGGGCAGCGGACTGGTGGACTGTACTACTATAGGCAGCGCAGTATCTGTGATCTCCTAATAAAACAAGTCATTAGAATAATATAAGCCTACTGCGTCCATTCATTACGCACGTAGACTATACAGTACTGCGTGTGTGTGTGTGTGTGTGTGCGTGCGCGCTGCGGCAGGTGGCCACGAGCTGTAATGACAATACATTAATCTAATCTCATTTTGATCGGTCGCAAAGCGCTTCTGCTACCTATATCGGCCACCATTTTCACACGGCTGCATTATAATGAGCTGGCAGGTGTGTCCAACTCTTGACTTTTTGCGATTTCATTTGCACATGGCACAGAGCCTGTCTTTATAAGGAGCTCTCGGAAGGCGTGTCTGATGCAAATGACCTAGACGGGAACGCGTGTTCATGTTTTGTCAATGAGTGATATTCCTCATTGCCGGTATCCCAGCTGGGATCGTTTGAGCCACTTAAGACAGCTTCCCCACACGTTGGTGAATCAGAGTGAACTTGTTGGCGAATCTATCTTAGTCTGTCTCAAGATGGTTGCCCTAAGAGAAGTCTTTGGGAAATGTTGGAGAATGAGACCCAATATGCACAACTCTCTCCCAGATCTAGAAACTGATAACACTCAAATGTCTGATGTCACCAATTATAAAGTCTGAAGCTACTCCATAGACAATGAATTGGGAAAGATGATAAATATGACACTAAGAGCACCCAGGGGAATGTTCTGAGTTCATATGTAAATTTTCTACATTTCCATATGTACAAGAACTGAGACCACTACAGTCTTACTTCTCTGGTTTCTGGCTTTGGGGGAGAGCAGCTCATTACTCACCAACATCGACGGAACTAACCAGAGTGCAACAAGAGCCAAGGTTCTGAGCTCTTTTTAAGCAGAATATCAGGATGTAGGTGCAAAGGCAGAATGTTCTGCTTTATTATGATACTTCATGAGAGGCCTAGTAGACCTCTAGACTCAAAACTCAATCAGTTTTGAATGTTGAAATGTTGAAGCTGAATGTTATAAATTAAATATTTGAGAATCTTTATACAAAATGTTACACATCTGACACCTCTGCATAGCTGGAGACTCATTTTTAAAAACCACTGTATCTTCCAACTCT
Organism: Notolepis coatsorum; assembly: GCF_963971535.1. Classification (NCBI taxonomy): domain Eukaryota; kingdom Metazoa; phylum Chordata; class Actinopteri; order Aulopiformes; family Paralepididae; genus Notolepis; species Notolepis coatsorum. The sequence continues at coordinate 161,755,169 of NC_140168.1, forward strand.
CTCTGGAAGACTGCTAAAAATTTGTACATTGCTCATTGCACATCACACAACATACTTTTTTTGGAACTGTACATAGCCATTTTGTTATAAAAATGTCATATAGTATAATATCTACATTCTGTTATCTGCACTGCACACTTTTTAGAACTGTATATAGTCATCTTTATTTTAGTCATATTTTATCTTATTTTATTCTTATTCTTATCTTATTATATTTATATTATTGGAAGCTACTATGGTCGAGGAACCACAACAAATTAAATTCCACTCTTTCTTTGCTGTAAGGTACTGAAATACGTGACAATAAAGGAATCTGAATCTAGCCCAAGCAGAACTCTTGGACACTTCTATTACTATCAAGGAGTTGAAAGAAACTGCTTCTGCAATTTGCCGGGGTTAGATGGCATTCCCCCTGAGGTATTGGTCGCACTATGGGATTATGCTGGTCTATTGTTACTGAAAGCAATTGAATATTCTCTTACAGTTGGCTCTTTCGATAGAGAACAGAAGTCTCCTTTAATTTCTATATTACTCAAGAGTGGGAAAGATCCTTTTAGAATGCTCTAGTTACATACTCTTATCGTTATTGAATTCAGACTGTAAATTATATGCGCAAGTCTGAAAATCTGCATAAAATGTATACCTAGGTAAATGGAATATTGCTCCACTTTTACAAGGGCTATTTGCATATTGTTGGTATCTAGGTACATCTATGGACCTCAGTGAATTCACAGTGTCAGAAACATTGTGTCTATTACTAGGCTTGCTTAAATTGTGATGAAACAAAGGAAAATATGAATTATGATTTTTCTTTGCATTTTTTACAGTGAATAACACCATGATAATAATGACCAAACTTAAAAAACTACCACTGACCTCGTTCAGTACCCTCTTGAGATCATGTGTACAAAAAATCGAAGGAAATTAATAAAGGGAAGATGATAAAACCGAAGGTTCTGTATATACAGTACTGAATTCTCCCATCCGGTCCAATGCAATTTGAAATATTATTATAGAATATAGAATATATGCTTATACATTACCTTATTATAGCCAATTCGCACATTTATATATATATATACATAGTATCTTTCAAATGCCCGAGTTCAATTTGGATTTAGTATCACCAGGCATGCATAATAACAGATACTGATATATACTGTAATCGACTGTACTTTTATATTTCCCCCACAGTGTAACTGTTTTGAAACTAATTTCAGATCTAATTGTTCCTACATGCTAACAATAGTGAGGAGAAACTGACTGTGTTTCAATATTTGTCAAAAACGTTACTTTTTGTGGCTTATTATCGCGAATCATAACAATTATTGATATGATTCATTCAGAACGCTGAACTTTGAACCACCATAGTATGTGACAGGAAGTGTAGATCGGAGAAATTTCAACGCTGGCTGACAGCTATGAATGTCCTCTACAAAATGCTAATGGACGGAGCTGTGCTAGCTGGAGACGCCTGGTTAGCTATAGGAACGATGTTAACGGGCGGAGCTGTGCTAGATGGGGACTCCTGGTTAGCTATAGGAGCGATGCTAACGGACGGAGCTGTGCTAGCTGGGGACGCCTGGTTAGCTATAGGAGCGATGCTAACGGGCGGAGCTGTGCTAGCTGGGGACTCCTGGTTAGCTATAGGAGCGACGCTAACGGACGGAGCTGTGCTAGCTGGAGACGCCTGGTTAGCTATAGGAGCGATGCTAACGGGCGGAGCTGTGCTAGCTGGAGACGTCTGGTTAACTAAAGGAGCGAAGCTAACTGATGGGGCTGTGCCAGCTAAAGACATCTGGTCAGCAATGGACATCTGAGCAGCCTCAACGGCGGTGAGGGGCTCTAGGCTGACCGTGAACCTGACACTTTTCTGCAGGCTAGCTGTATTAGCCCTCGACCTACACCCCTCCATGAAAGCAGTGACCTGGTCGGCTATGTCCCGCATCGCTGGCTCGTCTATCAGGCTCTCCATGGCGACCCGGTCGATCATCCGGAACCAGAACACCCACTTGGCCGGTGAGTAATTCTGTATGTCACCGTCCATCAGGCTCCGGATGATCCTCATGGTATCGGCCACGCCTTCTGCTGCGTTCTTTGGTGGTGGCGTCATTCTGTTAGGATTAGGGGTGCTGAGAGGGTGAGAACGCAATTGCAGAGGGAAGAGAGGAGGCAGAGACGGCAGGATACGTGGAAATCAAAATAAGTTTACTAACAAAATTATACAAAACAACACTGAGGGGACGGAAAAAACAAAGATGAACGAAAACGGGATATATAACAACTTACAGCACAGACGAACATGAAACAAGGCAAGGGGAGGCACGAAGTAGGTGAGGGTACAATGAGGGTACGGGAGACAATGACGCCACGAGGAAGTGATGACAAACAGACACCCAAATACCAACACTAATTAACAACGATCAACACCTGGCAGGGCCAGGCCAAAACACAGAATCACAAACACAACCTATACACAAAAAGCATTGACACCATAAACACAACTAGACACAAAGGCAATGACAGACACAACAACCAGACAGGGGGACGACATCAAACACAGACAGGGATGGCCCAGGATAACAAATAATTAGAAAGCAATTAAATTACTTGAAACCAACATAAGATGGCCAACTGCACCATCGGGCTTAGGTCACCAGAGGGAGGTAGGGAACCAATGTCAGGAGGAGGGAACTGTCCACTGTCATTCTCATGCCCGGCCCAGCAAGGGCCAGGCCTGGGGACGTAACATATATCAATATTTAGGGTAATTGATTAATTTATCCAAATCCATTCTAATGTCGCTTACCACAAATGTTAAAACTCTTAACCTTATATCGAAAGGTTATTATTTCATAACCTAGTTATATGAATACTGGCTGAGCATCTCGCTCTGCCAATGAGGTAACCTCTTATCTCCACACACCTTTGCGTGCACGCGAAACAAACAAATGCACCCACTTGCACGTGACCAAGCCACTCCCATGCGTCTCCCTATATGACGCCGGAAATGGTCACGCTCACCTTCCCAGATCGATTTCCATAAGCGGAAAAACATCCAAGGGACCTCAGGGCGCTAAGAGCGAGACGCTCAGCCAGTATTCATATTAGTAAGGGAAATATATGGAAATCTGCAAACTAAATCCTTACCAATCAATTTCTTCACTAATGTGTTTGTAAAGGTGTGTAGTAAGATGTATTAAAAAGTTGAAGTTCAAATCCTGTATGTTTTTTCGTAACAACTGCTCAAAGTCGAGGTACCGAATACCGATTTTCGAAAAATCTAAAATGTTCTGTTTGGCCTTGGGTAACTTGTGAGGGGTCAAACTAGGGGGTTTTCATGATTCTGAGTTGATTGCAATAATTTATTTTTCATTAAAATCATTCCTTGGTTGAAAAAAGGCCACGCCCACTCTTATATTTAAATTCGAAAGTAGCTTTATTTGTAGTTACAAGTAGTTACAAGTGCTGATCACTTCAGGAGTCAATCTCTGAGTCTTCTCCAGACTCACCACCATCATGACCACAATTCTTGCATGAAATTCCTTTACAGACTCCACATGCTGAGATGCACTTAACGCCATTCCTCTTGCAGCTGCACCGCCGGTTGCTGCAATCTCTGTTACAGTTGCAGCTTGTGAACTGCAGTAGCTCCTCAGGAGCCATGGGGTCTAGTGTTGGGACTGGCTCATAGCCATGTACACCTAATGTCCATCCATAGTCACTGGGGTTTAGAGACATACTCTGCTGACCAGAGTGTATCGCCCGGAGTGAGGAGTAGCTGGTCTTGTGTCACAGAAGAGGCGAGCTCAGTAATGGGAAGAAATGTGATGGTGTTTATCCCTGTCCTTGTTCTGTTGGTGAATGGAAGAATCCTCACTTCAGCTCCTCTCAGGATCTTAGCTCTGTCAAGTGCCTTCAACTTCACTCACAGCTGCTGTCGTCTGGGGATCTGGCAAATATTGTGCCGGAGAGGTGACTTTGATCCAACCCACTGAATGGAAAGGAATGTTTCCCTGAATAGAGACAATTCTTAAATCTATATTGTCTCCGACAAACTGAGTGAATACATTGGTTGTTTCCCCAACCTCCATGACCACCCGATTGTGATGGCTAGTTTCACTTCCACTGGCTATCGTAAATTATAGATCCTCAAGGTCAACCGCAACCTCATCATCGATCTGCTCATCAGTTTCTTCCACAATGGTATAAAGAGTATCAGAAGTATCTTGGATTCCATCTCCATTCCTGTCATTAAGGAAGCAGTGTTTGTAGTTTTGTGTCTCGGAATATGACTCTGTGTATCCCAGCTGGTGTAACTTGTTGAGAATCCATTTTGACCCAAATCTATGATCAAGTTGTATGGCAAGCCCCATCTATGGCAAAACTCCTGATCGAGGCCGACAGGCCTTTATGAAGTTCTGCCCCCAAATGGCTACTCTTTCGTCTGTCTTCACTATTGGCCTCAGGAACATCTGACTCTGGATGTGTTAGGGCAGGGGTTGGCGGAGCCCAATAGCAGAACACAGGAGGAGAGAGAATGGAGCGTTTTAGGTTGGCTTTAATGTTTACCCCCAAGCAGACAGGTTTACAACATCAGAATGTGCAACAGGTACAGGAATGTGCAATGGACGAGAGCAGGTGCACTCATTGTGCAGCACAGGGTGTCCAGGTGGGAGGTGTACCAGAGCGGTGGTCCTGGGCACAGAGAGAACAAGATTAGGACAAGGTATTTCAACAAGGATAGAGTAGCAAGGCTAGGGTTCGTTGTCGTACCTAGGAAGTTAGGTTAACACTGACGAGGGTAGAGCAGGATCCGTGGGCTGAAGTAGTAGTTCACTGACGATGGAATCCATCACAGCGGTGTCAATTAGTGTCCCACTGGCAGCATGGGAATCCTGGGGTCGGATGCTGCCCATACAAGGGTGTGAGAGGATGAGGGGTGAGGAAGGCTCTCGCCGTGACTATGACAGGATGTCAGTCATACTGTGTGCTGTGGGGTATGACTTTGGGTCTAGATCGACCATGGCGATGTCGTTGCATACAAACTTTAGTGCAGTCTTTATGATCTGAGTCTTCTCATCTCCATGCTCAAGATTAGCATGATGCTCTCACAGAATGTTGTCTGTGTCATCTTTGAGGCAGAGCACATCTGCCCTTCTCTCCTGTGATGTGAAATACAAGGTGTCATGGAATTTATCTTGGAGTTTCTTCTTTAGCCAATACTTTGAAGAAGAGATGCTCTTATCTGGTGACAGATCAAACTGCTGTAGCTTTTTGTGGACTTGGTCAAGAGTCATCACCCCATGCTCGCGTTCTGAGTCTAACCAATCACAGAATTCAACAAAAACAGCCTCTCGTTCCTCATCAATTTCTTCCTTTGTCCTCTATCTTCAGTCTTGGAGTAATGGCCACCTGTCTCAAAAAGAGTTTTGCAGCGCAAATGGTACAGGGTTTCTTCTGCCACAAGGTCATTGATCCCTTCCAGACGTCCAACAACTTCAGTGCCCCAGTCATCCCTGTGACTCTGTGCTGTCTTCCGCAAGCTTGACTTCAGTCTATCGGCAGTCAAATTATCTGGCACTCTGTATCTCTTTCTAGCTTCCTCTGAAAGTTTTGTAGGTCTGTGCAGGTTGGTTGCAAAGAATGCATACATTCTTGTACAGAAGCTGAATGGACCATGAACTTGTAGAACTGCATGCAGAAGCTGCACTGAAGTCAGAGCAAGTGCATCTTCTCTTCTTATTTGCTGACTCTTTCTCTGCCTTTAATGTTTGGCCTGAGTTCTTGGTGACTTCAACAAATCTGTTGTATAAATCATCTTTACACTTTTTGTGGTACCTGAGTATTCCTATGTTCTGAGCCTCCTTCAAACGCTCCAAAATCTTAGCATTTTTAACTACTTGTGCTTGTTCCAAAAAAGTAGGGTAGCCTTTAGGAGTTGGCTGTATCAGCCTCTGAGCTGGTGTCTCCGGGCTTTCACAGATGAAACAATTTAGCAAAGGTGGAGTCGAGTCCATCCATACTGCAGCTAGACTAATATGTCCTACAAAGTAGAATAAACATTGTATTATTCAGTCATAATATCATTATTTTGTGACATTAAAGACAATATCATGTACAGTAGATGATTAACATTGTAATAGATATTATTGCAAAGGAAAATAGAAGATCTGCTTCACAGTAACGTTAAACACAAAAGATCCTGTCAGAGACAATACACCACTGTAACCTAATGGGCCAGAAAGCTAGCATTCAAGAAAATAAAATGATCATAAGATTCAGTTTGAGGTGTGTAATACATCATGGTAGTTGGATACAATCATGGAGTAATACATCATGGATTTCACGTTAGCTAGATAACCATGTTGTTGCGCCTAATGTTACATAGCTAACAAGTAAGAAAAGTTGACAACTAATCATGGAGTAATACATCATGGATTTAACGTTAGCTAGCTAACCATATTATTGTGCCTACTGTTACACAGCTAACAAGTAAGCAAAGTTGACAACTTGTACAGTATGTTACATTTCATTACCAAAGTAGTGACATGAAATATTTCAAGTAAAAAATTTAGATAATACTTACATATCAGGCGTAAAAAGCAGTCTGTCCATGATCAAATGAAGGTTGCAAATGGCTTCAGCATGTTAACTCTAAACGTCCTCACTCTGAATGCCAACCAACAATAATAATAATAAGAAGAAGAAGAAGAAGAAGAAGAAGAAGAAGAAGAAGAAGAAGAAGAAGAAGAAGAAGAAGAAGAAGAAGAAGAAGAAGAAGAAGAAGAAGAAGAAGAAGAAGAAGAAGAAGAAGAAGAAGAAGAAGAAGAAGAAGAAGAAGAAGAAGAAGAAGAAGAAGAAGATGAAGAAGAAGAAGAAGAAGAAGAAGAAGAAGAAGAAGAAGAAGAAGAAGAAGAAGAAGAAGAAGAAGAAGAAGTCCTAAAAGGGCAAATAGTAAAGTAATCAAAAAAAATCTATGCTAGCAGTGGAAAGGCATTGTGGGGGGTGGGGGGCCGAGCGGGAAAGGTGGGCATAGCCATTTTTCCACAAAGGAATGATTTTAGTGAAAAATAAATGATTGCAATCAACTCAGAATCATGAAAACCCCATAGTTTGACCCCTCACAAGTTACCCAAGGCCAAACTGAACATTTTAGATTGTTCGAAAATCGGTATTCGGTACCTCAACTTTGAGTAGTTGTTACGAAAAAACATACAGGATTTGAACTTCAACTTTTTAATACATCTTACTACACACCTTTACAAACACATTAGTGAAGAAATTGATTGGTAAGGATTTAGATTGCAGATCGGTCAAATATCTGATAAAATGCCCTTATAAACTTTCGTTATATCTCATTACTGGCTATCGCGTCTCGCTCTGCCAATGAGATAAGGGGCAGAGCGGACGTGTGGCCCGACAAGTGCACCCCCTGAGGGCCCGCAAGCCCCAGCCAGGGAGGAGGGGAGTTCCGTCCACCCGCCCGTCCTAACGGGGGGAGGCAGTCAACTCCACCAAAGTGCGAAAAAGGGGGAACCAGGTACCCCTGAATGCACAGCACCCCGTGGTCCACACCAACACACCCCTGCTAGCCCACCTGATGGCGGGATGCAGGAGAGGTCCCAGACCTCAGAACCGCCTGGGAGACAGAACCCCCAGTCATGTCCATGAGGTAAAACTTAACAAAAGGACCCAGGGAGGACCAGGAGGCCGCAGCACAGATGTCCTCCACCGAGGCCCCCCCTAACAGGGCAGCAGAGGCCGCCACCCCACGCGTGGAGTGCGCCCTGACGCCCCCGGGGGGGACCTGTCCAGCCAACGTGTAGCAAAGGGCAATGCCCTCGCACAACCAATGTGACAGGCGCTGCTTGGATAGCGCCTTACCCGTGTGAGGGCCACCGTAACAAAACAGTTGATCGGAAGCCCTGATATCCTGTGTGCGACTAAGGTAAACCCTCAGTGCACGGACAGGACACGACAGGTGAAGGCTCGCCTCCAAACCACTAGCGTGAGGAGGCGGATGAAACACCTGAACTACAATATCCCTGGAGCAAAAAGAGCTCCGGATATTCTTTGGCACGAAGACTGGATCAGGCCTCAGAGTCGCACCGCTATCGGCCCGAATAGACAGGTACTCAGGCCGCACCGAGAGAGCACACAGCTCACCCACGTGCTTAGCGGAGGTGATGGCCAAAAGGAACGCGGTCTTAAAGGACAGCCGATCCAATGGCACCTGCTCAAGAGGCTCAAACGGGGCCTCCGACAACCGGCCCAGGACCAGTTGGAGGTCCCAACTCGGAGACAGAGAACGTTCCACAGGCTTGAGACGCCGAGCGCCAAGCAGGAAACATTTCACGAGAGGGTGGCTGAACAATGTTCGACCATACGCCACTTCCCAGCGTAAGCCGCGGTAGTGGACGGAGCGCGCACGTTCCGGATGGCGTTAACCACAGAAGAGTCAAGACGCATCCCCACCAGATTCACTCTTTCAGCAGCCAAGCCTAGAGGCTGCCCCAGAACAGGAGGCAGAACAGAGTTCCGCATGCCTGAGAGAGGGCCCGCGGTGACAGGCCACAGCGGGGCCACCAAGAGCTGAATCAGGGCCGGGAACCACACAGCTGAACCCAGGCCCGGCACGACCAGGATCAAAGTCCCGCGCTCCTGACGTACCTGCCCCAACAGCTGACCTATCAGGTGTATGGGGGGAATGTTTACAGAATCCCGGGCAGCCACGGAATCAGTCCCAGATCTGTCTGACTATGTCTGGACGTAGTCTCCACTCATCAGGGTGAGGACCGCCCTGCGACATCACATCTGCACCCACATTGTCCCTGCCTGCAGATTGAGAAACGCCCATAGCCAGAACTCGACCGCCGCCCAGTGCAGACGGGGGGAGCATACTCCTCCCCGTCTGTCGATATACGCCGCTGACATCGTGTTGTCCGTCCTGACCAAAACATGCTTGCCCACTACAAGGTGGCCGAGCCGTTTGAGGACCAGAAGGACTGCCTTCAATTCCAACACATTGAATGTAGTGCAGACCGGGCAGCATGGTCTTGCCAGCTGCCCCCTACTGCGTTGGCCCGACACGTCCCCCCCCCCCCCATCCCGTGAGGGAGGCGTCGGTGAAGACCATGACGTGTGACAGCCTGCTGCCCATGGGGACCCCGCTGGTGACGGCCCCAGGCCCTCCCCAGAGGGCGAGGTCCCCCAGTACTGACATGGGAACCTTCAGCCGCTTCCACTTGTCTCTCACCGGGTCTATTTCCATAATGGAAAACCACCTCTGCATCCTCCTCATGAAGAGGAGGCCAAGATGGACCACAGAGTGAGCAGATGCCATAATACCGAGCAGGCGCATCACGGACAGCGCCGTAACCGTCATAGGACGGAACCTCCCGAGCGCATCGAGAACACCCACTCGCCGCCGCTCTGAGAGGGATGCCCACATAGACCTTGAGCTTAGAATAAGCCCAAGTACTCCACCCGTTGACTGGGAAGAGGAGTACTCTACTTCCAGTCTACAGCAAAACCCAGGCTGGTGAGGAATCCCACCACCTGCCTGGTATGAGACCTGGCGATATTCTCTGACTGGCCGAGGACCAGAACGTCGTCCAGGGTAGAATAAAATTCGTATCACCCGATGATGCAGAGACCCCAGCTGTTCTGGCTCATCATGTCCTCCCATGGGACGACGGCCTGCTTCGCCGCCAGAAAACGAATCTCCTTGGCCAGGGCTGTCACTGCCGCGAACGCTGATAATAGAGTCTGTACCAAACCCAAAAACGGAGGGCGGGGGTGTGTAAACTGTAACACAAGCGCCGCCCTCGCGTTCTCTCCATCCACACCGACATATGGCTACCACTGCAGCCATACGTGGTCAAATTCCAAAGCGCCCCCACTGCCAACTGCCGCTGGTCTGCTAGGAATCATAGATAGGTGGGCCGGTCCCTCCCGCTGTGCGTTGTCAACCCTGGTCTCGCCAACCGCGCGAGCAGGGTGTCTCGTGGAGCTGGGATATCGCACCCTGACTCTACCAACGAGGCAACCGCACCCAAGGGGGGGACCCCGACAGAAGGAGCGGTCTGATACGGGGGGAGTGGCCATCACCCCAGGTGACATAGGCTCCCCCGCTGAGCATCTTTCCAGCTTAGCTCGCTGAGGACAGCCTGCTCTGCAGCTGGACATGCATGGTGTGTGGTCCTCACACTGCCCGATAGGGTGGGTCTCTACACACCGTAGCCCTGTAGTGATATTACTACCACCCAAACCACGCATGCCTGACTGACCACCGCCGGTCTTCCGGCCGGGGGAGGCACTAACGTGATACCCGGCCTGGCGAGGGCGGGGCTGGGGGAACCCACGCTGCGACCTCCTGGGCCTAGAGTTCCCCCTCTGACAACCTTTTTTAGATACAGGGAACCCTGCTCCGTCAACAGATACAACACTCACTGGAAGCACGTGGCCCGCAGCCAAAGGGAACAAATCAGAGCCCTGTGTCCCATAGCGTAGCGGGGGGAGTAACCGGAGAGCGTGCTAGACACAGCTAGACGGCAACGTTTTTTTTAGAGCGTGCTCATCTAATGTAGCCGATCCCTCGAGCCGCCGAGGCTGTCGGCCTTGTGATCACCTGTTTTCTTTGTGTCCAGGGTATCTTAGGCGGGGGAAACATGGCCGCTGAGGAGGCCGTGCTCTCACCTCTGGCTGCGCGGTGTGGGGCAGCATGGAGCCCAAGTCAAATACTGCCCGCGCCTCTATGGACAGACCAAGGCCCACCCGCGGAGAGGGGAGCCCTGAGGAGGAGACCTCTCACCCTCCTCAAGGGGAGATTGCTCCAACCAAGATGCCTGTGAACAACCGTTGACAGCATCCTAGCCCTCCCTGCGGTTATAGCTTGCGGCTAGGTCAAAAGCTGAATAACCTCAAAACCTCGCGCAATGGTTTTGACGTTGGCTGGCCCTAAGGCCCCACCACCCGACAACATTTTTGACAGAAAAACAGCCAATTGAGCAATGTTGCCAGTCGCTGCTAAATTCTGTACCGCGGCGGTATAGGCTTCATCAGTCCACGCTAATGACGTCGGCCGGGCGGGACACCGTTCCACCATGTCAGGGCAAAGGACTGATGCCACCTGCTTCACTAAGCACGGAACACCAGTGGCGGCTGCAGACCAAAGTCTACTACTAGTGAAGCACTGCCTCACTAGTAGTCATGTAACAACCTCCACTGCGGTGTGCACCCATGAAGGGATAAATGAATGAATGAATGAATGAATGAATGAAAACTCTATTAACATATTGCAGAATGGGCTAGCCCAATACACACAATTGTTAAGGGGATGCAGACCAGAGAAAACGTTAGTCCTGTCCACATCAGGGACCCCCATTTTAAATGAATAGATTCACAAAAAGCACACCTGCCCTGAGCCTCAGCCCATCCACCCAGGTAAAGGGTAAACAAGTCCCCGTTAAACCCCCAACACTAGACACCGATTGACCATCAGCATGAATGGTTAAGAGGAGGGAAGACAGTAAAGACAGCCCTCGGCGGGGTACATGGGAACGGCGCCCCAACATTGTAGCATTAGCATTAGCTGCGCGCTAGGATACTTGGAAAAGAGTCATGTTTTCCCAAATATCCCGCCCTCGCGCCAATACATCACTCGGTCGCCTCACGAGACAACGAGCAGTATTACCCATGCTAGTATCAATGCCTGATAGCGCAGGCCCTACCTGTGCACGACTTAGCTCAACCGCTAACCGTCGCGCAACGTCCCTCGGTCCGCTGTCACGAGCCGAGGAAAACCCAGGACAGGACCGCTGCGCTGTTAGGATGTGCCGAGAAGGTTCCGGGGGCTGGTGAACTTCTGGCGAATACCCAACATTGTGTAATTTCTCCCTACGTTTCATAACAACCAGTTCACAAAGTGCACTGCTACTTCTGCGTTTGGAAACTAAATGAGGAAGGGTGAGCGTGACCATTTCCGGCGTCATATAGGGAGACGCATGGGAGTGGCTTGGTCATGTGCAAGTGGGTGCATTTGTTTGTTTTCGCGTGCACGCTAGGTGCGTGGAGATAAGAGGTTATCTCATTGGCTGAGCGAGACGCGATAGCCAGTAATGAGATATAACTGCATCTGCTCCCCATGTACAGATACAGAAACTATGAATGAAAACAACACTGTTGAGGATACAGTACTCAAACTCTACTATCTTTAACTATGAATTAACACAACACTAACTTACTGTACCATCTTTAGATAATGAAGTACTCAACCTCTACTGTATTTAACTATGAATGAACACAACACTCTAACAATCATCTTTAGATAATAAAGTACTCAACATCTACTGTCTAACTAACCATGAATGAACACAACGCTCTAACTTAGCATCTTTAGATAATAAGTACTCAACATCTACTGTCTAATTATGAATGAACACAACACTCTAACTTACCATCTTTAGATAATAAAGTACTCAACCTCTATTGTCTTTCATTTAAAGATTAAGATTAAACTGGACTTTGAAGAAGTCTTTATTCATTGCACACAATGACAATGTTGTCATTCAGTGACACACACACATGCGATGGGCGGCACACACATGCAATCTTTTCCTTTCTTTTTGGGTAGCTGAAGAAATGTTCCTCTCTGCGTTTGACCCATCCCATATAGTACAGTGTGTGTGTATATATACACACACACACTGATTGATGAATGTTTATGGAGTACAAATATATTTTCAAAAAAGAAATTTGGACTGAACTGTCCTTGGCCATGGAAATAACATCATGTAATTCTGGATGTGGGTGTTGTTCCCCTTTAATAAGCCAGTATCATTGGCCATGGAAATAACATATTGTAATTATGGGTGTTGTTCCTGTTAGGGTAGCATCAGATCTTGAACCCAAGAGCAGAACACAAGAGGAGAGGAGAATAATAATAATAATAATAATAATAATAATAATAATAATAATAATAATAATAATAATAATAATAATAATAATAATAATAATAATAATAATAATAATAATAATAATAATAATAATAATAATAATAATAATAATAATAATAATAATGCAGGACCTGTCGCAGAGGTCTTTAATTGGCATGCAACAACACTCAATGTTAGCGGCACACACACACCGGAACACACATGCATGCATTGTCTGTAGGATCGCCGATGCGATACTCCTCTGCTCTGAACCAATCCCGTCGTCCTTCCCCCCAAGGGCAGCCGGGAGCAGACGAGGGCTGTGGCGTGAGCCACGCCCGGGGACCATCCAAGTACTCCTGCCCGTCTTTGTCACGGACACGACATCGTTAGCGATCTGTTGTTTTTGCATGTTTTTCCATTGGGTTTCTCTTATCGGGGGGGGGGGGGGACCCTTGCGAGCACGGGGAGAACATGCAAACTCCACAAAGAAAGGCCCGGGAGATGGAGGTGTCTGGGGATGGAGCGAAGACTGGAGGGTGAGTGATCCTACACACAGAAAAACAGGGTTAGGACAAGGCAAAAATAGAGACAGCGTAAGCAACAGGTTCTAGTCCTCATACCCAGGCAGGTGAAGCAACACTCGGACGAGGAGTGGCAGGAACGCAGTTCTCATATCCAGGTCTGGTGATGATCTGATGAGCCTCATGTGTGTAGGTTGCTCCATGGAGACAGCGTGTGGAAGAAGGGACAGGAAGCTGCCCATATAAGGGCGTGGAGGCCTGCAGCCAGGCAGGTGAGAGAGAGGCTCCGGCTGAGGTTGTAACAGTTCGCCTAAGCCAGTATGTTTTAACGTGACTGGGCCCCAGCGTGAGGGTAATTTACACGCTTTGAATCCCATGCTGGAAACGTTTATAGAGCCCTTAATTTTAGACCAACAGCTCCTATAATTTTACAACTTTGTATTGGCACATTATAGATTCAGATTCAGATTCAGATTCAAGTAACTTTTAATCGCCATTATGTTTTACAAAAAAACACATGTGATACGGCATTTACAGTGCATGTACTTTTTTTCACAGATTTTTGCAAAACAGGACAAAACAGTGATACAACGAGACAAGACAATAAAGTGCAAAGGCTGATGATCTGTTGTCAAATAAAGTATAAAATTCCATCCTTATCAGCTCCCCATAGCGGGGGGGGGGGGGGGGGGGGGGGCTACTAGGAACCCAGAATGGGTGAAGAATACATACATCTAAATGAGTGTTACTGCAGTAAGATTCAGGATGCTGCTGTTGAGTTGTTGATGTCTCATTGACTTCAAGCCAAAGTGGACAGTGAGACTTTATCATGTGTTCATCTCTTACTGTTAAGTCAAATACAACTAAAAACTAAAAATTTAGAGGCAGCATGAATGTAACATGTAAAGTCAGTTGAAAGATGTGAACTGAGATAAACAGATGCAGCTTTGCTCTAGGTGGCGCAAACAGCATTCTCTCAAGTTGAAATATTTTCAGAAATCTGCCATCCTCTTAAGTAACGTCCCGTATTTCGGGGCGACGTGCCCCGGCGGAACGCACAACGTCACGGCACTTTGCGAGCATCTAGCGCCTCGGGCTGCATTTTTCGCTGAACATATAAATGAACGAATTAAAGATCTATTTGTTGCCGTTTGATTAACTAAACCAAATCTGTGCCTCGGTTCTCGAGTTACATGATGATATGTCAGGTGAGTGTCTTTTTACATGCACGCATCAAATGACCACCCCGGACTCCCGAGGCTCCAGAACTGCCAATCATCCACTGATAGCGAAAATGATTGGTCAGCGTTGTAGCCAATGAGTGTAGCTTTCCAATGATACCCAACGTGGGGGGTGAGAATAAGGGATCTAGGTGAAAGTTGACGAGCAAAAACGAGAAGTCAATCACACTTGAGAATGAATGCCGTGGACGAGGAAATAAAATTCTGGAGAGCTTTTTTTTGGCACACGGTTTACCCGGATCTCTCCCAAAGACCCATTTCTGAACTGATTTTTATAAAATTTGGACCTGTACTACATAAGACTTCAGGCTATGGATCCAGCTTTTCCATCATGAAACTTAGACTTAAAGACTTGGTCAACATTTCACATCATGAACTTACTTACTTACTTAGGCCTTTAAATTCCCAAAGGAACATAGGCCATCGACGAAGCTCCTCCATCCTCTTCGGTCTTGTGCCCTCTGCTCCAGATCTTGCCAGGACAGCCCTTCTTTCTTCATCTCCTGTTCTGTGGTTCTTCTCCAGGTGGTTTTCGGTCTGCCTCTCTTCCTCCTGCCCTGTGGGTTCCATGTCAGTGCCCGCTTTGTGATTGATTGATTTCTTCTGAGTGTGTGACCTATCCACTTCCACTTCCTCCTCCGGATTTGAATTTCTATTGTGTCCTGTTTGGTGAGTTCCCACAGGTTGGCGTTAGAGATGGTATTGGGCCAGTATATTCCCAGGAGGCGTCTGAGGCACTGGTTGGTGAAGGTCTGTAGCTTGTTGAGTATAGTGGTGGTGGCTTTCCAGGATTCTGAGCCATATAGTAGAGTGGTCTTTACATTTGAGTTGAAGATCTGTAGCTTGGTCTTGAGTGACAGGTTTTTTGCCTTCCAGATAATGTTTAGCATGTTGAATGATGTCCTTGCCTTTCCAATCCTGGCTTGGACATCGTCTTCCGTACCCCCTTCCACAAAAAATTATGGTTCCAAGGTAAGTGAAGCTGTTTACATCCTCTAATGGGTTTTGTTCCATGGTTATGGGTGTGTTGTTCTTGCTGTTGATACGCATTACTTTGGTTTTGGATGAGTTTATTTTGAGCCCGAGCAGAGCAGCAGTTTCTTCCAGTTTTCCCGATTTTTCCTGCATCTGTTGATCTGTGTGAGCCTGTAGTGCCAGGTCATCAGCGAAATCCAGATCTTCCAGCTGCTCTGTCAAGCTCCATTGTATGCCGGTTTTTCTGTTGCTGGTTGTTTCTTTCATCACCCAGTCTATGCAGAGGAGGAAAAGAAAGGGTGAGAGCAGGCACCCCTGCCGCACACCAGTCAGGACCTCGAAAGCTTCCGATATACATCCTTCATGGAGGACTTGACATCTCATCCCTTGGTAGGTGTTCCTTACGATGTTGATGATCTTTGCTGGGATCCCATAGTGGGCCATCAGTTTCCACAGCATTTCCCTATCCACGCTGTCAAAGGCTTTCTCAAAATCTATGAAATTCACATAGACAGAAGTGTTCCATTCAATAGACTGTTCAATGATAATCCTAAGGGTGGCGATTTGGTCTCCACAGGATCGGTTGTTCCTGAAGCCAGCCTGGTTTTCCCTCAGTTTCTCACTGACCCACTTCTGGAGCCTTTCCAGCAGGATGTGGTTGAGCACCTTCCCCGGTGTTGAAAGGAGCATTATTCCTCTGTAATTTTTACATTCCCTGAGGTCTCCTTTCTTGGGGATTTTCAGGATGTGGCCATCTTTCCAGTCAGATGGGACATTTTCTTTCTCCCAGATGGTTTGCATGAGGTGGTGGAGCATGCTGGTGGAGGTTTCAATGTCAGCCTTAAGAGCTTCTGCTGGGATCCCGTCTGGTCCCTCTGCTTTCCCTCCTCTTAAGGCCTTAATGGCTTTTCTGATTTCTGTCTTGGTGGGGGGGTTGCAGTTTATCTCCAACAGATTTGGGGCTGGTGGGATATCTGCTTCCAGTTGAGGAGGCTGCCTGTTGAGCAGATCTCTGAAGTGTTCAGTCCATCTGTTCAACTGTTCTTCCTTGGTTGTGAGGAGTACGCCCTGTGGGTTTTTGATGTGTGCCTGTGTGTGTCTGAATTTGCCTGTGAGCTTTTTGGTAGTTAGGTATAAGTCCTTCAGGTTGTTCTTTCCCGCTGCCTGTTGTGCTAATCATGAAACTTAGACGTAAAGACTTGGTCAACATTTCACACTGACTGTGCGAAAAAAGGGGGAAGCACCCAAAAGACGCACAAGGTGAGTAGACCGCGGGACGGGAGGCCCCGCGTCTACCCCACCGCGCATCCTGCTTGCTACCAGGGAAACGTACACAAACCATAAGCCTGTGTTACTGCTCCCACACCTCGTGGGGTCGGGTCGTTAAACCCTGATGCCGCACCGAGGCGTCCCGTGGGTCGGGGTTCCGAACCCTGACCTGCAGGCGAAGCCTTAGCAGCGGGGCGTGGAGGAGGTCCCAGCCCCATGGACCACTCAAGGCAAGCTTACCGCCGAGTCCAGGAGCCAGGGCCCTCATTTATCAATGGTGCGTACGCACAGATATGTGCGTAACCCGTGCGTACGATCATTTCTAAGCAAAGTGTGTGACTTATCAATTTGAACGTGTGCTTGACTTTGTGCGTATATTTACACACAGCTCTGACCATGCGTACCTGGCGCCCCCGGCGGTAGAATATTAATATTGCAACGCGGAAATAAGCTTCCATGCATTACTTCCAACACTGGCGCATGTTCTGTATGAACCGTAATTCATTATAGTTCATTGTAAAATAGCGACAGTAGTGTAATTATAGCGGGCTCACGCGCGAACAAAAGGTTGGCCTGCTTGTTTGGCATGGGGGGGGCAGACGCAGACGCAGAACACCCACCTCCAAACGCGATTAAATATTGTTTCAAACAAAAAGCTAAATACTATTATTTTGTGTGTCATGTTTCCAAATAAGATTGGTCACAACAAATGCTTTATACTTCAATTTGTTGGTTAGAATAGATGACCTCCGTTGAAACTTCACTGAGACTAACAGTCTATTTGTGAGTTCCCGCACAGACGTGATAATAATAATAATAATAATAATAATAATAATAATAATAATAATAATAATAATAATAATAATAATAATAATAATAATAATAATAATAATAATAATAATAATAATAATAATAATAATAATAATAATAATAATAATAATAATAATAATAATAATAATAATAATAATAGCTTCATTTTATATAGCGCCTTTCAAGAGACCCCAGGTCGCTTTACATAGATAGGGGGGGAAATAACAAAGTAACAAACATAGTGGACAGACACAACATATAAATATGATGATGGAATTCAAGTTCAAGTTTGTATTGATCACATATAGGCAGGCTACACATGGCGTAGGCTACATCATACATGGCAGTGAGATTCATTGTTCTTGTATATGCTCTCGTATTATTGTTTATATAGGCTACCTAATACCGACATCAAAATAGATTGTATGCCTCTACAAATCATAATGCAGGTAGAACATTTACGGAAAATCCATTGCGATTTGGAATACAATTGAGGAGAACTTTAATCCCTGGGTATTAATCGAATGAAACGGGAAAAGGCAGTCATATTCCAGCATGGTCTTTATTAGTGTTTGCGCTGCCCAGGCAGCAATGGTTAATAGATATCATATCCGACATCACCGTACGTGTACATGTCTGTCTGTCAGCCTGTTGCGTATTTCTCCCATAACACGCTTTGCTCGGCTTAGTCCACTTTTCCACATTTCATGGGGGTGTTCCATTACCGTATATGGTTAATTACGGGCGGTTCTATGCAAATGCTTAAAATCGTGCACAAGCGCGGAGCGTAGAACAAATGGTATTTATCAACACGGAGTGTGCGTAGAACCTGTGTACGCACGTGTGATAAATCCTGATTTTTCTGTGCGTACACACATTCTAAATTCTGCGCTTAAGAACAAAAATAGAACACTTTCTACGCATTGTTGATAAATGAGGGCCCAGGACCTGACAAAGGGGACCTGGTGAGGTCAACGAGGCTGTGGCATCGAGACCTCTCCACTCATGACACCACTCTTTACACCGCCAGCGCATCAGACAGGGCACAACAGGTGAAGGCCCTTCTCCGCCTGGCACGCCGCGAGGACCCCCTGAGGAAGAGGCTCTGAAGCTCTCTGAAGAGCTCTCCCCCATAATCCTGTGGGGTCAGCTGGCATACATTTACATTTACATTTAGTCATTTAGCTGACGCTTTTATCCAAAGCGACTTACAAGTTCTGTACGACAAGCCATCAGGAAGGGCACAACTCTATCAGCTGAGCAACAATGTTCATCAAAGTGTTGAGTGCTACAGTGTAGGTTAGTTTATTAGGACAAGTGCATGACAGTACGGTTAGTTAGGGTTAGATTTTTTTTTATTGTTTTTTTTTTTTTTTTTTATTATTCAGATAATGGTTGAAGAAGTGCGTATTTAGTCGACGGCGAAAGATTGGACGTGATTCGGCTGTCCTAACTGGGGTGGGTAGTTCATTCCACCATTGTGGGGCAAGGACTGAGAATAGGCGACTTCTCTTTGATGACCCTCCCGGAGCTTGGATAGGAGTAGGTCTGAGGCGGCCAGAAGATGCAGAGCGTAGGGGTCTTGAGGGTGTGTAGTTAGAGACCATTGACCGGAGGTAGGCGGGAGCGGTTCCCTTTGCCGCACGGTATGCTAGGTCGAGGGCCTTGAAGCGGATTCGTGCAGCAATGGGGAGCCAGTGCAGGTCCCTAAGAAGTGGGGTGACATGGGCCGACTTCGGTAGGTTTGAGATCAGGCGGGCCGCTGCGTTCTGAATGAGTTGAAGAGGCTTAGTGGCAGTGGCCGGGAGGCCAGCGAGCAGTGCATTGCAGTAGTCGAGGCGGGAGATGACTGTTGATTGGACGAGGAGTTGGGTGGCTTCTTTTGTCAGGAAGGGGCGTATCCTTCTGACGTTGCTCAGGAGGAATCGGCAGGTTCTGGTCGTCGCTGCGATGTGAGCAGAGAAGTTCAACTGGCATACCGGGGACCCAGGCCGACAGGTAACAAGAGCAAAGCTCGACCTGCGCCCGGAGGACTGTGAACTACACAGGAGCGCCTAGAGGGGCTGACTGAAAAAACAGTACCCCGACGATCCACCCGCCGAGCGGGGGGGAGGGTGTTTGGCATGCCGTGCAATGTCACAATCCCATGGGGTCATAACCTTGTGGGGTCGGGGTCCATAACCCAACCCCGCCACGAACCCTGGCCCTGCCAGTAATCCCGCGGGGTCGGGTTTAGAGAAAAGAGTTTGACACAATTGGCAGACGTCACAAAACATGCGGGGGCATCCTCTTGTGGAGCCGGGGCCGAACCAGGGCCCTACCAGAGAGTTGACTCCGCTATCGGCATACCGGGGAGACAACCACCCCAAAAAACAGAAAGGTTGCTCCCTTAACCCATTGAATCCGGGAAACACAGCTGCGCGTATATACAGGCTATACAAAGCATTTAAGGTGTTTCAGGTTCAAAATGGGTTAACCCTGGCCGACAGGTAACAAGAGGCGGGGGACATCCGGTTTAGGAGGGGGAGGGACATCTGGTTACGGAAGGGGAGGAGTTTTCAAAAAAAAATCAAAATAAAAGTTTAAATTTTTTAAGTTCTTCAAAATAAAAGATTCAATTATTTATTTATTTTTTCAGATTGTGTGTATTCCAAGGTTTTCAGATTAAACATTTCACAATATCTTCAGAAGGTATTTTGTGTGTGTGTGTATCTTTAGAATATAGTTTCACAGCAATCTTAAGAATAAATGTGTGTGGTTTAAGTTACAGAATTAAGAATAAAATACATTTTGTGTATTCCAAATGCCAAATGTAAAATACAATGTATTATTCTTCAGAAAGTGCTTTATTCCAAGTGGTGAGTGTGTGTTTCTTAAGAATGTGTGTTTTCTTGCAAGTGGTTGCTCAATAGCCTCTCTGTCAAACTGAATATCTCTCGGTCAGTTTGCTGTTTCTTTAAGCAGAAAGAATTCTCCCACTCAGTAGACTGTCTCCACTCTGTAGGGTGAAATGACATTCAGAAACATTAGAGTGGTTCTGACACTGTCACGATTCTGAAAAGTGACACCCCCATCGCTGTCAGAGAAGGCGGGAGAATGACGATAGCGAATGGGATGGCTCAAAACTGCTATATGCAGCTTCTGTCAAAGCAGATTTATGACCCTCAGACTTCCCCCTTTCTGCAGAGGCGTGTGTGTCTGTGTGTGTGTGTGTGTGTGTGGGTGTATGGCCCCTAGGTGTTAACGCTCACTGATGGAGAAAAGGCCATCAGTTTTAGGGGGAGGGCATGCATAGGGCCCTGTTAGAGTTAGAGCAAAACTCTGACATCTTTTTTCAGGCATCATTCAATGACAAATACAAGTGGCTTTGTATTTTTGTAACATGAAGGTATTGTAGAACGTTATAGCCATAACATAATTTGAGTTCACACAATGGAATGGTTCACATAACATAATTCTGTATAAAAGAAAAGGAGCCTACAAATTTATGATGAATATTGTTTATCGCTGTAACATAATCTGACCATTGAAGCGCAAATATCATCTGATAGTTTAAGAGAGAGTAAGGGTTTTGGATCGAGGTCCTAACTAGAATAACTGATAGACTAGCACTGGCCTCTCACAACTCTGTTTCCCCGGAGTCAGTGAGAGAAAAAGGTGATATAGATAAAGGTCATTTCTTATCTATCATAGAACTTATGGAGCGTTATGAGCACAATTTAAACCAGGTACTAAACAATTAACAGATTAGATTCCAATTCCACTATAACCTCTATCCTACTCGCAGTGGTTATGGCTAATAAAACGTTCTATTATTCTAACCTGTATGGGCTGTTGTAGCGTGGCTGGTGTCCTGGGGGGAGGGATGTCGGTCTGATGTCAGCCTGGACGCGGTGCTGACCGGGGGGTTGCCAGCGGTGGCAGGGGCAGGGTGGGGAACTTACAGCCGAAAGGGTCTCCCCTACGCCAATGTGTGTATGTGTGTGTGTGTTTTGATTGATTGATTGAAAACGGTATTAACAGATTGCAGAATGGGTACAATACAGTAGAGCTCAATACACACAATGTTAAGGGGATACAGACCAGAGAAAGACTTTTGTCTTGTTTGCATCAGGGTCCCCCATTCTCAATTCATCAGGACATATATGACATACATGACATACAGATAGACAGTACTGCTACAACCATACATTTATGACATACCAGATTTACAAATACAGCATAGTTTGTGATACAAAAAGAGTCCAGAAAGGAGAGTATATACATTTGACGTAAAAACTGTACGTGTGTGTGTGTGTGTGTCCAAGTTGTTTCAGCTGTTTTTAACTGTTTTTAACTGTTTTTAACTGTTTCAAAAGGGTGTGTGTGTGTGTCCAAGCTGTTTCAGCTGTTTTAGCTGTTTCAAAAGGGTATTTCATGTGTCTTTTTTTTTTTACACCACTAATATTAGAACTGGAGGTTATACTATAATACAATCTCACTAAGCTTTACGTTTTGAGTTGAAGATTTGTAGCTTGGTCCTGAGTTGTTTTTTACCTACCAGATATTCTGTAGCAGGCTGAATGTGAATAAAACACATTGAAAGCCTGGTCAAGAGGCTAAAAGTGAGGTTGGGTTTCTTTTTCAGAAACAAATCGTGCTTTTTCTTTGAATGTCAATGATGCACCTAGAAATATAAACATATCAAAACATGAAACTGGGTGATACACATAAAATAGACGTTTTACACAATGCGGTTTGATAAAAAGTGCTTAAACATAACTGTTGTGAAGGGCCAGATTAAACCGAATATATATATTTATTTATATATATATATTTAATTGTATTTGTATATTCTCTAATATTCCCTGATATCCCTTGTATATTCCTTGTACAATATGCATTGAATATCCATTCTAGCCTACTGAACATCCCATAATAGTCTCCATTCTACTATTGGTCGAGACCTTGGTGCCAGGCTGCCATACCCCTCAGACCCAGTTCAAACGTACCGCTCGACATGTACGAACAAGTCCTAGTTCCGCGTAGGAATTTGGCTACCGCACCACTAATGGGACTATTTGTTCATAGTGCGTATATATACTGCGCTACTAAAGTAGGACTTTCTTTTCAGTCCAGTTTCTTACCCTCCAATAGAGTCACAGACGTAAAGCCTCCCCGCGATGCCACGTGTGGGAGTAAGGCCAAGTTCGGCCTACCATCGGTATTGAGACATCGTGTATATTAATATTTGAATAGTCATATTTGGCACTATATCGTCGAGTTGGACGTAGTCTATTAAGCTAATAATAGTCTGTTAATATATAGTGCTTCGTGCGGTGAGAATACTACCGTAGTCAGTACCCCATTGTTTCGGGCAGAGAACTGGCTGCTTACCCAGGGTGGTTGACCCTATGTGAAGCTGCACCCGAGGAGCCCCAGAGCCGACGAGCGAGTGGACCTGTATACCGGATTATTCTACCGACGACAGCCCGCCTTCCCAGGCACGGATTATGCTTTGGATACTTTGATTATTCTATGGATAAAGACCCCCGACACTACCGTGTGTTGGAACCCCCCCCCCTGGAGAGGACGCAAGGTGAGGAGACGCTCTGCAAGACGAGGTCTCTCCACATCTCTCCCCCGTGGACCGGAGAGAGCCGGCCCACAAAGAGTCCACCTGCTTTCATCTGTGGTCCAAGGATCGCCGGCGCATTGAACGGCACTACAGTGGGTTCACCTGGGATACCCTTGGCCGGACGAGGCAGCTGGATTCTACCCCCCCCCCCCCTCCTACTCCTGTCGGCTTACAAGCGACCGGATTAACCCCCTCTAGTGTATCCAGCCTATAATCATTAAAGTATCATTGCTGTTATTCCTTAACTATTCCAGGTCGTATATTTACCACCTGCGCCTTCAGAGATTGGACATTATCTATTGATATACCGACGAATACTCCTTGCCATAAAAGTGCATACTATTTCAATTCATAAATGTAATTAAGTGATTAAGTGCTTATTCTACACACCATCGCTGTGTAGGAAATAAAGACCTGTTTCTAATTCGTACATTTGTGTTGGATCCGTTTCATCTACGTGAGAGTGTTCATGATAATATATTTATGCCGTGTACTGGGTGGCCGAATATTAAGTACAAAGGTAGTGGTAGTAAGTATCATATCTAGTAATACAGTCAGGGAATTGTACCCCTCAGTTACAATTGGTCCTTCGAGCCGGATGGTAATTAGTGTAATATTAATATAGTGTTATTAATATTGAAATGGCCTATGATGAACACTCCACGAAACGATCCTCCTAACCAACGCCCGCAGCGCGAACGACGGCTCCCTCAGTACTTAGAGGCTTACGCTGTCAGTCAACAACCTAGTCTTCTACTAACAGTAAACGCGGTAAAACTAGAAAGTAAAAGTATGTCTAACCCCAACGCCCAGACTACCCCGACCATAGAGGCCCCTACGGGCTCTAATGTAACTGACCAAGTTCACGGTGGGGACCAGTGGGAACCAGACATGACTTCACACCCCGCCAGTACTGAAGAAGTAGTCCCCGATGAGTCCCGGGAGGAATACAACGCTACCGAGAGAGAACTCGGCACGGAAGAAGACGGGGAAAGCACCGTGGAGATAGAGCTCCAAGGCTCCGCAAGGAGTACCCCGAGGGAAGGCTCCCCTATACAACCGCCTTCTCCCAGCGAGGCAGAGAGGACCCTACAGCAGGCATTCCTCGTCAGCCTGAAAGCCTCTACTGAACGCGATAGACTCCAGGGTGAACGCGATCGATTGCAGCTACAGCAACGGAGCGAAGAAGAGCACATACGCCTGGAAATAAGACGCATTCAGATGGAAGAGAATGTGGCCCGAGACCGAGCAGACAGCCAGCGAGCAGCTGCTGGTGCTCTACGGGACGCAGAGCGCGACAGACAGCAAGCGCAACTAATAGAACAGCTGATCAGACGGACAACACCCTCTCCCTCCGCCAGAGGCTCCAGGAACTCGTCTAGACACACCTCCAGGGCGGCATCCCCTAGCCGAGTAAACAACCCTGAACTTGACCAACAGACGAGGTCTATACCCCCCACAGACCACCTCCCCCCACCGGTCCAAGCGAGACCTAGCAACTGGGAAGGAGCAGCATATCCTGTGGAGAGGCTAAACCAGAGACTACAAGCACTGGATGACCTAACTGAAGACGAAGAGGAAGAGGAGGAGAACCGCGCCCGAAGACAGCACAGTACTCTACCGGACCAGGAGGTCCGGTACAGCCCAGGCTATACTCCCGCGGAGCTGCGCTACAGACCCCCGACTCTATACACGGGTGAGCACGACGCACGACCCGCACCGAGGAACAGCACCTGGACAAGCGGGCCATGGTACACTGCCGGTACCAGCCCATACCAAGGAGCGGGAGGAGACTCGCCTAGGAGGCCTCTCCCCCAACGCTCGCCGATGTATCCACAGTCAGCGTCATACATTGGCACGCCTATGGTACCCGACTTCACCCAAGAGAACCGGGCCCAGTATACAGAACTCCGCATGTGTCTGGAGACCATGTTGGTGGATGTATTGGATGAACGCCACAAATACGCCATCCTACTGCAGCACTTAAAGGTGCCCCGCGCACATAATATAGCGCTCGCCTACGCGACTTCCACCACCCCATACACAGCAGCGCTGGTAGCATTGGACCAGAGGTATGGGCGCATATGGGATTACGTGATCCAGGAGATCCGACACATCGACCGCTTACCCCCAGCAATAGACAATCGAGCACTGGACGACCTGTCCATCAGAGTGCAGTCCCTGGTAGGGATGTTGGGAGCGCAAAGAGAGAAGGGGAAGTATGAACTTTACGCCAACTCAAATGTGGAAAGGATCCTGGAGAAGCTGCCGCCCGCTCGTCAGGAGCGCTTTAGGCGGCAGAGGGACCACAGAGACCCGAATGGCCCCGAACCGAACCTCCTCGATCTAGCAGACTTCCTGGCGAGAGAAGTCAGCAGCCTACGGCTAGATACATTCGGACGGAGCACCCCTGGCTCCAGAGAAGGAACCAGACGACTAAATGATGGAAGAAGATCGGTGACTGTGATGCACCAATCGGAGTCAGTACCGAGCAGCAGGAGCCACAGTACCCCCTCCAGAACGGAGAAGTGGAAGATAGTGTGCCCCTACTGTGAGAAAGAACACTGGCTAGCGCAATGTGACTCCTTCCCCAAGCTGAACGCGGAGGAAGCAGGTCAATGGATAAAGTCCAACAAGCGCTGTTTTCGCTGTGCGCGCTCACACATGGCAGCCGAATGCCGCTTAAAGAAAAGGTGCACCAAGTGCGATGGAGCCCATCTGGACATACTTCACGACAGTAACAGACGGCGCCCTTCACCTGCACCATCCAGCCGCAAAGCGAGCGTCATGTACATCGATCCCGCCAGTAGCAGTGGAGCCCGAGTACTCCTAAAAGTAGTGCGTGTGACACTAAGCTACCAGAATAAAGTCCTGGACACTTACGCCGTCCTCGATGACGGGTCAGAGAAGACCCTGCTGCTCGCCTCCGCTGCGGCCCAGCTAGGGCTGCGGGGAAGCGAAACCCAAATGACAATTCGGACAATAAGACGAGATTTGAAGACGATAAAGGGCGAGAATGTCTCATTCTCTATCGCAGCAAGCGGCCAGCCTGAGCGACGGTACCAGATTGCAGACGCTTTCACCAGCCAAGAAATAGGACTGTCGCGGTACACATACCCCGTCGCCAAGCTGATGGAGAAATATGCACATCTGCGCAAGTTACCGATCCCGCTCATAGACAATGCTATGCCGACCCTGTTGATAGGCTCCGACCATGCAGACCTCATTGTCCCGATAGACCGGGTTCATACCGGACCCCGAGGCTGTCCTGCAGCAGTCGAGACCCGTTTGGGATGGACTCTCCAAGGCCCGCTCGCCAAATCTCTCAACCGAAGTACAGCCACTAGATGTCTCCACTCCCGAGTCACAGAGGGAGAAACCGCACTCCTGCAACACGTAGAGCGGCTATGGAGCTTGGAACAAATGCCCTTTAAGAATGGAAAGAAAGACATTCGCTCTAAAGATGACATTTACGCCATTCACCTCCTCGAGACAGGGACCAAGAGAGTCCCGGTCAACGGCGTGTTGAGATACGCCACGCCACTCCTGCGGCGAGAAGGAATGCCTACTTTCCACGCCAAGACAGACGCCATAGAACGGTACCTGCTGAACACGGAGCGGCGCTTAGCCAAGAACCCCGCCCAAGAGAGTGTATACCGCGCTGAGATTGAGAAGCTCATCACAGCGGGACACGTCACAAAGATGGACATTAAAGAGGCTGACCAGACCACTGAATCGTGGTACGTGCCCCACCACAAGGTCCATCACAACGGTAAAGACCGCATAGTATTTAACTGCAGCTACCAGATCGGATCCCAAAATCTGAATAAAGAGTTACTGCCCGGTCCCACACTCAGCCCCTCCCTACTCGGCGTTCTACTCCGCTTCCGCCAGGAAAAGGTGGCCATCAGCGGGGACATTAAAGGAATGTTCCTGCAGGTGAGATTAGTAGAGGCGGACAAGCCCCTGTTACGGTTCCTATGGAGAGAGAAGCCAGGAGATGAGCACCCAGCCATCTACCAATGGGAAGTCCTCCCCTTCGGAACGACGTGCAGCCCCTGCTGTGCGACATTTGCACTACAGAAACATGTAGCAGAGGACCCAGCAGCGGACGAAGAGGTCCGACACAGCGTAAAGAACAGCTTCTACGTAGACAACTGTCTACAAAGCCTTTCAACCCAGGAAGAAGCCGAGGCTCTCCTGATTAAACTCCGCGCCTCATTGATCAAAGGCGGCTTTGATCTCAGGCAGTGGGCCAGCAGCGATCCGCAAGTACTGCGCAGCCTCTCCTCCGAGGACAAGGCAGCCAGCAGCGAGACCTGGATGGCTACAATCCCGGGAGAAGCCCAGGAGATGACCCTGGGATTGGTGTGGCGATTCAAAACAGATTCGCTTCACTACAGACACAAGCCCCTGACTACGGAGCAGGGAAGGCCGGCGGCGGCGCCGACCACCAGACGGAGTGTGTACACAACACTCGCCCGACAATATGACCCGCTAGGATGTATTCTACCGTACACCACCAGGGCAAAAATGATTGTACGAGCATTGTGGGACAAGGACCAGGGCTGGGACGACCCCATTCCCGCACACCTTGCATCCACCTGGAGAGAGTGGGAGATGGAGCTCCACTCACTCCCAGGCGTTAATATGCGCCGAAGCTACTTCCCACCCACGGTGAGGCCAGAGACATGTAAAATGGACTTACACGTCTTCAGTGACGCCTCAGAGGTCGCATACGAATCAGTAGCCTACTTGCGGGCCCAAGACCAAGGGGGAGAGATCCACACAGCATTTGTCCTCGCCCGCTCGAGAATAGCCCCACGCAAGCAACAATCTATCCCACGTCTAGAGCTCTGCGCAGCCCTAGCCGGAGCGCACCTAGCCACGCTCATCCAACGTGAGCTCACCATACCGGTGTCTAGAAGAATCCTGTGGTCAGATTCCACGACGGTACTCGCCTGGATCAAATCGGACTCATGCAAGTACAAAGTCTTCGTGGGAGTCAGAGTCACCGAGATTCAAGACTTAACCGAAGAGTTAACCGGAGAAACAGAGTGGCGCTACGTTGATACAAAACAGAACCCAGCTGACGTCATCACCCGGGGGATGCCCCTGGATGACCTCACCCGTCGCAATGTCTACAGTGACGGCCCCGCATTCCTAAGACTCCCGGAAGGACAGTGGCCCATGCCTATCCCGAGGGAAGCAAGTCCAGAGGAGGTGGAAATTAAGAAGTCTGTGTTCTGTGGATTGAGCACCGTAGCCTCCACCGACCCTAACATAAACGATTGCACGTCCATAGAGAGTGCACAACAAAGAACATTCCTGCGGTACCACCCGGAGTGCAAGTCCCCCGCTGATATGTCAGCAGCTAACTACGAGGAAGCAGAATTGCTTCTACTGCAGCGAGCCCAGAGAGACTCGTTCCCCGATGAATTGGCCTGTCTACAGGGAGGAAAGCCCGTCCCATCCGACAGCAGATTAATTCACCTGGCCCCCGAGAGCGACGCTCACACCCTCATCAGAGTGGGTGGTCGCCTACGCAGAGCCCCCAATCTACCGGATGACATTAAATACCCGATCGTATTGAACAGCCGACACAAGGTCACAGAGCTGATTATAAAGAAATACGATGAGGATGTACATCACGCAGGAGCAGAAAGAGTCTTCGCGGAAATCAGACGTCGTTACTGGATCCTACAAGGAAGAGAGGCGGTACGACGCTTCCAACGAACATGTCTAGACTGCCGCAAGTGGCGCGCGCAGCCCAGCATACCAAGGATGGCTGACCTTCCTCCATGTCGCCTCCGAATCGGTGACAAGCCATTCCACTCAACGGGTATGGACTGCTTTGGCCCGCTGCACATAAAGAAAGGAAGAGGAACCGAGAAGCGGTGGGGTATTGTATTCAAATGCATGACCACCAGAGCGATACACATCGAGCTTCTCCCGACCATGAGCACAGACTCATTCCTTATGGCCTTCCGTAGATTCATATCACGGAAAGGAAGACCGTCTACCCTATTGTCCGATCATGGGACAAACTTTAAAGGCGGCGAAAGAGAGCTGAGAGAGAGCTTCCAAGCTATGGGCCCAGAACTTAAGACCCACCTCGCTCCAGCACAGGTTGATTTCCAATTCAACCCCCCAAACGCACCCCACTTCGGTGGCACTTGGGAACGAGAAGTGCGCTCCATAAAGACAGCCCTGTACGCAGTACTTGGGGCCCAGACTGTGGCGGAAGAAGTCCTAATGACAGTCCTCACGGAGATTGAGGGAGTACTTAACTCGAAGCCCCTCGGATATGTCTCCAGTGATGTGGCGGATATCGACCCAGTTACCCCCAACACACTCCTGATGGGGCGGCTAGATCCCACATTACCCCAGACAATGTACCGGCCTGAAGAAGCGAACGGCCGACGAATGTGGAGGTACAGCCAAGTATTAGCCGACAAGTTTTGGAACAGTTTCCTACTGCACTACCTACCGTCTCTACAGACACGCCAGAAGTGGGTAAAGGAGAGAGACAATTTGACAGAAGGAACAGTCGTCATGGTTATTGATCAATCACTGCCCAGAGCTATGTGGCCGGCAGGCCGCGTAAGCAAAGTGATCACCGGTGCCGACGGCAAGGTCCGAGCAGCTGAAGTGCTCGTCCAGGGTCGCACTTACACCCGTCCCGTGGCAAGGCTCATAGAACTGCCTCGACTCCCAGACACAATCGATGATGACCATGACCCTACAACCCTATGACTTTGTGAAGTTGACTGACCCCTACAGCAAACCCTTATGTGTAAATAGACAACGCGATTAATCTGTCTCCGTTTAACTGATTAGGTCTGGGACCTATTCAGGGGGTGGCTGTTGTGAAGGGCCAGATTAAACCGAATATATATATTTATTTATATATATATATTTAATTGTATTTGTATATTCTCTAATATTCCCTGATATCCCTTGTATATTCCTTGTACAATATGCATTGAATATCCATTCTAGCCTACTGAACATCCCATAATAGTCTCCATTCTACTATTGGTCGAGACCTTGGTGCCAGGCTGCCATACCCCTCAGACCCAGTTCAAACGTACCGCTCGACATGTACGAACAAGTCCTAGTTCCGCGTAGGAATTTGGCTACCGCACCACTAATGGGACTATTTGTTCATAGTGCGTATATATACTGCGCTACTAAAGTAGGACTTTCTTTTCAGTCCAGTTTCTTACCCTCCAATAGAGTCACAGACGTAAAGCCTCCCCGCGATGCCACGTGTGGGAGTAAGGCCAAGTTCGGCCTACCATCGGTATTGAGACATCGTGTATATTAATATTTGAATAGTCATATTTGGCACTATATCGTCGAGTTGGACGTAGTCTATTAAGCTAATAATAGTCTGTTAATATATAGTGCTTCGTGCGGTGAGAATACTACCGTAGTCAGTACCCCATTGTTTCGGGCAGAGAACTGGCTGCTTACCCAGGGTGGTTGACCCTATGTGAAGCTGCACCCGAGGAGCCCCAGAGCCGACGAGCGAGTGGACCTGTATACCGGATTATTCTACCGACGACAGCCCGCCTTCCCAGGCACGGATTATGCTTTGGATACTTTGATTATTCTATGGATAAAGACCCCCGACACTACCGTGTGTTGGAACCCCCCCCCCTGGAGAGGACGCAAGGTGAGGAGACGCTCTGCAAGACGAGGTCTCTCCACATCTCTCCCCCGTGGACCGGAGAGAGCCGGCCCACAAAGAGTCCACCTGCTTTCATCTGTGGTCCAAGGATCGCCGGCGCATTGAACGGCACTACAGTGGGTTCACCTGGGATACCCTTGGCCGGACGAGGCAGCTGGATTCTACCCCCCCCCCCCCTCCTACTCCTGTCGGCTTACAAGCGACCGGATTAACCCCCTCTAGTGTATCCAGCCTATAATCATTAAAGTATCATTGCTGTTATTCCTTAACTATTCCAGGTCGTATATTTACCACCTGCGCCTTCAGAGATTGGACATTATCTATTGATATACCGACGAATACTCCTTGCCATAAAAGTGCATACTATTTCAATTCATAAATGTAATTAAGTGATTAAGTGCTTATTCTACACACCATCGCTGTGTAGGAAATAAAGACCTGTTTCTAATTCGTACATTTGTGTTGGATCCGTTTCATCTACGTGAGAGTGTTCATGATAATATATTTATGCCGTGTACTGGGTGGCCGAATATTAAGTACAAAGGTAGTGGTAGTAAGTATCATATCTAGTAATACAGTCAGGGAATTGTACCCCTCAGTTACAATAACAGTATTTTTTAGAAGGGTAGTACTGTCAAGCCCCAAAGATATCTCTCCTGTTCTAAGATACATTATACAACTCATTTCTGAATTACAGAATTACAGAACAGGGTCTAGTTAAAAATGTTTTTTTCAGGTACACTAAATAATAAGAAAGCCCCTGAGTACTACTTTTGCTCTCAATATTTCGACCTGCATTACAAACTATAGTATACACACAGCATGAAATATTCAATCAAGACAAAGATGACAGTTCTAGGGTAAATAAAATGTAATTCCATACAAGGGTCAGACAGATCTCTACGAGTGAGAGGATAATGCTAATTTGTCAGGGGGCTGACATGTATCACCCGCAGCCCCCATCACACCTCAGTCCTTTGTAAGACAAACAGTTTTGGTGCTGCAATTACACAAAGATTAGAGTCGTTTTAGTGTTTCCATTTTATCAGGATGTAGGTGAATACAAATCTATAATCTATATAATAATAATAAGTTGTATTTGTATACCAAAGGTCATGCAAGAATCACAGCAGTAAAACAGACTTAGCCTTAACGTATGCAAAGATAATTTGCACAAAAGAGTAAGACAGTAAGTGCACAAATAAAATCAGCAGGTCTAGATAAGGTCTAGAACATTCAAATATATTATTTTTGTATTTACTATAGACAATTTGTATTTATATCTTTGTTATATGAAAACATGGATGCACCAGATTTAGCAGAAGCTAATTTCCATATGTAGTCTATACAGAGAACATGATAAGCATATATCCTTTTATTGACCCCTCTTTCATATCTTAAAAGGCCTTATTGTTTAAGGTTTGAGTGTCAATGATACACATAAAATATAAGCATATCAAATCATGAAACTGGCCGATTCACTTAAAATAGACATATCAACCTAGTTTTTAGCTGTTTTCACAATACGGGGTGATAATAAAAGGGTAAAATAATTTTTTTATAAAAAGTGCTTCAACACAACACTGTTTTAGAAGTTTAGCACGATGAGTTGCCTTACATTGTTCAGTTACACACGATAGGAAATATTCAAACAGCTCAAAGATGATAATTCTAAGGTAAATTAAAATCTAACTCACTCACCATAGTTAGTGTATAGTATGGCTAACATGTATGAAAGTAACATAAAGCCGTTATTAGAGTTGTTGATACAATATTATAATTCATAATAATTTTGCAGAAAAAAGCTAAATACAGAGTATTACCGGCGAGGTTGTGTGCTCCTTGTCCCGATGATTGAAGGAAATTCACTTTAAGAACCATTTAGCATGAAACATCTTAAAATAAAGATGTATTTTATACATTATAACCATGAAAATAATGCAATGTTAGGTTTTACCGTGATTATAGTGTTCACAGATAGGAATGTATCCAGGATACATTCAGTAACATCAGTAACCCTGAACAGACTTGTGAAGTCAGAGATAGGAATGTATCATTCACATTCAATTATCCAAATGTACTCTGTTTGAGTCAAATTTACTCTGTGAAATGTATTGTGTAGCAAAAAACAATTCATATTGTTTCAGTGATGGCCTGGCTGATAGGTCTATTGTCGACATGTCTTATTTCTACATGAAAGATTTGCTTCATTCACACAATAAATATGCTGTTTGTGTAAAAATTATGTATAATATCCGGACTGATTCACTGTATAGTGAATCCAGGGGTATAGTGGATCGATTATATTTTGTATGAAGCACCTTAACACTTTAACTGCCGAAGGTTAAATTCATGATATACCATCCCTTGCCAGCTCTATTTGTCTATGGAGAAGTTCCCCTTCTTTGCAGTGCTATAACTTTTTAAATTCTATTGCTAGATTGCCATTATTAGGGCCCATTCAATGTCCTATATGTATTGTTCAGGGTGTATGAACGTTAAACTTTTTCATTCACATATTCATACTAAAATATGATCTAAAGTATAAGTATGTTTTCATCTCTTTCTGCAGCTTTCTCCAGAACATGATTTATAGCCCCAAATGCATTATATTGATGATCAAATACAGTTTGGTAGCGATCGGTGCCAGATGAAAAATTTCAAATGGACGTGCTTCTAGAAGTTTCTACGTATCATCTGATGATGACCGGATGGGCGGGGGATCGTTTGTAATTCTGTGGGCAACGTTATACCATTCATCTAATGTGGGTCAAATGTTCATCATAGCAGTTAGTGTCGAACACGGTAATACTACACGCTAAAACTCACCCCAGTCTCCGCAGGCCGTTGGGCGATCAGCGTGGGGTAGACAGTTTTCCATTATGGGATGTTGAAATACCCGGTCCATTTCCAGGTTGTATAATAGTATATACGTCCAAATAACGTTGTTTATTGAGTTAGGGCGAGCGATCTATTATCGAGTGTTTCAAGATGGAGTCGCGGGAGCTATAGAGAGTTGCCGGAAGTAATATGGGTGATCACCACTTCATCCACATGACTTCCTGTTTGGCGCTTCTGCCGATCGGCCACCAGATGGCGCTCTTGAACCGCTAGAGGATTGAGAGGAGCTCAGAACTGTGTGTGAAGGCTGCAGAGGGGAAATATGATTCCGATCACAGATTTTTGAAATATTGATATCAAAGACGAGTTACGGCGTCCTAGGCAACTTGAGCATGGCTAGGAAAGACGCCTAAACACGTTTTCGGCACTTAAAGTGTTAAAACAATGAGGCATTTCATTTATAATATCAAAACATGTCTTATGTTCTATAAGATATTCTTATATAGAATGATGTAAAAAGAGTTCTACTAATATATTTCACTTTAAAAACGTGTACAGAAAGATAAATATCCGACCCCCGGAGCCCCGTCGGAGTGTGCAGTAGTATTTTGTAACCATAGATAGAGACATGTTGCCTGAAACTGGTGTTCAAATCAAACTAATGTGTTATATTTAGAGAAAACAGCTGCACTAGTCAGTCAACCAAATACATTCTTCTGGTGATTAAATTACTCTGCCCTTTTGCCCTGTCTCACTAAAATAGATAGGGTTATTTACTAACGCAAGAACCCTCACAAAAGGTTGGGTGTCGGGCCACTCAACAGCCGGCTGTAAACGATAAAGAACTGTTTGAATAAGCCCTTCGGGGGTTCTAGAACAAAAGAGCCACCTGGGTTCGTCAGGGTGGGGGACAGGAAGGAGTTCAGATAAGCCTTAGTTAAACACATGAGACCACCATTTGGTCTCCTAGTAAGTAATAAGTAATAAACACATGAGACCACCATTTGGTCTCCTAGTCCCACATAGAAAAGAATAAAGAGGTTAAAGAAATAAGTAAGACCGTTTAAAGTTGAGTTAAAATAACTTAAAGGTGTCTTACTGAGTTAGGAGGTTTACCCTCAATGTGAAATAACTGCAAATGCCTGTTATATTGTGGTAACAATTCTGAATTAAATGATATGAAATATGACGGGAATCACAGAGTTTGAAATTAGGCCACGTTTGAATCTACATTGGAAAATACTTAAATGTGTTGCATACTAAACTGAATAAAAGAGATATTGATGTAAGTTAAAAGAATGATTAGGCCTCATGTAGCTATTCAATGAAAGCCAGAAAGATTGTGTTGGAGACTTAATCCCCTGCATAGTAAGACTAGTTTGACTCAGGTTGAAACTAGGCTTAATGGGAACAGACTGTGATACTCATGAAACATCAAGCTAAAGTGTTCAATTATGATATCTCTGTGTTTATGTAATCAATTGCAATTCGAATATATATATATTGTGAGATCAATAACCAAAGTATTATTAGTTAGTTAGACGGTGGATGTTCTTTGGTTGAAAAACAAGGGAAATAAGAGGGTGGGCCCTCCTCCGTTTTCAAATACTCTGTGCCGGCCTGGGATTGGAGGAACACATCTGGTGATGTCACGAGAGACTCCAGGCTTTTGATATAAGAGGGGGTGTTGTGACGGTGGGAGGAACACTCTGACACGGGACCACAAGGACAACACCTCACCTTTTCACACAGGAGACGATGCGGCAGAGGAGACGGAACAGACAAAGAACATT
Organism: Notolepis coatsorum; assembly: GCF_963971535.1. Taxonomy (NCBI): domain Eukaryota; kingdom Metazoa; phylum Chordata; class Actinopteri; order Aulopiformes; family Paralepididae; genus Notolepis; species Notolepis coatsorum. The sequence continues at coordinate 161,790,873 of NC_140168.1, forward strand.
TTGGAGGGAGAATAGACTTCTTTGTTCATCAGCCAGAGAACAAAGCCCATCAACAACTTATCAAACTATCATTATTTAATCTGTTTTCTTAGTAAGGACGAGCGGCATAGGGCTCCGGTACCTTGAATCTTTTCTTTAATTGTAATTTGTATACACTCTGAACTTTTATTAAACAGCTGCCAGTACACATTCTTGTCCTCCATTTCTCCTGCTGCTCCGCTGGTCGTGAAACAAGACCATTTGGTCTTATTGGTAGTACAAAGGTTTTTAGGGGAACCATACACAACGCAGAGGACGATCCAGCCCGGTTCTGATCTTATCAGAACCAGAACAGAAGCCTTTACTACTTCAATTTATTTGGTGCCGTCGACCATCCGGGAACCAGCGGCGACCTTCAATCCGACAACAACACTGGAAAAATAGGTGAGTGTAATGGCGGAATATGGGGTCGCTCAGTTCGAACCAGGGGTTGACCGAGAATATTACCTCATATAGTATTAGATATGTGAGGCATTGGGGGGGGGGCATAACTACTGTAATCATAGTGCGGGTCGAGGCGTCGGACTACATCGAGTTGGAAAGTCCATTGAATCGTGGACTCGGTAAACTGTTGTTGGCAAGATTCGACAGGGCGTATTCTGGGGAATGGAGACCTAATAATTTAACTCAGAACCGGACGCAGCGAAGTTGGTAATTTTTTTACGTGTCGGGACAATGGGTGAATTGTGTGTCTATGCTGGCGGGATGAAGCGGAGTCTGGCCTGGAACCGTAACTCAAACGGCAAACGGCGGGGGGCTGATCCATCGGCGGGACATAGGGTCTTTAATACACTAATTCAACATTGTTTGGATCATGTAAATCAGAAGATGTAAGTGCGGGAAGGCGATCGATATGGTTCAGGGGGCTTGTTATGGATCACACGGAATAAGCGAGCCATGGCGTAATATGAGGCGTTAGGTCCTAGCTGGAAATATACGTAGGTTGTAACATGTTAATGCAGAGACAGCCGTTTCTGTTTCAATTCGACGAATCGTGCTCTCTGCATTTAATATCGACCGAACTAAATGAAGATTATGCCCGCATTAGGGTGTATTTCGAATAGATCAAGACGGCGAGGGGGTTGTCTACAAATTGAGGTTGTGGATTACAGAAGCCCCAAAGTCGAGGGAGATACTTTTTTAGTGCGTGATACTCCGGAACATATTACGAGACACGTCCGCCGTGATAACCGGCGAACAATAGTACTTGGTAGCAATTCGGTTGAAAGACTGGTATAGTACTTGGTAGCAATTCGGTTGAAAGACTGGTTGTAATCTTAAACATTCAGTATAGTTAAAGTGAACGATTGCACTTGATCTCGTTTTTAATAGTCGCGCAGAAGTTAGTGAATAAAGTAAAACGAAATGTGCATTTTTTAAAATGGCCGCACGGACGTTCTGGTAACAATGGCAATAGTATGTAAATCTGAATGGATGTTTGTGTTTTTTTATTTGTGGTTAGGTGTGGCAATATTATGTATGTTTGAATGATGGCTAGGGTTAGGAATGATTGACGAAACGTAAGAGCTTATTGTTATATTATTATGAAATTTTAATGACCAACAGCCATGGGGAAATGTAGTATTGAACGCCGGTTTTTCGAGGGCCGTTGGAACACAGCAGCAGTTAGCTGCTACATTAGCCTAGGGGACGACCGGGGGATACTAGTGACGAGGCGGCGTAGTTTCGAGTGTATATAGTCGATCGGTAGTATCATGGGACTACGGGGATGTGTAAAGCACTTTAAAATTTTCAAATTCGACGCGGATAAAGTAATTGTTTGATGTATTAAGGGATCGAATGGAGTGAAAGTTTGACCCGGAAGTCGTCCTGGGCACTGCGGAAACGAGGGCGGTGGGGTCAAGCTAGTGTTTTGAGAGGACCTGTGTGATGTAATGTTTTTATTTTTCTGATTAAATCTGTACACTGGCGTTTTGAGAGGATTAAAGTTCTGTTGTAGGGGGGAGTGGTGTTGCGTTAACGTTGCGAGGTGTCGGCCCGCGCGGCGAAACGGGACAATGGGCCGTTGGGGAACGTTATTATGGTGTCGTGGGTGAAGCTAAGCTAATGCTAATTAGCCGCGCTAAAGGAGCTAATGTTGCTAAGCGGTCGCCGGTTGTGACGTCATAGGGGTGCGTGGAGCGGTGGACGGGCTGGCTACCTGCGCTGGGCTAAAGCTAACGAAGCTATTATGCTAAGCTACCTGTGCTAATGACATAGCATGACGAGATCCTTGGGAAGTCTCGTGATGCGCGGCCATTTTAGGTGGAGCGCCGTGGTAGCCATTTTAGACGGGGCAAGGGGTAATGATTATAAGGGATTCTTATTTTCAAAGCGATGAGGTTGGAACTGCGCTAGGGGGCGGTGGAGGCATATTTAGACTCCCGTCCTAAGCAGATACAGGAAGCGTTTGGCTGGTGCAGTTATGTTGTGTGTGGCTGTGTTACATTGAAAGAATGGTTGAAAATATGTCCCTCTTTTAGAACCCCCCCCCCTCTCTCTCCCTCTCTCCATCTCCCTCTACACCCCCCCTCCTCTCCCTCTCTCTCTTTTCTCTCTCTTCTCTCCCTAACCCCCCCCCCTCTCTCCCTCTTTCCCTCTTTCTCTCCACACCCCCCCTCCTCTCTCTCTCTCTCCCCCTCTCTCTCTCTCTCCCTCTCTCCATCTCCCTCAACACCCCCCCTCCTCTCCCTCTCTCTCTTTTCTCTCTCTTCTCTCCCTAACCCCCCCCCCTCTCTCCCTCTTTCCCTCTTTCTCTCCACACCCCCCCTCCTCTCTCTCTCTCTCCCTCTCTCTCTCTCCCTCTCTCTCTTCATCTCCCTCCACACCCCCCCTCCTCTCCCTCTCTCTCCATTTCTCTCTCTTCTCTCCCTAACCCCCCCCCCTCTCTCCCTCTTTCCCTCTTTCTCTCCACACCCCCCCTCCTCTCTCTCTCTCTCCCTCTCTCTCTCTCTCCCTCTCTCTCTCCATCTCCCTCCACACCCCCCCTCCTCTCCCTCTCTCTCCCTAACCCCCCCCCCTCTCTCCCTCTTTCCCTCTTTCTCTCCACACCCCCCCTCCTCTCCCTCTCTCCCTCCCTCTCTCTCCCTCTCCACACCCCCCCTCTCTCTATCTTTTCTCTCTCTCTCCCTGTCCTCCTCCACCTCTCTTCCATTCTCTATTCCCCCCTCGCCCCCCCACCACTCTCTCTCGCTATATGAGTGTGTATTTGCTGGGGCTTGTGGGTTAGAGCGTGTGAGGGAACCACCTTTATGGTTAGGTGGGCCTCTCTCCCCTCCGCTCTCCTTTCCCCTCTCACCCCACCTGTCTTTCCCTCCCTCACCCTCTCCCTCTCTCCCCTCCGCCCTCCCTTCCCCTCGCTCCCCACCTGTCACTCTCTCTTCCTCTCTCTCTCCCTCCCCCTCACTCCCCATATCTCTCCCTATTTCTCTCTCCCCTCCCCCCCCTCAATCTCTCTCCCACTCTCTCTTTCTCTCTATGGGACAGTTTGATGCTCCCGTCCTGGTTGGGAGGTCATTCTTTAAGAGTGGGGTCATTTGACGAGTGGGGTGGCCATTTATGTGGCACAGGCTATATTGTATTTAGTGTAGTTTCGGCCAATGAGGTGTTATATGGACGAGGAATCTCTCTTAAAGTTATCCCTCCTCCACCTCTCTTCCATTTTCTCTTCCCCCCTAGGCCCCCCAACTCGCTCTCTCTTTCTCTCCTATTTGGACTTGTTTATTGTTTATTGTTATTCTCTGTAGGTTTCAAATGCAGTTTATTGTTCGTTTTTGGGGGTTTCTAGTGCTGGTAGTGGTATTGGCCGGCGTCAGGGCGATGATGTTGTAGCAGCAAGCGGTGGGCCATACTCTCTGGCTCTCACCAGGTCTCTGTGCCAGTGGTTTGGATGTTGCGTTCATGATGGTGGGCCAGTCGGAGCATGCTTTGAGGACAGGTTAGGGACTCTCCAATAAGTGAGGGGTCACTCTGCTCGGCTGCACCTGCGATGGCGGTGTTGGTAGATGGACGAGACGTGTCATTTTTCTTTTCATTTTAATGGGGGTGCGGGGACTGCGGACGTCGTGGCGTGGGTGGTAGACGGCTCGCCGGGGCTCGCTGCCTCCGCGCATTAACGGGGATGCGCTATGCGTGCACTCGTCAAAGCTCGCTGCCACGCTGCGCGCATTGAGTCATATTATGTGTGGATATTTAGGTGGAGGTGGTTGCGGTGGTTAATTTGAGTCGGAAGCGGCTGTGTGTGTGCAGCAGTGGTTGAGAGTTGTATGGACTTTGGATATCCTTGAGTAGGAAGCCTGGGGTTTTGCGTTCCAGGTTGCAAACTGGGGGGACGCCGTGGGCTACAAGTCGGCAGACCAGTGAGATGTCATTGGTCTGCAGGGATTTCAAAATGGGGGTGGTGTCTGCGCCTGTGGTTTAATAAACAGGTTGTGCGACACTGTTCCAAGCCATGAGAATTCGGTGACATGAGTCACTGAAAATGAATTTCTTTTCTCGTGAGAAGTGGGTCTAACACCTAGAGATTAGGTGTTGCGGGGGAATGTGTAGTAATTGTGTGCAAAATTATGTGTGAAATATGGGTATTACTGATATGTAAAATGTGATGTGAGCGGAATACATTTTTAGGCGTTCTCAGATAGAAATAAATAAAGCTACACATAGAAGGAAAGGTTAGAATTAAAGAGAGACACATAGTCATTTGCAGAGCAATACGAGTTAAAGTGATTTTATTCACCTAAATTACCATATCCAGCACAAATGTTTAGAAATGATAGGCTGTGAATAACAAATTTCTGATTGATCAACAGAAGGAATAAGGCTGATGCGAAATAGGGTTCCCCAGAGTTGTCTGAAGAAGGAGCATGACAACGGGATTGGGAGATCCAGTTTTCCGATGGAGACAACAGAAAACAATTAAGGCTGTGTCGTTAAAAATTCAAAAGAAATTGCACAAACGCTCTCTAAAGTGATATTAGTATAGAAGATGCCCGACATTCCATGCTTAAAGATAAATGATGGATTGTGAAAGGGAAATGCCACTGATAATAAAGTGTATGCTTTTTCTTCCTCTCTTCACAGCTGCTCCAGGGCGGACAGAGGCAGTGCTGACAATTCCAAAACTCCAAACGGGGGATCAAATTGACTGTTGAAAGTCGGGGTATAGTATCACACAAAGCGTTTTGTCAATTCCTGTTTGCACCAATAACTCTGACAGTGTGAGTGATATTAACTCAAGTTTGTAAAAATAGTTTAAATACAGAGAAACTTGCTTTCCAAACGGTGGATTTTGAGTGTATGAGAGCACGTGTGAATGATTGATATAGAGCAGAGTCACTAACTTTGATAGGAGCAATTAGAAGCAAAAATAGGGTAACCAAAACTGGACAAATAGTCTAGTTCATTAAGTCATAGTATAATAAATAGAAGCAATATAAAAATGGCCAACAGTAGTCAGGCCAATGGGGGGGGAATGCCGATAACCTCTGCAGACGTTTCATTGACCGAATTGAACAGTGACGTTAACTTGATTGATTTGAATGTGATTGACTCCCCTCTTGAGACCAGTGTGACGGAGGGACTGGAAATAATGTCTTTAACTCCAACACAGGGGGGTCCTGCGCCAGAACAACAACGAAAGTCAAGGGGAAAACCTTGGCAGTCACGGGGACGAGGTGGAAACAAAAGAGGGGGTGCGAATGGATCCAAAGCACAGTCAATATTTCTAGAGACTGTGAGCGGGACTATCTATCCACAACAGGAGGCCCTCGATGGGGGAACAGAGGAGGTGGGTATGGGCAAAACCAAGGTCGGTATCAAGAACAATGCCCACAGCCCACAAGCTCCCCCTGTCCAGGACCCCCTCAGCACCAGAGCCAAGATGAGAGGCGGGGCCCAACGATGGGAAGTCAGACCGCCATCGCTGAGATGGGGGAAGGGGCGCCGACCTACAGACGACAAACAAGAGCGTTTATAGCAGCGTTCGAACGGCACGAGGCAGTTCATCGAGATCTGATGAAGACACAGCTGGAGATCGGTCAAGCCGCACACGAGACGCAGAGACTGGAACAAGAACTGGCGAGAAAGACTGTACTGCTAGATGGTACAGCTATTGAGATCATGCTTCGGGCGTCGGAGTTAGGCCGCCGTGATCAAGCACTGCCTTGTGCCCCGTTGCCCGGACAGATAGCGGGCCCCTCCCAACAACAGGCTCAAAGAACTGTGGCTGAACAAAATAGGTACGTGGCTTTCTCCCCAGAACAGGCTCAAGGGGGGCGAGACCAGAAAGGGACTGTCAGAGGTGAGAGCCATGGCGGTAATGGCAGACAGCAAGGACATACTCTGGGCCCGATGACCCCAGGGCCATCCGATTACAGGCGGGCGGCCCACAGGGTCCCACAACCGAGGGAACAAGGACAGGTTTGCTGGATCTGTGGACTGATAGGTAATTTTCATAGGTCATGTCTGCAGAGGCCGCCGGCAGAATAAAAAATATATACAACTGATTAGAATAAAAATAGAATAAATTGAATAAAAAATATATACAACTGATTAGAATAAAAATGGAATAAATTGAATAAAAATATATGCTACTGATTAGAATAAAAATATAATAAAAAATAAATAGAGGGGTTAGGTGATTAGGTTATGAGTGGAAGTTACTAAAATGGATGTGTGAGTAATATGGCGTGATGGAGTAACTGAAGGATGCGTGTACTAATCGGACTAACAAGAACATCAAATCAAATGGTAAATAGTTAATATTAGGTATACAATATTAGACAGTGAAATGAGGTGGCACTGCGGCAGCTAGTGGTCAGTAGATTATCCATGTTTGATCAACATTCAGATTGGTCAAAGGGTGGACTGCACCATAAGAAATTAAAAAGACCCATAGTTGTTCCTAGGTTTTTATGATATTGATAGATGGACATCAACAATCATGAGTAATAGATATAGGTGTTTATTTTTATTTCTGCAGATTTTTTCTTTCCTAGTGTGTTACGAGCAATTCCTGACTTAGGCCGGAAGCGTTCATTTTGTTTATTCATTTGATTTTTCCATTTTTGTTTCTTAGTTTATACGGGGGTGGATACGCCCCTAGATAATAGGTTAAGTTTGTTTCTGAGAGTGAGTTAAAAAAGAAATGCTCACAAGTTTTGTTTGTTGTTTTCAATTATTGTTTTGGGCATGTTTTTCTTTGTTTTTGTTTCTTTTTCTATATTTTTTCTTAGGGAACCTGACAGGCTGGGAGTGATCTCGACACAGCAGGACTGGGTAGTATATGTGACCGCGACCAGTGCTATAGCCTACATGTCTATTTTTTCATTTTCCAGATTTTTCCAGATTGTGAAAGTACAGAATGTAAGCTTTCAAATGATGTGTCATACTTTGAAATCTGAGAATGTTATTATTGTGATGTGCTAATTTTAAATCTTGTAGCAGTCTTTTTTCCCCAGAGACCTAAGCAGAGAAAACAGCTCTTAAAGATTTTACACCTTTTGCCAGGATTCTGCTGGGCGTAAACAATACCTCCCAGCCACACCTCTCCCCTGAATAGTATTAACATAATTAAGTGCTGTGACAGCCATGCTGACAGATCAGATACAAAATCAAACATTTTCTATTGTAGTAGTAATATAACTACTAGTCTGAATAATGTATATTTCAGTTATTGAATTGAAAACCTTTATTTATGTATTCCAATATCTGTTTTATTGATTAATGATATATTTTGAAAGAATGCAGGTTATAGCTGTATAAAACAAATGTCTGTCCCATTGTACCATTCAATGGGATATATTGCATGTTGGCTATAATGATTTTATAAAAAAGAGAGAGATTAAATGCATGGCCATATATTTATACATTCATGTGACATCACAGCATATTCTTTGTATAGCCCAGTGTTTCCTGAAAACAGATATGTACAGTGTTCAGGTTATACATCTATCATTACACAATTACAACCAAAATAGGGAGAAATAATGTTGACCGCAGGGAATTTTAATGCATAGTTGGTAGAACTGGCCAGCGGAGTGATAGACACAAGCCTCATTATTATCATTATCATTATCTTTGTTACCACCTTTCATTTGACAACTGGATGAAAATCAGCAGACAATATCAAATCAATTCAAGAGGTTTATTAGTCACATACATACCAGGGCATACAGTGAAATGCGGGTGGTCATGCCCGCATCGATTGTGCAATAATACTAATAATAAAATACATAAACAGGTAATAAGAAGGTATAAGATGTGCATGATAAAAATAGACATGCTAATACAGTTTCAACTCTGTCATTATGCTATACTACAATAATCTAAACTATACAAGAACCACATCGGTTCTTTCCTTTAAAGTGACCTTTCCATTTAGTTTAAAGTGAATTTTTTTTTTATTCATTGCATACATACCAGGGCATACAGTGAAATGCGGTTGGCCATGCCCGCTACGATTGTGCAATAAAACAATAGTAATAATAATAAAAATATAATGTACATGTACCGGTACACAACAATACAATTCTTCTATGTCCCTATGCTATACTAGTACTACTATACTATCAAGTCAAGTCAAGAATGCAATAATAAGAATCCAATAGGATGAGAATGCGACATTGTGCAATAATACAAGTAATAAGAATAAGACATATCAGGTATATGTACATGAGTTTTACAAAAGCTTTTACTCTACAAGAACCACTCCTGTTCTTGTTTAATTTTTTTAAAGTGACCTTACATCGTGAGCGTGTGCAGCATGAGTGTGTGTGTGTGTTCATGTTAAAGTGACTGCTAGTACAGTGTGTGTGTGTGTGTGTGTGTGTGTGTGCTCTACATCCATGTGTCTAACATCGTACAGTCTTCTTGTTCTGAGGTGCTCTAGATGTTGGGAGTGGGCATGTAATGTCTTTTGCGTCATCAGAACAGTATTGTCTTATCTCCTTATAAAGATATTCCTGTCGGTCATTGTCTAGACCAGGTGGGGGGAGGACAGGAAAACCAGAGATGGTTGGGTAGCGTTTTGGGTCTTTCAACAGCTGAAACGTGAATGGCTCTGTATCGTCACGGTGTAATTTCGCCGTCACCATGCCAGGACTGTTGGCATCGAAGCTGAAGTGCTGGTATTTCTTTATTTGTGGGAATCTTTTGAAGAAGCCTCCGAGATGTTGTTGCCAGTCGTAGCTTGGAACATACACTGTGCCATCTTCGCGACCGACAAGTTGGGGGATATTGACTCCTTTCACTGCAGAGCTTTTCCTGACGATGTCTACGATGCATGCCAGGGTGTCGACCGCAGTCTTCCTGTAGACCTGCTTTATCAAACCGAAGCACCAGTCGGGGCCAAACTTAGTGTGGCCTGCAATTAGGAAGTGGAGCGCAAGCTGCAGGTGAAGTTTGTGAATAGTACGCCACGCAAAATACCACAAGACATAATTGTTTTTATTTTGCCCGGAGCAATTGTCGCAGTGCAGGTCCACTGATTTTTCTCCAACTCCATAGTTGGTGAAGAAATGATCCACATAGCTGATAACGGCATTGCTGCCTTTACCAGTTGACATCCCTTCATCAATTAGGTAATTCACCTGCTTCGTCAGCCCTTCACAGTGGACACCGAACAGGCCACATTTGCGCGGTGTTTGAAAAAAGATGGGACCCACTTGAAAAGGGTGAGATGGAAAATGAACCTGACAGAGAAAGAAGAAAAAGAAAAAAGACATTGAAATAAGGGAACAGGGGAGGAAATTAGGCCACTTTACTAGCCAAATGCAAGTATTTTTTATGTTTGGCGAGTGATTCATGAAAAAATACTGCTAAAACTATAAGGAACTATTTTTACATTAAAACTGAATAAACTATAATAACAATAATAAACCGTATTTGTATAGCACCTTCATTCCAAGAATTGCAGCTCAAAGTGCTTCTCTCTCTCTCTATTCTCCTCTCTTTTCCTATTCTCTCCTCTCTTCTCCTATTTTCTCTCTCCTCTCTCCTCCCACTCTCATCTCATCTAAATACACTCCAAATACAACTCAAACGTTCCTGTAAGTTTTCCTTTAACAACAAAAAGCAACATTATATTGGATATTCACCTGCTGTGCGTAATCAAAGCTGTAGTGCATCGTGATATCTCTGCTTGCAGGTGGGGAGGGGCCTAGCGACAGATCCATGTTCGCGGCGCATGTGCTCTTTGTGGCAGCAGTCATCTCCTGCAACAGCTTGCGTTCTCTGTCAACAAGGGCCAGATGTTTTAACTGCACCTGGATGAATGCATGAATGAATGAAAACGTTATTTAACAGATTGCAGAATGGGTACAACACAGTACGGCTCAATACACACACACACACACACACACACACACACACACACACGCACACACACACACACACACACACACACACACACACACACACACACACACACACACACACACACACACACACACACACGGCTAATGAGGTGGCAGTGCTCAGTTATCCTCAGGTTATCCTAATGTCATGTGTGTTGAAGCTAGGGCTGGGCGATATGGCCTAAATATGATATCACGATATTTTCTGACCTTTCGGCGATACACGATACACATCACGATGTTTTTCTTTTTTTCCCCAAACAATTCATTATGAGGCTTACCAAGACAGTATTCGAGTTTGCAAGCTAACATTAAAGACAAAATAAAATACCCATGCATTTAGCATTTTTATATTATATATTAGATTTAGATTATTGGATTATTAGATTATATATTGCATATATTTAGCAATGAGATATTATATGATTTAGATATGAAATATGATTAATTGAAAATGGGGGACCCTGATGTAAACAAGACGAAAGTCTTTCTCTGGTCTGCATCCCCTTAACAATTGTATGTATTGAGCTGTACTGTACCCATTCTGCAATATGTTAATAAAGTTTTAAATCAATCAATCAATAGCATTTTAGCATTTTTATGAAACTACTGTATATTTGTATGTCTCTAAATGTTTTGATGAATTGAAAATGGAGGACCCTTATGTAAAAAAGGCGAAAGTATTTTTCTGGTCTTCATCCTCCAGTCCACTGTTGTTGTATTGAGCTGTACTGTATTGTACCCATTCTGCATTCAATCATTCAGCCGGCAACAGAATAATTTTGATTGACAGTCGAGTCTGCCAATTACATCACACCGCTTGCACCAATCGGCGAGCGCTATGCGTTTTTTACTTCCGCTTTTGTCCGCCATTGATTTTGACGAGAGCTCAGCTCAACGACAACAACAACAGCTCCCTGCGGCTGAGATATGAACAGTAAAATGCTTGCTATCTATGTCGTCATCGGACGTTGCTATGTTTGGGTAAATACTGTAAACAAGCCACTATGGACGGGGGTACAGGGGAATAGATGGTGGTAAAAAACAGTCTGTAGTGTAGTAGTGAAAGTAGACTGTACACACCTGGAGTTTCTCCACCTGCAACTTCTCTGGCCTTCCCGCGGCTTGCTGTAATTGGTGATTGTTGGAGTAGCATTGAGAACACAGATCTGTCCTGGGTTTTGTGATCATTATCTGCGGAAGGAGTGCTTTCCACAACCGAAGGAAGGATCTCTGACCAACAACACGAAATCCTGAAAAGACAAGTGTTTTTGTTAGATTGGTAGAATAAGAAAAAGTGGGAACCATGTGTGTGTGTGAGAGAGAAAGAGAGAGAGCAAGGGGTGGTTTTGTGACATACCTTCTATACTGCTGTAAAGGCGCCACAGGGAAGCTTTGGTCAGATTGGTTGGCAGTAACTTTGCAGTGAAATCCTTGTGACCAGCATGACGGCCAGGCAACACAATCGCATGGAGGACAGCAAAGTTGATCAGAAATTTCACAACCCTTTTTACGTCAAAAAGAGACAAAAAACGCTTGTGATTTCTCGGCTGTTTCTTCCTCTCCCGCGGTGTGAGGCCATCTGTCTTGTAGTGTTTGAAAAGGCTTTTGAGAAGCGCATCGCTGATCCTAAACAAAAATGTTAACAATAGGGAAGAGAATTAATGAATGAAATACACACATTGGACACACTGTATCTGTATGTCATGTATGTCATATATTATGTTATGATGAATTGAAAATGGGGGACCCTGATGTAAACAAGATGAAAGTCTTTCTCTGGTCTGCATCCCCTTAACAATTGTATGTATTGAGCTGTACTGTACTGTACCCATTCTGCAATCTGTTAATAAACTTTTCAATCAATCAATCAATCACTCTTGTTTACATTCAGGTGTAGTTTTTAAGAATCCCTATCCTAGCGATGTGTATTACAAAATGGCCGCACAAAAACTACACTACCCAGAATATCCAAAATGGACGCCCTCGCAGGGTAGAATAGGATTCGACGACTATCTCTAGACTTTAACACCTATTTAAACCGATTTATTGCTATTGCTAAACATACATATACGTCCAATACAATACATCTACGTCCAATACAATATACAAGCATAAAGACACTTACCCATAAATGAAACAGAGCGTTGGACGACAGACAACAACGTCGTGAAATCTGTATGTTGTCCTCGAAGCCACACGGACAGCGTTCACTCTCTTTGTACTTTGCGTCTTCTCTGAAACATTTTGGCATGTTCCAACAATGGACAACAGACACATGTCCCTTTCTCTTGGTGTCAACGACGCGGTGTCCAATCGGTTTTGGTAAATTAGCTCAACCGACAGTTTTTTTTAACAAGACAGGGCAGATCGTTCTGAATTTTCCTTTCGGCGCGCCTGGCACTTGCAGTGGAAAGCGTTTATCTTTCTGAGTTCCTCTTCTATTTCGCCCTCCACCATTAAACCAGACATCTTTTCAACTGATTGCATGGTCGATTCAGCTGAAAAGCCCAATGCTACAGTTTCAACGCAAATGTCTCCGTCTTCCTCTGTTTCACCATCGTCGGTAGGTTCGATTGGATCTGGCACAATGACGCCTGGCCCCTCGGTCTCCTCGTCGTCAGATGATAGATCTGGTCGGTCACCACCGTCGTCGCTGTCAGTCATGTAATCAGTGATGTGGTCACTCATTAACGCCGAGGAGTCTATACTCATTCCATCTCTTCCTCTATTAAGAGCAACTGATAATCTTTGTGCGGCCATGTCGATGTTATCTAAGCAGCAAACAAGTGTTGTGGGCTACAGGTGCTGTGAATTATAAACACCAGACAGTGTGGGGGCGTACCTCACATTAACAGCAGCCTTTCACATGCAAAAATAGGACAGCCCGAGGGAACTGCCCCTAGTACTTCGTGAGAGACGATTCAGAGTGTCTCAAGGAGCCATTTTTAAACACAATTTAAACACAATTAGAGTTATTATATATGTTCGCTGTTATACTAAATATGTTCTTCAACCCTCGAACTGTAAGTATATATATAAAAAAAAAAAAACGGAAATGAAAAAAAAAATAAAATAAAAAATACTTTCTCTTCTCGTCAGGAACCTGGGTCGCCGAGTTGTAGGCGCGCACGCTGGGCGTGGTCACATATGTCTATATAATGGACTGAGAACAAAGTGGATGGACATGAGCTGGTTCATGGATTTTTGTTCTCCGCCCATTAAAAATCCGGATCTAGGATCTGGGGGTGTGTTGTGATTGGTGAAAGTGTTGGGAAACATGATTCTCTGTACATTGATAAGCTTAGTAGGTTTTGGTCGCCATTGGCCAAATAGTCTTGGTGTAGGGTGTGGACATGTGCAATTGATAATTGGCTTGTGGGGGACTCTGACGGCTTAGTAGAGGCTGGCGGAGCATGTGGAAGATGTGTGGTTAAGGCGGACTGTGATTTGTTGCCGTACGTGTAGGACTACTGGGTGAGAGGTCGTGTCAGTACTGGCTGTCCGGGCCCGGAGGCAGCTGTCCAAGGACGAAGGTATGTTGTTCAGAATTTTATTCCACATCAAAGAGTGGTGGGTTATACTGTTTTGACAGCATAATATAATGAGAGCCATGTGAATTTTTCTGAAATTTGAAAATTAACGATCTAGAAGCCATGAAATATATAGATAAATGATTTGGAAAAGAAAGTTGTCAAAACTCAGACCAGTAAAGAGTGTCTGAGGGAGGAAAAATATGGATTCTCAATCAATTGTTGTGGTAGAAGTAACCTGCACTGTCCACCGAAGCGATATATATTCACTGCAGGATACGAATGGGAGATTGGGGAACCAGCAGTCATCCGAGTGTGGTACGAGGAAGACCAACGACTCCATTGGTACTGGTGATCCAGGACACTGGCTAGTGTCTACCCAGAGGTCCATGGGGAATCACAACACTGCGGGTACCAAGAGATCCAGGAGAAGCCTAACTCTCAAGCGTTGAGAGTTCCGGCCAACGCAGTGACCGGGTCTGGAGGCTTCGGAGGGGAACGAGAGAGGCCAAACGACAGGCAATCTACGAGGAGACAGGCTGCTAGGCCTCATCATCAACTCCGGCGGTCAACAGACAGGCTGCAAGGCCTTAGCAATTGACCAGGGTGTCATCAAGCGAAGAGGTGGAGCCGCTATCGCCCCTATCAACGACCAAGCGGAGGGTGCAGAGAATCAAACCTCTTCCACTAATCCGAGGGTCAACGGGGGTTGAGCCAGCGACGACTGCGGGAGACAACAACAACAACCTCCTCACAGCCGTGACAGCGCCAGAGGGGAGATCTAATCACCCCACCTAAGATCGACGCAACTGACACCCGAGGGAAGAGCGCTTGGTTCAACTGAACTGGCAATACAGCAGGGGGTCATACCCCTATTCGAGTAACAGCACGAGGCACGAGGTCTCGACAGTAGACGGGGTGGGATCGAAAGGCAACTGGCTTTCTGATTCTACCCCCCAGAGTTGGTTGTAGCATTCAGCAGTCTTGAACTTCACCAGCTCTGAGAAATGAGGAGGGCGGCCAGGTCAATCCAGAAAACATTGACCCCCTCCCCCTTCTCACTGCTCCAGGTCAGAATTTGACAAACCTCCACTTGAAACCAGTGGAAATTGATCCTGGTACGAAAGAGAGTGTCAAAGACTGCACACTGCACACAATAATGAAAATGGACTGCAAATAAAGATGTTTGAGCTTATACATAGGAAAGAATGTAGAAAAAGAATGTTGTTTTGATTTTTAGAATCCAAGTGTGGGATGCTGTATGTAATATGATTTAAAATGTGTTATTTATATCCAGATAGTGGAAAGCAATACGTAGAAGTTGGGATCTATGGTTAACATATAATACTAGCTAATTAAGGATAGTTACTCTATCCAAGTGTGGACTGCAGTAGTATTTTGTAACCATAGATAGAGACATGTTGCCTGAAACTGGTGTTCAAATCAAACTAATGTGTTATATTTAGAGAAAACAGCTGCACTAGTCAGTCAACCAAATACATTCTTATGGTGATTAAATTACTCTGCCCTTTTGCCCTGTCTCACTAAAATAGATAGGGTTATTTACTAACGCAAGAACCCTCACAAAAGGTTGGGTGTCGGGCCACTCAACAGCCGGCTGTAAACGATAAAGAACTGTTTGAATAAGCCCTTCAGGGGTTCTAGAACAAAAGAGCCACCTGGGTTCGTCAGGGTGGGGGACAGGAAGGAGTTCAGATAAGCCTTAGTTAAACACATGAGACCACCATTTGGTATCCTAGTAAGTAATAAGTAATAAACACATGAGACCACCATTTGGTCTCCTAGTCCCACATAGAAAATAATAAAGAGGTTAAAGAAATAAGTAAGACCGTTTAAAGTTGAGTTAAAATAACTTAAAGGTGTCTTACTGAGTTAGGAGGTTTACCCTCAATGTGAAATAACTGCAAATGCCTGTTATATTGTGGTAACAATTCTGAATTAAATGATATGAAATCACAGAGTTTGAAATTAGGCCACGTTTGAATCTACATTGGAAAATACTTAAATGTGTTGCATACTAAACTGTATAAAAGAGATATTGATGTAAGTTAAAAGAATGATTAGGCATCATGTAGCTATTCAATGAAAGCCAGAAAGATTGTGTTGGAGACTTAATCCCCTGCATAGTAAGACTAGTTTGACTCATTTTGAAACTAGGCTTAATGGGAACAGACTGTGATACTCATGAAACATCAAGCTAAAGTGTTCAATTATGATATCTCTGTGTTTATGTAATCAATTGCAATTCGAATATATATATTGTGAGATCAATAACCAAAGTATTATGTTAGTTAGACGGTGGATGTTCTTTGGTTGAAAAACAAGGGAAATAAGAGGGTGGGCCCTCCTCCGTTTTCAAATACTCTGTACCGGCCTGGGATTGGAGGAACACATCTGGTGATGTCACTCTGGTGACATCACGAGAGACTCCAGGCTTTTGATATAAGAGGGGGTGTTGTGACGGTGGGAGGAACACTCTGACACGGGACCACAAGGACAACACCTCACCTTTTCACACAGGAGACGACGCAGCCAAGGAGACGGAACAGACAAAGAACATTTTGGAGGGAGAATAGACTTCTTTGTTCATCAGCCAGAGAACAAAGCCCATCAACAACTTATCAAACTATCATTATTTAATCTGTTTTCTTAGTAAGGACGAGCGGCATAGGGCTCCGGTACCTTGAATCTTTTCTTTAATTGTAATTTGTATACACTCTGAACTTTTATTAAACAGCTGCCAGTACACATTCTTCTCCTCCATTTCTCCTGCTGCTCCACTGGTCGTGAAACAAGATCATTTGGTCTTATTGGTAGTACAAAGGTTTTTAGGGGAACCATTCACAACGCAGAGGACGGTCCAGTCGGTTCTGATCATATCAGAACCAGAACAGAAGCCTTTACTACTTCAAGTGTATACAGGTTCTGTACAGTATACCATATGCAAATCCCATATGGTCTAGCGGTAAGGATGCCCTGGTTTCAACAGGGAGGCGCGGGTTCGACTCCTGCTATGAGAATAACACCTTTTTCTATACATAGCAAATGTGTTGGTATGTTTTATTGTAACTGTTTGGTTGTTTTTAGTGCAAGACTGTTGCATCATCTAAGAGGGGTCCGAGGTGCATTTCCGTCCTATCGATAGTTTTTTACATACCTTTGCAAGGATATGTATGACTGTGTTGCATTTGTTAAATTTGGTGGACTTTATGGTATTTTATGGTTTATTTATGATTTATTGTGATACTTCTTCTTGACCTGTTTAAATAAGATGTGTTTAACCCGAGGGGTCATTAATGTATGTATTGTAGGACCTTACAAATATGATTTGATCCTAATAAATGTTAAAAATGTTTTCATGCATTACATTTAACAGACAGTGGTGACATTTTGAAGTCTTAAAGGGATCACATTCACATAGCTGAACTTAGAATCATTCAAAACAATTATTACACTTTTGAGGTAGAAAGAAGCGCAGTTGTGTATATTATAATTTTTTTTATTAAAGAATATTGCAGATCATGTTGTAACCTTTTTTATCAATAATATAAGCGTGCATAACATCAATAATGTGATTAATATCTAAAGTTTCTAAACACTTATGATTTTTCAGCTTAAAAGCTGTAACATCCACTATTACGGTGTATAAACATAACAGGTGGCTCTGTTAAAATGACCATTCATATTTGGATGGTGCAAGTAACTCGGCCTTAAAATGTGCTACTCGGGCTGACGTGCATATAGTAGATGTAGCTAGACTGCTCGCCATTTTTCTTTCTAGGGTCTCTCTAAGAGGGAACTCTAAATATATAGGTTTTTATCCAACCCTGACCGCCTATATAGCGTCATATAGACCCGTCCGCAGCTTCGCCCCCACCCCCATACAGAAATACATCCACCTAGACATACACACCCACACAATCTTTTTGACAGTCACAGTCCTTGACAGAAACTTTGAAGTATCAACTGTTGTTTAAAGTATCAGGATCGTAGCATAGGAAATGGGGAATTTCTTCAGTAGGACTACCAGCTGTATTACGAGCTCTATAAACTATGATATCGCATTGCTTTTAAAGCATGCTATAGCTAATAAAGTCAACGATGCCCACTTGTACACTGTAACCGGGAATGTCAATAGCCTGCGCTTAAGGCTTTTTGAAAATATGTTGAAGCTGGTGCGAGAGAAAGGCTTGTTAAATAATTGGCAATATATGATAGAGACACTCTCAGAGGATGAAAGTCTTCTATCTGAAAACGGCTTAGTTACTATTTTAGATCATATGAATGGTCATTTTAACAGAGCACACCTGTTATGTTTATACACCGTAATAGTGGATGTTACGGCTTTTAAGCTGAAAAATCATAAATAACTTTAGATATGAATCACCTTATAAAAAAGGTTACAGCATGATCTGCAATATTCTTTAATAAAAAAAATTATAATATACACAACTGTGCTTCTTTCTACCTCAAAAGTGTAATAATTGTTTTGAATGATTCTAAGTTCAGCTATGTGAATGTGATCCCTTTAAGACTTCGAAATGTCACCACTGTCTGTTAAATGTAATGCATGAAAACATTTTTAACATTTGTTAGGATCAAATCATATTTGTAAGGTCCTACAATACATACATTAATGACCCCTCGGGTTAAACACATCTTATTTAAACAAGTCAAGAAGAAGTATCACAATAAATCATAAATAAACCATACTTATACAGTACCATACAAACCATACAGTCCACCAAATTTAAAATAAATGAATGCAACTCATACATATCCTTGCAAAGGTATGTAAAAAACTATCGATAGGACGAAAATGCACCTCGGACCCTTCTTAGATGATGCAACAGTTTTGCACTAAAAACAACCAAACAGTTACAATAAAACATACCAACACATTTGCTATGTATAGAAAAAGGTGTTATTCCCATAGCAGGAGTCGAACCCGCGCCTCCGTGTTGAAACCAGGGCATCCTTACCGCTAGACCATATGGGATTTCCATATGGTATACTGTACAGAACCTGTATACACTCCGACGGGGCTCCGGGGGTCGGATATTTATCTTTCTGTACACGTTTTTAAAGTGAAATATATTAGTAGAACTCTTTTTACATCATTCTATATAAGAATATCTTATAGAACATAAGACATGTTTTGATATTATAAATGAAATGCCTCATTGTTTTAAGGTGCTTCATACAAAATATAATCGATCCACTATACCCCTGGATTCACTATACAGTGAATCAGTCCGGATATTATACATAATTTTTACACAAACAGCATATTTATTGTGTGAATGAAGCAAATCTTTCATGTAGAAATCAGACATGTCGACAATATACCTATCAGCCAGGCCATCACTGAAACAATATGAATTGTTTTTTGCTACACAATATATTTCACAGAGTAAATTTGACTCAAACAGAGTACATTTGGATAATTGAATGTGAATGATACATTCCTATCTCTGACTTCACAAGTCTGTTCAGGGTTACTGATGTTACTGAATGTATCCTGGATACATTCCTATCTGTGAACACTATAATCACGGTAAAACCTAACATTGCATTATTTTCATGGTTATTATAATGTATAAAATACATCTTTGTTTTAAGATGTTTCATGCTAAATGGTTCTTAAAGTGAATTTCCTTCAATCATCGGGACAAGGAGCACACAACCTCGCCGGTAATACTCTGTATTTAGCTTTTTTCTGCAAAATTATTATGAATTATAATATTGTATCAACAACTCTAATAACGGCTTTATGTTACTTTCATACATGTTAGCCATACTATACACTAACTATGGTGAGTGAGTTAGATTTTAATTTACCTTAGAATTATCATCTTTGAGCTGTTTGAATATTTCCTATCGTGTGTAACTGAACGATATAAGGCAACTCATCGTGCTAAACTTCTAAAACAGTGTTGTGTTGAAGCACTTTTTATAAAAAAATTATTTTACCCTTTTATTATCACCCTGTATTGTGAAAACAGCTAAAAACTAGGTTGATATGTCTATTTTAAGTGTATCGGCCAGTTTCATGATTTGATATGCTTATATTTTATGTGTATCATTGACACTCAAACCTTAAACAATAAGGCCTTTTAAGATATGAAAGAGGGGTCAATAAAAGGATATATGCTTATCATGTTCTCTGTATAGACTACATATGGAAATTAGCTTCTGCTAAATCTGGTCCATCCTTGTTTTCATATAACAAAGATATAAATACAAATTGTCTATAGTAAATACAAAAATAATATATTTGAATGTTCTAGACCTTATCTTGACTATTTAATGCTGATTTTATTTGTGCACTTACTGTCTTACTCTTTTGTGCAAATTATCTTTGCATATGTTATGGCTAAGTCTGTTTTACTGCTGTGAAACCTTTTTGAGTTCCAATTCTTGCATGACCTTTGGTATACAAATACAACTTATTATTATTATATAGATTATAGATTTGTATTCACCTACATCCTGATAAAATGGAAACACTAAAACGACTCTAATCTTTGTGTAATTGCAGCACCAAAACTGTTTGTCTTACAAAGGACTGAGGTGTGATGGGGGCTGCGGGTGATACATGTCAGCCCCCTGACAAATTAGCATTATCCTCTCACTCGTAGAGATCTGTCTGACCCTTGTATGGAATTACATTTTATTTACCCTAGAACAGTCATCTTTGTCTTGATTGAATATTTCATGCTGTGTGTATACTATAGTTTGTAATGCAGGTCGAAATATTGAGAGCAAAAGTAG
Organism: Notolepis coatsorum; assembly: GCF_963971535.1. NCBI lineage: Eukaryota > Metazoa > Chordata > Actinopteri > Aulopiformes > Paralepididae > Notolepis > Notolepis coatsorum. The sequence goes on from NC_140168.1 coordinate 161,811,592, forward strand.
TACTCAGGGGCTTTCTTATTATTTAGTGTACCTGAAAAAAACATTTTTAACTAGACCCCGTTCTGTAATTCTGTAATTCAGAAATGAGTTGTATAATGTATCTTAGAACAGGAGAGATATCTTTGGGGCTTGACAGTACTACCCCTCTAAAAAATACTGTTATGTTTAAGCACTTTTTATCAAACCGCATTGTGTAAAACGTCTATTTTATGTGTATCACCCAGTTTCATGTTTTGATATGTTTATATTTCTATGTGCATCATTGCCATTCAAAGAAAAAGCATGATTTGTTTCTGAAAAAGAAACCCAACCTCACTTTTAGCCTCTTGACCAGGCTTTCAATGTGTTTTATTCACATTCAACCTGCTACAGAATATCTGGTATGTAAAAAACAACTCAGGACCAAGCTACAAATCTTCAACTCAAAACGTAAAGCTTAGTGAGATTGTATTATAGTATAACCTCCAGTTCTAATATTAGTGGTGTAAAAAAAAAACACATGAAATACCCTTTTGAAACAGCTAAAACAGCTGAAACAGCTTGGACACACATACACGTACAGTTTTTACGTCAAATGTATATACTCTCTTTTCTGGACTCTTTTTGTATCACAAACAATGCTGTATTTGTAAATCTGGTATAAATTTGGTGGACTTTATGGTATTTTATGGTTTATTTATGATTTATTGTGATACTTCTTCTTGACCTGTTTAAATAAGATGTGTTTAACCCGAGGGGTCATTAATGTATGTATTGTAGGACCTTACAAATATGATTTGATCCTAATAAATGTTAAAAATGTTTTCATGCATTACATTTAACAGACAGTGGTGACATTTTGAAGTCTTAAAGGGATCACATTCACATAGCTGAACTTAGAATCATTCAAAACAATTATTACACTTTTGAGGTAGAAAGAAGCGCAGTTGTGTATATTATAATTTTTTTTATTAAAGAATATTGCAGATCATGTTGTAACCTTTTTTATCAATAATATAAGCGTGCATAACATCAATAATGTGATTAATATCTAAAGTTTCTAAACACTTATGATTTTTCAGCTTAAAAGCTGTAACACCCACTATTACGGTGTATAAACATAACAGGTGGCTCTGTTAAAATGACCATTCATATTTGGATGGTGCAAGTAACTCGGCCTTAAAATGTGCTACTCGGGCTGACGTGCATATAGTAGATGTAGCTAGACTGCTCGCCATTTTTCTTTCTAGGGTCTCTCTAAGAGGGAACTCTAAATATATAGGTTTTTATCCAACCCTGACCGCCTATATAGCGTCATATAGACCCGTCCGCAGCTTCGCCCCCACCCCCATACAGAAATACATCCACCTAGACATACACACCCACACAATCTTTTTGACAGTCACAGTCCTTGACAGAAACTTTGAAGTATCAACTGTTGTTTAAAGTATCAGGATCGTAGCATAGGAAATGGGGAATTTCTTCAGTAGGACTACCAGCTGTATTACGAGCTCTATAAACTATGATATCGCATTGCTTTTAAAGCATGCTATAGCTAATAAAGTCAACGATGCCCACTTGTACACTGTAACCGGGAATGTCAATAGCCTGCGCTTAAGGCTTTTTGAAAATATGTTGAAGCTGGTGCGAGAGAAAGGCTTGTTAAATAATTGGCAATATATGATAGAGACACTCTCAGAGGATGAAAGTCTTCTATCTGAAAACGGCTTAGTTACTATTTTAGATCATATGAATGGTCATTTTAACAGAGCACACCTGTTATGTTTATACACCGTAATAGTGGATGTTACGGCTTTTAAGCTGAAAAATCATAAATAACTTTAGATATGAATCACCTTATAAAAAAGGTTACAGCATGATCTGCAATATTCTTTAATAAAAAAAATTATAATATACACAACTGTGCTTTTTTCTACCTCAAAAGTGTAATAATTGTTTTGAATGATTCTAAGTTCAGCTATGTGAATGTGATCCCTTTAAGACTTCGAAATGTCACCACTGTCTGTTAAATGTAATGCATGAAAACATTTGTAACATTTGTTAGGATCAAATCATATTTGTAAGGTCCTACAATACATACATTAATGACCCCTCGGGTTAAACACATCTTATTTAAACAAGTCAAGAAGAAGTATCACAATAAATCATAAATAAACCATACTTATACAGTACCATACAAACCATACAGTCCACCAAATTTAAAATAAATGAATGCAACTCATACATATCCTTGCAAAGGTATGTAAAAAACTATCGATAGGACGAAAATGCACCTCGGACCCTTCTTAGATGATGCAACAGTTTTGCACTAAAAACAACCAAACAGTTACAATAAAACATACCAACACATTTGCTATGTATAGAAAAAGGTGTTATTCCCATAGCAGGAGTCGAACCCGCGCCTCCGTGTTGAAACCAGGGCATCCTTACCGCTAGACCATATGGGATTTCCATATGGTATACTGTACAGAACCTGTATACACTCCGACGGGGCTCCGGGGGTCGGATATTTATCTTTCTGTACACGTTTTTAAAGTGAAATATATTAGTAGAACTCTTTTTACATCATTCTATATAAGAATATCTTATAGAACATAAGACATGTTTTGATATTATAAATGAAATGCCTCATTGTTTTAAGGTGCTTCATACAAAATATAATCGATCCACTATACCCCTGGATTCACTATACAGTGAATCAGTCCGGATATTATACATAATTTTTACACAAACAGCATATTTATTGTGTGAATGAAGCAAATCTTTCATGTAGAAATCAGACATGTCGACAATAGACCTATCAGCCAGGCCATCACTGAAACAATATGAATTGTTTTTTGCTACACAATATATTTCACAGAGTAAATTTGACTCAAACAGAGTACATTTGGATAATTGAATGTGAATGATACATTCCTATCTCTGACTTCACAAGTCTGTTCAGGGTTACTGATGTTACTGAATGTATCCTGGATACATTCCTATCTGTGAACACTATAATCACGGTAAAACCTAACATTGCATTATTTTCATGGTTATTATAATGTATAAAATACATCTTTGTTTTAAGATGTTTCATGCTAAATGGTTCTTAAAGTGAATTTCCTTCAATCATCGGGACAAGGAGCACACAACCTCGCCGGTAATACTCTGTATTTAGCTTTTTTCTGCAAAATTATTATGAATTATAATATTGTATCAACAACTCTAATAACGGCTTTATGTTACTTTCATACATGTTAGCCATACTATACACTAACTATGGTGAGTGAGTTAGATTTTAATTTACCTTAGAATTATCATCTTTGAGCTGTTTGAATATTTCCTATCGTGTGTAACTGAACGATATAAGGCAACTCATCGTGCTAAACTTCTAAAACAGTGTTGTGTTGAAGCACTTTTTATAAAAAAATTATTTTACCCTTTTATTATCACCCTGTATTGTGAAAACAGCTAAAAACTAGGTTGATATGTCTATTTTAAGTGTATCGGCCAGTTTCATGATTTGATATGCTTATATTTTATGTGTATCATTGACACTCAAACCTTAAACAATAAGGCCTTTTAAGATATGAAAGAGGGGTCAATAAAAGGATATATGCTTATCATGTTCTCTGTATAGACTACATATGGAAATTAGCTTCTGCTAAATCTGGTCCATCCTTGTTTTCATATAACAAAGATATAAATACAAATTGTCTATAGTAAATACAAAAATAATATATTTGAATGTTCTAGACCTTATCTTGACTATTTAATGCTGATTTTATTTGTGCACTTACTGTCTTACTCTTTTGTGCAAATTATCTTTGCATATGTTATGGCTAAGTCTGTTTTACTGCTGTGAAACCTTTTTGAGTTCCAATTCTTGCATGACCTTTGGTATACAAATACAACTTATTATTATTATATAGATTATAGATTTGTATTCACCTACATCCTGATAAAATGGAAACACTAAAACGACTCTAATCTTTGTGTAATTGCAGCACCAAAACTGTTTGTCTTACAAAGGACTGAGGTGTGATGGGGGCTGCGGGTGATACATGTCAGCCCCCTGACAAATTAGCATTATCCTCTCACTCGTAGAGATCTGTCTGACCCTTGTATGGAATTACATTTTATTTACCCTAGAACAGTCATCTTTGTCTTGATTGAATATTTCATGCTGTGTGTATACTATAGTTTGTAATGCAGGTCGAAATATTGAGAGCAAAAGTAGTACTCAGGGGCTTTCTTATTATTTAGTGTACCTGAAAAAAACATTTTTAACTAGACCCCGTTCTGTAATTCTGTAATTCAGAAATGAGTTGTATAATGTATCTTAGAACAGGAGAGATATCTTTGGGGCTTGACAGTACTACCCCTCTAAAAAATACTGTTATGTTTAAGCACTTTTTATCAAACCGCATTGTGTAAAACGTCTATTTTATGTGTATCACCCAGTTTCATGTTTTGATATGTTTATATTTCTATGTGCATCATTGCCATTCAAAGAAAAAGCATGATTTGTTTCTGAAAAAGAAACCCAACCTCACTTTTAGCCTCTTGACCAGGCTTTCAATGTGTTTTATTCACATTCAACCTGCTACAGAATATCTGGTATGTAAAAAACAACTCAGGACCAAGCTACAAATCTTCAACTCAAAACGTAAAGCTTAGTGAGATTGTATTATAGTATAACCTCCAGTTCTAATATTAGTGGTGTAAAAAAAAAACACATGAAATACCCTTTTGAAACAGCTAAAACAGCTGAAACAGCTTGGACACACATACACGTACAGTTTTTACGTCAAATGTATATACTCTCTTTTCTGGACTCTTTTTGTATCACAAACAATGCTGTATTTGTAAATCTGGTATGTGATAAATGTATGGTTGTAGCAGTACTGTCTATCTGTATGTCATGTATGTCATATATGTCCTGATGAATTGAGAATGGGGGACCCTGATGCAAACAAGACGAAAGTCTTTCTCTGGTCTGTATCCCCTTAACATTGTGTGTATTGAGCTCTACTGTATTGTACCCATTCTGCAATCTGTTAATAACGTTTTCAATCAATCAATCATAACACACACACACATACACACATTGGCGTAGGGGAGACCCTTTCGGCTGTATGTTCCCCACCCTGCCCCTGCCACCGCTGGCAACCCCCCGGTCAGCATCGCGTCCAGGCTCACATCAGACCGACATCCCTCCCACCAGGACACCAGCCACGCTACAACAGCCCATACAGGTTAGAATAATAGAACGTTTTATTAGCCATAACCACTGCGAGTAGGATAGAGGTTATAGTGGAATTGGAATCTAATCCGTTAATTTTTTAGTACCTGGTTTAAATTGTGCTCATAATGCTCCATAAGTTCTATGATAGATAAGAAATGACCATTATCTATATCACCTTTTTTCTCTCACTGACTCCGGGGAAACAGAGTTGTGAGAGGCCAGTGCTAGTCTATCAGTTATTCTAGTTAGGACCTCGATCCAAAACCCTTACTCTCTCTTAAACTATCAGATGATATTTGCGCTTCAATGGTCAGATTATGTTACAGCGATAAACAATATTCATCATACATTTGTAGGCTCCTTTTCTTTTATACGAATTATGTTATGTGAACCATTCCATTGTGTGAACTCAAATTATGTTATGGCTATAACGTTCTACAATACCTTCATGTTACAAAAATACAAAGCCACTTGTATTTGTCATTGAATGATGCCTGAAAAAAGATGTCAGAGTTTTGCTCTAACTCTAACAGGGCATGCCCTCCCCCTAAAACTGATGGCCTTTTCTCCATCAGTGAGCATTAACACCTAGGGGCCTAATCACCCACACACACACACACACCCAGACACACACGCCTCTGCAGAAAGGGGGAAGTTGGAGGGTCATAAATCTGCTTTGACAGAAGCTGCATATGGCAGTTTTGAGCCATCCCATTCGCTATCGTCATTCTCCCGTTTTCTATGACAGCGAAGGGGGTGTCAATTTTCAGAATCGTGACAGTGTCAGAACCACTCTAATGTTTCTGAATGTCATTTCACCCTACAGAGTGGAGACAGTCTACTGAGAGGGATAATTCTTTCTGCTTAAAGAAACAGCAAACTGACAGAGAGATATTCAGTTTGACAGGCTATTGAGCAACCACTTGCAAGAAAACACACATTCTTAAGAAATACACACTCACCACTTGGAATAAAGCACTTTCTGAAGAATAATACATTGTATTTTACATTTGGAATTTGGAATACACAAAATGTATTTTATTCTTAATTCTGTAACTTAAACCACACACATTTATTCTTAAGATTGTTGTGAAACTATATTCTGAAGATACACACACACACAAAATACCTTCTGAAGATATTGTGAAATGTTTAATCTGAAAACCTTGGAATACACACAATCTGAAAATAAAAAAAAACGTTTGAATCTTTTATTTTGAAGAACTTTTACTTTTGAAAAAAAATTTAAACTTTTATTTTGAAAAAATTCTGAAATCTCCTCCCCTTCCGTAACCAGATGTCCCTCCCCCTCCTGAACCGGATGTCCCTCCCTCAAAACCGGAAGTCCCGCCTCCTTGAATCATCGACCAATCAGAGAAGGGGGCGGGACTTAGGGGTCATACATCATCTCAAACGGGGCGTGGTTACAATCAATCAAACTTTCCTTATAAGGAGTGACATAATGTGCCTCCCTATTCTCTCTCTGTCATTTTTTAACTAGTCTAAATAAAGGGGGACTTCAGATATGACGTTTAGATTTTGTGCCCCGAACCTGTGGAATAACCCAATAATTCTAATTATTTCTGCCCAATGTAATCTCTGCATCATTGGAAATGAGGGTCCAACCCTCAATGTTTTTGAATAGCATGTTTATAGATGTGTAGATATGATGTTTAGATATGTTTAAATATGGACATTTAAAGATATGTTTAGATATGACATAGATATGATGTTTATCCAGTGCGTCCAAGAGTTTGAAGTTTAGGTGTGCTGAGCTCCCTCTAGTCTAGGGGGTATGGAGGCATAGGTGAATATGAATTTTCTTAATAGCCTGTAAATCTTATCTTCCATGAGCAAAGGCTCATCAAAGGGGGTCATTAACCGCCCTAAGACCTTTTCAATGTGGTTCCAAGGTCAAAGTCAGCAGTAGGTGCCACATACAGGTTCCATACACCATTGGAAAGCTGGGACTCTAACCATTTGCAAAGCTGTATGCTATCCATGAGAACCCCTGCCACACCCTCCATGATGAGCAATGCGGAGCATGTTTAGCCACAGATTTATCCCCCCCCCCCCCGACATACCACAATGCGCTTCGGGCAGTCCTTTGTGCCGGTGGCAATCAGGCTCCACAACCAGGCAGGGCCAGGACAGGCTGACTGCTGCAGACTTGGGGATCTGATTTGTGGACTGTAATAACAAACTGAATAGACTATTTTTTTTTACCACTTTAACTCTATTTTAGCAATTTTTTTTAACCCTACTTATTACGTCCATATTTGTTTTTAACACATATTAATTAATTGTATGTATTGTATTAATTGTTTTAAATGGCTGTTGATGCTGTGATGGACATGAATCTCTCCTCTGGGATAAATAAAGGTTTTCAATCAATTGAGATGCAGCTAAACACTGTATGTCAATATTTTATGTCTATTAATATGCAATACACTTGTTTTCAATCGTATATTGCCATGCTCAATTATGTCAATATGTTTAGAGAGGCTAATAGACTTTAAAGGGGGGCTTGGGGTCTGGGGACTGATTCACAATCACTACATTTTGAGAGCAAGTGGAGTTCAAGATTGCAAGTGTGGAACCTGTTGACTTTCTCCATATTTCTGTTACAGAACAGGGCGGGGAGTGCAGAAAGCCGCAACTCCACAACCGAATCAAAAGCATGGGAGAGACTGTAGATGCAAACCTGCGACTGGGCTGTTTAGAAGAAGAAAAAAAGCAAACTCTAAAATTAACTGTGGCTCAGAAGTCACTGTAAAAGCCTTTTAAGACAATGGTCGGATGTTGTAGACTAGTTACGGCAAAATCATACACAGTCAAAACAGTTAAGTTTAACCCCCTTCGACCACTGTACACAGCCAATCAAAATGTTACCACTGGAATCCATTGAAAAGGAAACAACCAATCATAAGCTAGGCTAACATGCAGCCAGATACTGTAGCTTTCTACTGAACGCACAGAGAGGAAACTGGTATCTATCTTCTTGTCTTTCTCTGCAGAATGCGGTAAGCTAATTTCCCAAAATGTTGGCGTGTTCCTTTAAGTTGGTATCAATCTGGTTTCAGAGCTCACAGCACTATTTCAACAATTACAACAATTAGTTACAAATAATATAGTATCTGCTTTGAACAACAAGAAACACTGTGCTGCTCTTTTTGTGGATCTGTCCAAAACATTTGATACAGTGGATCTGGATGTACATGTAATGTAAATGTAAATGTTTAAATGGAAAGGCCTGTGATTGTTTCACGGTTACTTACTTGAGAGATGTCCGTGTGTCGATGTCTTGTCTATATCAAAGGGTGTCCCACAAGGTTCAACTCTAGGTCCAGTCCTTTTTACTATTCATATTAATGCTATTGTATCTTCACTGAGTGGTTGTCAAGTTCACCTTTATGCTGATGGCACTATTGTGCATTGTATTGCTGATTCTGCGGGTCATACATTGAGAACCTGCAGCTCTCCTTTTATGCTCTCATTAATCTCAAACTGGTACTTAATGCTGATAAAACAAAGTTCCTGCTGTTTACAAGAATGTTGATTATGATGGTATCCACTAGAAATGGATCCAACATTGAGAGAGTTGCTGAATATAAGGACTTTGGTATCTGGCTTGATGAGAAGTTTGTTTAAATGCCATATAGATGATTTCGTCAGCTAACTGCATTCAAAAAAAATTGCTTCTTCTATATAAATAGAGCCAACTTCCCATATCTTCAGTAGAAAAAGGATTGTTGAAGCAGTTTTCCCATCAGTGTTGGATTATGAGGATGCCATTTATAGAAATACTACTCCTTCCACTCTTAAACGTCTGGACATGATCTATCATTCTGGTCTCAGATTTATTACTGGTGATAGCTGTGGCACTCACCACTGTGTCGTCTATGATAAGGTGGGTTGGTCTTCTCTGGCAGAGAGGCATAATAATCACTGGTATTGTAAGTATAAATAAAGATATGAACACATGAGACAACATTTAAAATATTCATATTTGAGTCAATGTTGAGTATTGAAAAAACTTACATGACAGGGAGTAGCAAAACACAAAAATCCAATAGTTGCACAGGTCATCTAATTGACGGGGTTGGGATTGTTGGTGGGGTGACAGGTTGGATTTATAGGAGAGGGCCCCAAAAGGAAACATAGCCCAGAGGGTCCATGGTGGTTTTAATGCAGCCCTGGGTGGAAGGGTGAGAAGCATAGAAGCATGTTTACCTTAAGTGAAAAAGCATAACTTTTAATGAACAACTTGAAAAAAATTGAAATAAAAGTGCGACAACCAAGTTGCATGCTTTGCACAATTTTATATCATATATATATTAATACTGTCAAAGTTAACGCAGTATTAACGCGTTATCGCCCGATTCTATTAACGCCACTATTTATTTTAACTCACAATTAACATTAAATAAAAAAAAAAAAAAAATACTTTTATTTTTTTTACTAGACTTCACTCAGGTGTATTATTGATGCTCTCATTGATACTATGTTTGTTTCTGAAGTGTGTGTGTGTGTGTGTGTGTGTGTGTGTGTGTGTGTGTGTGTGTGTGTGTGTGTGTGTGTGTGTGTGTGTGTGTGTGTGTGTGTGTGTGTGTGTGTGTGTGTGTGTGTCTGCATGTGTGCGTGCGTGCGTGCGCGCGTGTGTGCGTGCGTGCGTGCGTGTGTGTGTGTGTGTGTGTGTGTGTGTGTGTGTGTGTGTGTGTGTGTGTGTGTGTGTGTGTGTGTGTGTGTGTGTGTGTGTGTGTGTGTGTGAGATATAGAGAGAGAGGGGGGTGAGAGAGATGAGGAAGGGGCAAGAGAGAAAGAGAGCTGGGAGAGTGTGTGTGTGAGAGAGAGGGTTGGGTGTGTGATTACTTAGCCCTTGTGTGGGTGAATGTAACAAGTTCCTAATGTTTTCTTGCCCCTATTATTTCATGCACACTTTATTCATTGTTTTAAATTATTATTTTCTTTTAAGTTATTTTGTGCATCACTCTGTTTTGAATTTGATGCAAATTTGCAATGCATGAGGGTCATCCTTTTGTGTTAATGGCTGCATAAAGCAAGCATTTGTTGACTTGCATGTTGATAAGAGTATTAAAACTTGGAACTTGAAAAATATCCGTTTAAGGTAGGAAAAAAAATGCAATTAATTTGTGATTAATCGCAAGTTAACTATGGACAATCATGCGATTAATCGAGTTAAATATTTTAATCGATTGACAGTACTAATATATATATATATCAATAAACTGACAGGAACTGACAAGAAGTTCCCTAACCTTTTTATCAGCAAAACAAAATGCTGCTTCAAAGAGGCTTTTCGAAACGGAGCGGTGGAACATAACAGCAATTTATCGGTCCTCCAGGCCCTTTGCTAAATTTGAACGATTCCTCCACTGGCAGTCCCTGAGGGTGGCAACATGTCCGCTCACTGGTCCCGAGAAAAACAAGACAGTTGTCTGTTCTTTACTGAGACAGAAGACTGAGAAATGCTACATTAGAAAGTAGAACTTCTTAGAAATACAGTGTGAACGTGTTGGACACGGATCAGTACTACACTTAGGGTGACCAGGTGTCCCCCTTTTGGTTGTACTGTCCCACCATTTGACCAAATGTCCCGCGTCCCTCATATTGAGAGGATGTCCCTCTTTTCGAAGCCAAAAAAAACATGTGTCTAAAAGCCCCTCCCTACAGACAGTAAACGTAGCAACCCGCCTCTTGTCCACACACATTGCTCTGATTGGTTATAGTACTTTAGCGCGCTGCTTGCCTGCTTGTGACGTGACTGAGACTGAGTTGTGACGCTACCTCATATCGCAAATCTGATTGGTCAAAAAAAACACAACAACATTACAAGCAAACTAGTTCAAGATGGAAAGCAGTAAAAAGAAACGGACCTGCAGTTACAACCAAGACTGGCAAACGACACATGACTGGGTGAGGCAGATGGCAGGCAATCCGCAGCAGGCTTTCTGTGTTTTGTGTCATAGTTCATTTTCAATTGCGCATGGAGGAGAATACGACTTGAAGCGCCACAGTGGACATGAGTCTCTCTTGAAAGTGGCTCACCAAAAAGAAACATACGTTTCTTTTTAAACCAAACAATGATAGCCAGACGGACAAGGTCACTGCAGCTGAGATAACAAGTGTCTATCACACAGTACAACACTCCCATTCATACAGGTCAGCCGACTGTGGTAACCTTTAACCTTTGATTTAAATCTATTCGGTGAAGACCATGACAGTTATTCTAATATAGAAACACAATTTATTTGTATTATTATTTTTGTATTATACTACACTGTTTTCCCTAGTTCTGTGTTAACAGGGAATATCAAACACAAGACATTCCTGTCAAGTGATGACATTTGAATATTTAAAACAGATGTTAGGTGGTATTTAATTTGTATTTATTTTGATTTAACCTTTAACCTTTGATTTAAATCTATTCAGTGAAGACCATGGCAGTTATTCTAATAAAAAAAATTACATTATCTATCTGTCCCACTTTGTCCCACCAAAATCTTACTGTTGTCCCACTTTGTCCCACCAAAATCTTACTGTTGTCCCACTTTTGGACTTTTTGCATCTGGTCACCCTAACTACACTACATATCTTATTGATGATTGAAAAAAAAAATATTACTATTAATTGGATGAAACCTGAGCCCCCCACAATCGCTCAATGGGTACAGAAGGTTAAACATATACAATGGAACACCTGACAGCCCAGCTACAGCTGAAGATGCCTCTCTTTGAGAGGAGGTGGAGGTTAATTAATAGCCATCTTAGGTAGGCTTGGGACACACTGCTTCGAGACAGGATGGAGGGCAATATACATACGTGTATGTGTGTAGTATGGGTATATATATATATAGAGGTAGGAATATGTAGGTATATTTGTGTAGGTGGGAATGCTTTGGAGGAGGGACCCAATCTCACGGTTATTTATTTTTCTTATTTTTAAGTGTTTACTTTATTTAATTTAGTCTGTACTGTCTTTGTACTGTCATGTTGTATTGCTGTTATATAGCGTACTTGGCCATCGCGTCCCGCTCTTAAGCCATTCCGAGATATACCTCATCTCATGTACCTACTGTACACCATCAACAAAAAACAAATACACCCATCACCTGCCGGGCTCCGCCCCTATAGAGGCGTACTCTATAAGACATTAGGCATGGTCACCAAACACTCTTCCTCTATTTCGTTTCCATCATAGCGGTCGCAAGCGCCCTATGTAACTAGTGCTATGAAAAGATTAGAGAAATTGCGTAATGTTGAATGTTTACCGGAGGTTTGCTTACCCCTGGAATCTTCGGGGCATGTTTCAGCGACACGTCGGGCCTATGCTGATGTTTCCTCGTCTGGTGGCAGCAGATCAAGGAGCAGCGTGCAAGGTTTGGCTATCGAGCCGGCTTGTACACAGGTAGGCCCTGTGTCATCAGGCATTGATGTTGGTGTTAGTAATGCTGTGGAGTGTGTTTCGGCGCCAGGGGCGGGGTGGCTTGGTGAACGTTCCACTGCAGTGGACGTTTTCCTGGCTATCCTGGAGCATGCTGCTAACACTAATGCTACTAATGCTACTGCTAATGCTAATGCTAATGCTGAAATGGGTCGTTGTTCTAATATTCCCCGCCGCGGGACGTTGCCGCTTTTCCCTCCTCTTGCCCGGTTCATTGATGAAGGTCAGTCGGTTGCTAATGTGGGGGGTTTCGCTGAGTCTTATTTACCTTTTTTACGGGTAAAAGGGCTAACAACAGGGTGCAGGCCGGGTGTACCGTGGCTAAGTAGCCAGGTAGCTTTGATCCTGTGCCCCGGCGGGGATGAACGATGTCCCACCCGGCCGATGCTTGAGAGCGAATCGGGTCGGAGGGTGGCAGTATGGACGGATGAGTGGTATACTGCTGCAGGATGGTTTGTAGCGGCGGCCAGTGTTATGGCTCAGCTGGCTATTTTCCTATCCACATTGGCGTCGGGTAGTAGGGCTATGGTCCAGCCGACATTATAAACATGTTGCATGTTTGTGGTGTTATAGAGAACTTGACTCAGTCGCAAGCTATAACTGCGGGGAGGATTAGGATGCTATCAACGTTTTTTGTTAGGCATGTCTGGTTGGAGCACTCTCCTCTTGGGGAAGAGGATAGGTTTTCTCTCCTCACGACTCCTTTTTCCACAGAAGGACTTGTTGGTCGTTCTGTGGAGGCGCAGTCGGTTGTTGATCTGGATCCCACACCGCCTCATGCTGTGCAGCCAGAGGTTGGAGCACGGTCTCGTCAACGACTGTGGCGAGGCTCTCGACAGGCGGCCATGTTTCCCCCGCCAGTGGTACCCTGGGCGGAGAGTCAACAGGGATCCACAAGGCCGACAGCCTTGGCGTCCGAGGGATCGGCCATTTTGGGTGAATTCGGCTTGGATCAAACAAGCCGTCGTCATTCTGCCGCGAGCAGCCTGCTCCCCGTTCAATCCTCTCTCCGTCACCAACGGAAGAGGGGCTCTGATCGTTTTCCTTTGGCTGCGGGCCGCGAACCTTCTTTGAAGCGCATGCGGCCCCACTTTTCACTTCTCATGGGGACAGGGGCTGACACCCAGTTGATGGCTGAACCTGGGTCTGTCCGTGAGAATGTTGTGCTGTCGTGTGGCTCCTGCACCACACGTTGTGTGATGGGTGAGCCTGGTGTTACGGCTGCCACTAGTTACAGTGGTCAGCAGGGGGACTTGAGGCCTCTTCAGTTGAAGGCACAGCAAGGGTTACCCCGGCCTCGCCTTCGCCAGGCGGGGTGTCACGCTGATGCCTCCCACTCCCGTGAGAGCGGCAGTGGTCTGCAAAGAAGAGGCGCGCGTGATTTGGGTGATAGCAATATTACTGCAGGGCTACGGCGTGTAGGAGCCCATGGGGTCCTCACGCCTTGCGTGTCTAGCTGTAGAACAACTCCTCAGCATGCACTAGAGGGGTGTTCAGGGGGGGGGTGTGTGTCAACCAGTTTGATGGTAGCTTCTCCCATATCAAACCGGCCCTTTCTGTCGGGGTCCCCCCTTGGGTGCATCGCACAGCGGGAGGGACCGGGCCAACTATCTACTGTTCCTTGCGGCCCAGCGTCAGTTGACAGCGGGTGCGCTGTGGGATTATTCACGTATGGCGACAAGAATGCCGTTTGGAGGGGTGGATAGAGAGAACGTTGAGGCGGGGGCTTGTTTTGCAGTTCGCACAACCCCACCCTCCGTTCTCAGGTTTGGTGCCGACCCTATTGTCAGGGTCGGAAGCAGTGACAGCCCAGGCCGACGAGATCCAATCTCTGTTGGCGAAGCAGGCCGTAGTCGTGGTCCCGAGAGAGGACGCGATGTCAGGCGTCTACTCCCGTTATTTTCTGGTGCCCAAGAAAAAGGGGGGGGTCAGACCTATACTGGATCTGTACGCGTTCAATCGTATGATTGTAGCGAGACCGTTCAGGATGTTGACCGTCAAACTCCTGCTGCTTGCTGTCAGAAGGGGAGACTGGTTCACCTCCATAGACCTGAAGGATGCGTATTTTCACATCCCGATTTTCCCTCCTCACAGAAAGTTCCTGCGGTGCCTGTTTCAGGGCGTAGCGTACGAGTACCAGAGGTTGCCGTTCGGCTATTCTCTGGCTCCCCGCACATTCACCAAGTGCGTAGCGACTGTGCTGGAGCCTCTACGTCGTCGGGGAATACGGGTTCTGTTCTATCTCGACGACATTCTGCTCCTCAGCCGGTCGGAGGAGGTTGCCAGGTCTCATACCAGGCTGGTGGTGGAATTTCTCACCAGGCTGGGTTTTGCTGTGAACTGGAAGAAGAGTACAGTACACCTCTTCCCAGTCAACAGGTGGAGTACTTGGGCTTGACACTGAGGTCAAGGCCCATGATTGTAACCCTCTCGGAGGGACAGTGACGGCGCTGCAAGTGATGCGCCTGCTCGGTATGATGGCATCTGCTCACACGGTGGTTCCTCTTGAACCTCCTCTTTATGAGGAGGATACAGAGGTGGTTCTTCTCTATGGGAATAGATCCGGTGAGGGACAAATGGAAACGGTTGACGGTTCCGTTGTCAATATGGGGAGATCTCGCCCATTGGAGGAGGCTGTGTATCCTCACCATTGGGGTCCCCATGGGCAGCAGGCGCTCACACATCACGGTCTTTACCGACGCCTCTCTCACGGGTTGGGGAGGGACGTGTCGAACCAACGCAGTGGGGGGCAGCTGGACGAAGGTCCATGCTGGCCCGTCTACCCCGCACATCAATGTGTTGGAATTGAAGGCGGTCCTCCTGGTCCTCAAACGGTTCGACCACTTGGTGGTAGGCGAGCACGTTCTGGTCAGAACGGACAGCATGACGGCAGCGGCGTATATCAACAGGCAGGGTGGGACTCGTTCCATCCGCCTGCACCGGGTGGCGGTCGAACTTTGGCTATGGGCATCCCGCAGGCTGCGCAGTGTGAGGGCACTCCACATCCCTGGTGTAGAGAATGTGGGCGCAGATATGATGTCTCGGGGCGGTCCTCGTTACGACGAGTGGGAACTCCGCCACGATATAGTCAGACATATCTGGGATTGCTTCGGGGAGGCCTCGTGGATCTGTTTGCGAGCCGACGTTCTCGCAAGTGCCCCTTGTGGTTCTCGGTCAGTCGGGCAGATCGTCCCCCCTTGGGGGTGGATGCCTTCTCGATCTTTCCATGGCCGCCCGGTCTTCTGTACGCCTTTCCTCCTGTACAGCTGTTGAGTCAGCTGTTGGAGCGGATACGGAGGGAGCGCAGGACGGTGATCCTGGTCGCGCCGGACCAGGGCACGGCAGTGTGGTTCCCGGTCTTGATCCAGCTACTGGTCGCTCCACCTTGGGTTATTCCTTGGTCGGCGACGGCCCTCTCTCAGCAACACGGGTCGCTGTTTCAGTACCCGGTGTTGGGCCAACGTCTGATGGTGTGGCTGGTGGGAGGGTAAGTCTGGAGAAGATGGACCCTTCTGTGGTTGATACCATCCGGTGTGCGCATGCTCCCTCCACTGTCGTGCTTTACGCGGGCAGATGGCTTATGTTCCAAGAGTGGTGTAAGGCGTGGGGCCGGGACCCAGTCTCCTGCCCCCTGGATGCTGTCCTTGGTTACCTCCAGTCTCTCTTTGCTAGACTGTCGGCTTCGACGGTGAGGGTATATGCAGCAGCTATATCCTCCTATCATGAGGGATTTGAGGGGGATGTCTTGTTCAGCCACCCTCTTGTGAAGCGTTTCCTGCTTGGCGCTCGACGCGTTAAGCCGGTGCAACGCTCTTTGGCTCCGAGTTGGGATCTTCAATTGGTCCTCGGTCGGTTGTCCTTGGCCCCGTTTGAGCCTCTTGAGCAAGCGCCGTTGGGACGACTGTCGTTCAAGACCGCGTTCTTGCTGGCCGTCACCTCCGCTAAACGCGTGGGTGAGCTCTGTGCTCTTTCGGTACGTCCAGAGTGCCTGTCTTTTCATTCCGATTGCGGTGCCACTCTGCGGCCTAATGCTGCCTTTGTGCCTAAAAATATCCGGAGTTCCTTCCGCTCCAGGGATATTGTGGTTCAGGCGTTTCATCCGCCTCCTCACGCTGTCATGTCCGGTCCGTGCTTTGGGAATTTACCTCAGCCGTACTCAGGACCTCGTGCCGGTAAGGCACTATCGAAACAGCGCCTGTCCCATTGGTTGTGCGAGGGCATTGCCCTCTGCTACACGTTGGCCGGGCTGGATCCCCCTGGGGGGTGGCAGCCTCTGCCGCTCTGCTGGGTGGGGCCTCGGTGGAGGACATCTGTGCTGCAGCTTCGTGGTCCTCCCCGGGCCCCTTTGTAAGGTTTTACCTCATGGACATGACCGGGGGTTCTGTCTCCCAGGCGGTTCTGGGGTCTGTGGCCTCTCCTGCTTCCCGTCCTTGGTAGGGTAGCAGGGGTGTTTGGGTATGGGCCACAGTGTGTTGGGTCACACGTGGTTCTGCCTGTGCTGTGTGTTCAAGGGGTTCTAGTTCCCTATTGCTCGCACTCGGGTGGAGTTGACTGCACCCCCCCTTCATTAGGAAGGATGGGGTGACGGGACTCCCCAACCCCTTGATGTGGGCTTACGGGTCCTCAGGGGGTGCATCTGTCGGGCCTCGCATCCGCTCTACCCCATATCTCGGAATGGCTTAAGAGCGGGACGCGATGGCCAAGTACGCTATATAACAACAGGTTATGTATATAACCTAGTTATATGAGTACTGGCTAATGGTCCCGCTCTTAAGCGGCCCTGAGTTCCCTTGAGGAATCTTTTCCTGGAAACAGGTTTTTTGCGAGGAAGAGTGTTTGGTGACCATGCCTAATGTCTTATAGAGTACGCCTCTATAGGGGCGGAGCCCGGCAGGTGATGGGTGTATTTGTTTTTCGTTGATGGTGTACAGTAGGTACATGAGATGAGGTATATCTCGGAATGGCTTAAGAGCGGGACGCTTAGCCAGTACTCATATAACTAGGTTATATACATAACCTGTCGTTAGCATTAACCACTTAATTGATGGGCACATTTTTCAGAAAACGCCTGAAAATTGCATACCCAAAGTAATCTGCAATTTATTATACTTCATACTTATAGCACATGCATGTTTCTTTTGAAAGGAAACATTCTGAATTTTCATCCACAACAGGAATAATCACTCTGAGTGATTTAAAAATTTTAAAATTAAGTTAAGTTGAGTTAAGTTTTTACGTTTTATTTGACTCCCATTTGAATTATCTTGCAAACAGAGGCCTCTTACAGGTTCCAGCTGATAGGTATGACATGGAAACCACAATGGGTCCATAGCCTAAAGCCTTATCCAGTACAGGTCCAAAGTTGATAACAATACCACAGGAAATTAGTGTTTTATTAAACCTTTTATAATGGTATGTCTATGCGTTTTTCCAAAATGGCCGCTTGGACACTCCAAATGGCCGCTTGGAGACTCCAAATGGCCACGTAGATGGATGGATGGATGGATGGATGGATGGATGGATGGATGGATGGATGGATGGATGGATGGATGGATGGATGGATGGATGGATGGATGGATGGATGGATGGATGGATGGATGGATGGATGGATGGATGGATGGATGGATGGATGGATGGATGGATACTTTATTAATCCCCTTGGGGAAATTCAGGGTATCTCGTAGCTCACACAGTATACAGACATTGACAGTTCTCATTCAGTTGTTTCACGTTATGTCTGCATCATGAATTAAAAATAAGCACATGATAAAATTCAATTAAATCATATATATCAATATCAATAAGAGTGTGATGCGATAAAAGTAGGTGTATAAAACAAGTGTGTAAAAAACAGGTGTATGAAAAACCGTGAATAAAAAAAGGTGTAAAAACAGGTGTGTGGCTCAGAGGTCAAGGTCCCCCGCACTCTATGTCTCCAAACGCTATAACTCTTGAACGCTTCAACGTACAGTCAAAATATCAGGCTTTAATGAAAGGTTACACAAATTAAAAAAATGATAATACACAAAATATTTATTTAATGTTTTAAATTTTTTTTTTGTGTAAATGAAGCACAATCTCAGGAGGCTCATACAGAACCAATCATTTCACTGTACCTTGTATGGCAAATAAAACAAAACTTGAACTTGAACTTGAGAGAAAGAGTTTTTTATTGAACATAGCATACAATATGTACAATTACAAAATTACAAAATTAGAAAAACATGTGTAAGATAAGAAAATGTATGCCCTATCAGTTATATTTTCCCATATAACATATAATCTAAAAAAAATGAAATGCTAAAATGCTAAATATATGCAATATATAATATAATAGTCCAATAATCTAAATCGAATAAAAAAATGCTAAATGGGAGTCAGTGTGGTATATTTTGAACATAGATCATCATAACGGGAGTTCAAATCAAACTAATGTGTAATAGTCTTATAGAAACAGTCAAAGTGGAACAATTGGCAATCAAATATAGTTCATAGAGTGTGTGTGTTTACCGAGACCTTGTGCTAGGTCATTTGCATATAGTGGCAGCTGAAGTAACAATATAGCGGTTGTTAAACGGGTTCGGTGGCTAATCAGGAAGGTAACCTACTTCCCCTTAGGGGGTTGTAAGAACAAAGGACAGGAAGCCCTAGCTAAACACATGTGTCTCCTAGTAGGAGACACATATGTGGCCACCTGGTCTGCTAAAAACTAAGTACATCTTCAAAGGTCTGGTAACCCATTTAGATTAGTTTGATATGAAATATAATTAGGCCTGTTTACATTGGGATAATAATTCTGAAGTCATATTAAACTGTGTAAAATCATATGATTAATGAAACTGTATAAAAGCATATTATTAAATGAACACTAGAGTATAAACTTAAGTCCCCTACAGAATAAGATTAGTTTTCACTTAAAGTGAAAATAGGCTTGATGATAAGAAATGTGTTTTAAGTATGATATCTCTGGGTTCATGTAATGAATGGTAATTCAAATATAGATATTATGAAATGAATAAATGCAATGTATTAGGTAGGTTGTTAGATGGTGGGTGCTCCTTGACTTAAACAAATGAAAGTATATAGTTGTCTGTGTAAGGACAGCCCCTGTTTGCATTCAAACGTAGAGAGGCTGTGATTGGACAACCACAGCTGATGATGTCATCACACAGGGACGCTAGGCCTTGGCTATAAGATCTGGGTGTGGTGACGAGAGGGGGACACTCTGAACCCAACTCACCAGGAGGAACCCACCCATCTACACAGAGGAGCGGCAGCAGGACAACAAAGGACAAAAGAACTTTTGGAGGGAAAAACAGACTCCTCTTTGTTATCAGCAGAGAACAAAGACACATCAACAACTATCATTCTTTAATCTACTTTATTAGTCTAATATTGAGGGGAAGCGGCATAGGGCTTTCGGTACCTCAATATTATAGCATTCTTTACTTTTAATTGAAACAGATAATTTTTTGTATAACTTTGTGGATTTAATAAACCACTCCGTTTGAAATAACCCTCTTCTCCTCCTGATTTCTCCTGCCTGCACCGCCGAGCGTAATAAGTATATCCCAGGGCTGTAAAGTTTTGAAACACAACGCAGAGCAGATCAGCGCCGGGTTCTGGTACAGAGCAGAACCGTTTTAGCTTGGGAATATACTTCATTTTGGTGCCTGGACTCGTGAACAAGCGGCTGCCGTAGGAAAGAGAATTTTTTTCCCCTCAACCATCGACCTCATCAGCGGATCAAGAAGGGTGAGTGATGACGGAGGATTGGCAGCTCAGTTCAAACAACGAGGGGTGGGAAAAGTTAATGCCTCATATAGGAGTATATGAAGTAAAGATAAAGCCTCATGTTACTGTAATATGAAGACGTATAGTGGAGGCACAACTATCTGATTTATGGGGTGGTCAAAGCGTCGGATGGCGACAGATGAAAGGCTTTACTGATCATAAGGCTCGGTAAATCTGATTTGGCGTTCGACAGGAGCGCGTCCTGAGTTATGGGAACCCTAGAACATTTTCTCAGGAGACGGGCGCTATGATGTTGGTAATTTTTGCGTGTCTGAGCAGTGGGAGAGCCATGTGTGTACGCCGAGGACGTGATACTGTTCTGATCTCGATAGCCGCGTACTCAAATCGGCCGGGGCGAGTGTGTTTCACAGAGGCGGGCGTACGGTGGCTCTGTCGCTATTTGGATCATGTAAATCAGGTATAGTAAAGACGAAGGGGATCAGCATGAATCAGGGAACTTGTTGTGCGGTTACAGGAATATCACGGAAAGATTAATGTAAGCGGGGCTGGTGTGTTTAGGGGGCTGCAGTAATATGGTTTTCTGGCTGAGCGTGAAGACGGGACATGGTATCTGCGGAGGCTATCGGCCGAATTAAATGAAGAAATATGTTCGTTTTTAGGACGTATTCGAGCAGATCGAGGCGTAGGGTTGTTTGCAGGGTGAGTCTGCGAATTAAAGAAACCCGATTTGCCTGAGGCGTTCCTATTTAATATATTAAACACGCCGGCATATTAATTGATTACGTGCGCTGTGATAAGAGGCGAACGATGTGCTTAGAAACATTTCGGTTGAGAGACTGATTAGGTACTTAGTGGGGATTCGATTACAAAGCTGTTGTAAACTTAAACATTCAGTATAGTAATGTGTACAATTACACTTGGTCTCGTTTTTAATAGTCGCGCGGAAGTTATTGAATAAAGTGAAACGGAATGTGAGAACTGCCGCGCAACGTTCGAGGGACAATAGTATGTATGTCTGAATGGATGTTTGTATTTTGATTTTGTGGTTAGGAGTGGCAGTATGATTGAATGTTTGGAGAATGGCTATGGTTAGGTGTGATTGATGGTACGTATGAGGTTATTGTTGTATTATTATGTAATTTAAGTCACCAGATAGCCGTGGGGATATGTGATGATAACGCCGGTTTTTCGAGGGCCGGTGGAACGCAGCGGCGGTTGGCTACTGTATTAGCCGGGGGGCGACTGGAGGATGCTGGTGACAAATAGGCGTAGGTTCGAATGTATAAGGTCGATCGATAGTGTCTTGGGATTACGGGGATGTGTTAAGCACTTTAAAATTTTCATATTCGACGCGGATAAAGTAGTTGTTTAATGTTTTAGGTGAACGGGATAGTATGTAGCGGGGACCCGGAAGTCGTTCTGAGCACACCGGTAGTGAAGGCGGCGGGGTCAAGCTAGGGTTTTGTGAGGGCCTATAGGTTGTTATGTTATTATATTTTTGTTTAAATCACTACACTGGCGTTTTGAGGGGATTAGGGTTCTGTTGTGGGGAATGTGGTGTTGTGTTAACATTGCGAGGTTTCGGCCCGTGCGGCGAAACGGGACGATGGGTCGTTGGGGAACGTTTTTATGGTATCATGGGAGAAGCTAAGCTAATGCTACCTAGCCGCGCTAACGGCTAAAGCGGTCGCCGGTTGTGACGTCATAGGAGTGCGCGGACTGGCGACCTGCGCACGCTGGGTTGAAGCTAACGAAGCTAATATGCTAAGCTAACTGTGCTGACGTCATAGCATGACGGGACTCTCGGGATGTCTCGCGTTGAGGCGGCCATCTTGGTAGGGGCGCCGGGGCATCCATTGTTGAGGGGAAGGTGGAGTTTATTTAGGAATATGGTAGGGGGCAGCAGGGGACATGGTGGGTTTCCTTTTGAAACTGTTTTTGAGTTCTGCACACAGAACGTTTTCATTTAGAGGTTAGTGTAATAAAAAGGTTAGATTTGCTTTAATCTGGTGGTGGATTGTGGGGCCTTGGCCCCCCTCCCCCTCGTCCATTCCCTCTCCCCCCCCTCTTTCTCTCTCTCTCTCTCTCCTCCCTCCCTCTCCCTCTCCCTCTCACCTCCCCCCCTCTCTCTCTCTCTCTTACCCCCCCCCCTCTCTCTCCCTCTCTCTTGCTTTCTCTCTCTCCTTCCCTCTCTCACCCCCCCCCTCTCTCTCTCTCACCCCCCCCCCCCCTTCTCTTTCGCTCCCTCTCTCTCCTTCCCTCTCTCACCCCCCCTTCTCTTTCGCTCCCTCTCTCTCCTTCCCTTTCTCACCCCCCCTCTCTCTCTCTCACCCCCCCCCCTTCTCTCTCGCTCCCTCTCTCTCCTTCCTTCTCTCACCCCCCCCCTCTCTCTCTTACCCCCCCCCTCTCTTTCTCTCTCTCTTACCCCCCCCCCTCTCTCTCTCTCTCTCTCGCTCTCTCCCTCTCGCTCCCTCCCCGCATGGTTATGGGCACAGGCTATATTGTGATGGTGGTGTTATATGAACGAGGGCTCTCGTTCCCACACCCCCTCTCTTCCATTTTTTCTTCCCCCCTCGGCCCCCCCGAAACGCTCTCTCTTTCTCTCATGGTTTAGTCTTGTATATTGTTTATGGTTGTTCTGTAGTAGGTTTCAAACGCGGTGTGGTGCTAGATTTATGGTTTATTGCTGTTTACTGTAGGATATGGGCTTGTTTGAGGCCTTGTTGTTGTTCAATATTCAGTTTTGTTGTTATTGTTAGGGTAATTTCTGGTGCTGGTGGTGGTATTGGCTGGCGGGGGTGGGCTCGTTGCCTGCCACCGCGCGTTGGCGGGGATGCGCTATGCGTGCACTCGTCAAAGGCTTGCTGCCACACTGCGCGCATTGGGTTATATTGTGTGTGGGTATTTGGGTGACGGTGGTTACGGTGGTTGATTGGTGTCGGAGGTGGTGTGTGTGAGCAGCAGTGGTTGAGGGTGATATGAACTTTGGATATCCTTGAGTGAGGAGCCCGGGGTGTCGCGCTCCAGGTCTTGCAAGCTGGAGGGGGACACCGTGGGCTACAAGTTAGGTTGACCAGTGATGATGTCGTTGGTCTGCGGAGATTTCGATGTGGGGGTGGTGTCGGCACCTGTGATTTATTGAACAGGTTGTATGACGCTGTTCCAAATGCGCGGGACTTCAGTGGCATAAGGCACTGGAAATTGATTTCTATTCTCGTGAGAAGCGCGTTTTAACACCTAAGTGGTTAGGTGTTACGGGGGTATGTAGTAATTGTGTGCAGAATTGTGTGTGAAATATGTATGTTACTGATATGTAAAATGTAATATGAGCGGAATAAATTTTTAGGCTTTCACGGACAGAAGTAAATATAGTTACACAAAGTGAAGATAAGGATTAAATATACACATAGTCATTTGCAAAGAACAATAGGAGTTAAAGTGCTTTTAGTCACCTAAATTATTAGAGTTAAAGTGAGTTTATTCACCTAAATTACCATGTCCAGCACAGATGTTTAGAAATGATAGGCTGTAAATAACAAATTTCTGATTGACCAACAGAAGGGAAAAGGCTGATGCAAAATAAGGTTCCCCAGAGTTGTGTGAAGAAGGATCATGACAACGGGATTGAGAGATCTAGTTTTCCAATGGAGACAACTGAAAAACGATTAAGGCTATGTCATTGATAATTCAAAACGAAAATTGCACAAATGCTCTCAAGTGATTTTAGTATAGGAGATGCCCGACATTCCATGCTTAAAGATAAATGATGGATTGTGAACGGGAAATGTCACTGATAATTAAGTATATGCTTTTTCTTCTCTCTTCACAGCTGCTCCAGGACGGACGGCCAGTGCTGACAAATTTCGAACTCCAGACAGGGAAATCAAAGGGACTGTTGAAAGTCGGGGGTATAGTATCACACAGCGAGTTATCAATTCCTGTTTGCACCAATATACCAGTGTGAGTGAAATTAACTCAAGTTTGGTCAAAATAGTTTGAATACAGAGAAACTTGCTTTCTAAACGGTGGAATTTGAGTGTATGAGAGGTACGTGTGAATGAGTAATATAGAGCGGATTCACTAACTCTGATAGGAGCAATTAGGAGCAAAAATAGGGTAACCAAAACTGGACATATAGTCTAGGGCAGTTAAGCCATAGTGTAATAAATAGAAGCAATATAAAAATGGCCAACAGTCCGGCCAGTAGTGGGATAATGCCGATAACCTCTGCAGACATTACATTGACCGAATTGAACAGTGATGTTAACCTGATTGACTTGAATGTGATCGACTCCCCTCCGGAGTCCAGTGTGACGGAGGGACTGGAAATAATGTCTTTAACTCCGCCACAGGGAGTCGTTGCAGCAAGCGACCCAGAGACAACTGGATTACCTGAGCCGATCCACGCTGAAGTGTCCGTTGCGGGAGACTGCCAGTTAACCAAGGGGCAACGAAAGCAACTGAGGAGAGCGTTGTTGTTACAGCAGTCCCAGGGAGTTGATGCTGGCCGTGCGGCGAGAATAGAGACCGACAACAGGTATGGGATAGTACATGAACAGTTTCTACAGCCCACCTGTGTCCCGTGCCCAGATTTCCTCCACCCCCCCTATCAGTACAAAAGAGGGAGTGCGAAGAGATCCAGAGCACAGTCACTTCCCAGATAGCAAAAAATGAGTGAATCAACGTTGAAATAGGGTTCGGCAGAAATATTGAATCTATGTTGAAGCCTGACATCGAAATTATACAGATCGTTGTCTATGACTTACATGTTGAATCAACGTTAGGTGTCAACCATATCTGATACTATATCAATGTTGATTCAACCATCATCTAAATGGTAATCTACATGCACATTTTAGTTGATTTTATATTGAATCAATGTTAGACATCAATGTTTATTCAACCATAATCTAAATGGTAATCTACATGCACATTTTAGTTGATTTTATATTGAATCAATGTTAAACATCAATGTTTATTCAACCATAATCTAAATGGTACTCTACTTGTACATTTGTAACTTGTACATCTACTTGTAACTTGTAAAGTTAAGGAATCAATACTGATTAATGTACATTTTACATTAAAATATTGCTGCTGATATGTATACATCATAACATTACATGTTTTTTTCCTGCTGTTAAACACACTATTGTTAAATAAATAATAATAAAATTCTTATATGACCATATTTCCAAAAATGTGTGAACAAAAATGACAACATGGCTTTAATATGAAAATTTATTTTTTTCTAGGGTCTCATATCATACTTCCAGTGACCATACCTTTTACACAAAAAAAAACAGACCTTATAACAGGCTTTCATTAACAATACATATATAGCCACTGCCAGAATAGTGACACACATATTGTGTGTGGTGAGCACACGCATTCATGCACAACGAAGACAAGATTGCGTTGTCTCAATCATTTTAACTATAAATTTATGAGCTCAAAGTATGAGCTCACTGACTGAAATGTCCAACAAAAAGCATCAATTGTCAAATAATATTGATCACATTAACTAGACTAGATGTTTGAGGAAATTAGAAAGGGAACAACAACTTAACCCTTGTGTCTGATCAGATTCGTATTTGTTTGATAACTTTGCAGTGATTATGTTTGTAGCCAACATAATATGTGGCATAATCTTTTAATTATCTTGTATTTTTTTTTTACTCTTCATAAATTGTTTATTCCACTTCAGCCCGATCATAACCACCACATATTCTTTTTTTTGTCATATTTAACAACTCTTTTCAGAAAAGTGGGAGTATTTCATTACAAAAATAATATAAAAAATGGTTATGATCAGGGCTGAAGTTGAATAAAATATTTATGGAAAAGAAAGTGGGAAATTATTTCAACATAATCTTTTTATGGAGTTTTTCAATTTAGTCCCCTAATAAGAGTATAATACTTTAGTTTTCAGACACAAGGGTTAAATAACAATGGCAGAGGATTTGAATTTAAACACAGTGGAGCTTAGATGATCTACAGTTGTCCACGACTTATCCTCCAAGGCATCTGCTATATAATAATCTTCAGATTTACTTAAGTGTTATTAGTAGGTTACAGCAGTAAGCATTAGTTTGCTCAGTCAATTATGGCCAATTCGTTTTATATTGTTTAATACAGTTAAATAAATAGATAAATGAAAAGCAATTTTTTTTGGATTCCCCCCCCCCCCCCCCACTGTACCGAAAATAATACCGAACCGTGTCTTCAAAACCGAGGTACGTACCGAACCGTGGATTTTGTGTACCGTTACACCCCTAATGTTTCTATAACTCTCTCCCATATAACTCTCTCCCATACCCTTAACACCAACCGCTGAAGTGCCCTTGAGCAAGGCACTAAACCCCGAACTGCTCCAGTGGAGTTGCTCAGTGGCCAACAGTGTCAGACTGTGGTTGTACTGGGGCCTAACAAAATTAATAGTTGGTTTCAGGTTGGTTGTCAGTTTGGCCATGGGTAGGTAGGGAATTTATTTTATTTTATTTTTTTATTTTATTCTTTCCCACGGCGACTATGGATAGGGAATTTCTTTATTTAATTAAAATGTTCACAACAACATGGATGCATGTACTCTGCCAGCATGTTTAATATCCATAATACTAAATGTTTGACTAAGATTTCGATGAAACTTTATTAAAAAAAAAAAAAAAATTATTTTCTTTTTTTTTTATAATTTTTTCTAAAAACTCATAAAATATATTGGGTCGCACCTAAATCGGCAGGGTCGGTCGGCAACCTGAAACCAACTATTAATTTTGTTAGGCCTGGGCAGCTCCCAGGTGTGAATGGAACTCTGTGAATGTGAAGCAGGGCGTAGCTGAAAAAGAGCATCCGTGCTCAGCGAACCTACCCTGGGTAAATAAAGGTTAAAATAAAAAATAGAAAAAATAAACACTGCAAGAACAGGCTGAAGCAGCAAGTCATTCAAGTAGATGCCGTCCATGGAAGAACAGTGTCCATGAGGGTAATTCCTTGTACTGTATTAACCAGGGAAACAGTGTGCTGGGGTACCCCAAGTTTGACTCTGGTTCGCTTGACAATTAAGTTTGGGTCACTTCGGTTCCAAGAACAGGCTGAAGCAGCAAGTCATTCAAGTAGATGCCGTCCATGGAAGAACAGTGTCCATGAGGGTAATTCCTTGTACTGTATGAACCAGGGAAACAGTGTGTGCTGTGCTGGGGTACCCTAAGTTTGACTCTGGTTCGCTTGACTTAAGTTTGGGTCACTTCGGTTCCTTGAGATGCCTCCCTCCCGGTCTGGCGCATAACGAAGCCACTTCTTGACAGTTTCGCTGTAGTCCTGGTCGGTCAGCTTGGGGTCAAACTGTCGAGCAGCAGCTGATAGACACAAAAATAAAAAAGTGAGGAAGACAGGTGGGTGAGATGATGTACGATGATAAGAGCACCCCTCACTTCACACGAGTGTGATTTTTTTTAATCACTCAATTACTCACTCTGTAGGTCTACAGTAACAAGCTACAGTCAGCATCCAGTTAGACTGGACAGGAAAGAGAATTAAGCAATCGCCTAGCCTGACACCATCTAGGCAATACAATGTGTATCCATGCACCTCTAAAGCTCACCAATTACGTTGTCCATTTCTTATAGGTTGCACTTTCATCACTTTATTCCAACATAACACTTTTTTTTAAAGTTTTTGCAACAGCATAATTATATTCTGAATCACCAGCATCACCAGCATCACCACCTCACTACCTAAACTTAACATATGAAGTAGTTTGCAGGGGAGGAAGCTCACCAAACATGCAGGCTTGTAGTGTGGTGTGCTTGAATGGCTTCTTGCTTTCTGAACAACGCTTGTCTTTCTTTCCAGCCCAGTTGAACCCACTGGCCAGGGCATTGGTCATAGCAGTTTTCAACATCAGTCTGATCAGGTTCTCTGAATTGGTGCCTCCTACCAAAGCCAGGCGAGAAATCTAAATCAGAGAGAAGAAAATGAAGGCCCTGCGTTAGAAACAGCATAACGTTTATTTTATGAACACAGAGCAACCAACTTGTTTATACACACACTTTATGCATGCACTGATATTCCAGCCCATGCCAGTCATTAGGTTTAACCACATTAACCCTCCTGTCCATATGTAAACGGTATATTTGAACAATTTCAAAACGTTTCATAAATAGCAGATATACAAGCTCTAACACGTTTTGAACTAGAAAGTGCTAAACACATTTTTCCCCTGAACAAGACCACACTGAAACGATCTACATTTGATAAATGAATGCAGTTCAATAAATTACCATCTTTTGACCGACTGATTGCTCCATCAGTAATGATTCTGCCTCATTGAAGTCTTGTTCACTGGCGATTGGCAGCTGGAAGGGGAGCATAGTGGTTGTGGTGGCCACCCCGTGTCCCCTGGTCCCACCAGATATGTTGCCCTCAGCCAACTCGGTCTTGATGAACTGCACATCTCTGGATAGATCCTTCACCACGACAAGTAATTCAGCAAGCATTGAATTCATCTTCTGGATGGTAAGGTCTTCAGAAGAAGAGTTAAAATCATTAAGTGAGAAATAAAAATAAGCAGCAAATCACACGAGGAATTACACCATGTCCAATAGACTTGCCTTTCATAAGCTGCCCGTCATCGCCGGCCATCTGTCTACGCTGTGAAACACCAGATGGGGTGTTGTAGTTCTCTAAAGAGTGATGGTTTGTCCTTGAATTAGCAGCAACAATTAACTTATAATCAGTGAGGATAGCCTGCTCTGTCTCTCTCAGTAATTTGTTGACTCTACGTCTTTTAGCCCGAGAATAAGATGACATAGTGATGAGGTGCTGTAGTCAATGTAATGGTACATAAATTGTGGTATTTACTTGGCTAGAACAGGTCTTTGCTTCAATTGCTGCAACGTGCGGCTTCTTGAAACTGGTACGTGATTCTGGAAAAAGAAAGAAAAAAGGGGGGAGGTCCTGATTAATGTGCTGCATTGCAATGTGCAGGGTGAAACGCTTGCATAATTCTACATTTTGATCAATATCAAGAGAGTCCATTATTATATTATTGTTATATTGTTCATTAGAAAATACCATGCATATAACCAAACGTCTAACTATATAGTCAATGTAATGGTACATAAATTGTGGTATTTACTTGGCTAGAACAGGTCTTTGCTTCAATTGCTGCAACGTGCGGCTTCTTGAAACTGGTACGTGATTCTGGAAAAAGAAAGAAAAAAGGGGGGAGGGTCCTGATTAATGTGCTGCATTGCAATGTGCAGGGTGAAACACTTGCATAATTCTACATTTTGATCAATATCAAGAGAGTCCATTATTATATTATTGTTATATTGTTCATTAGAAAATACCATGCATATAACCAAACGTCTAACTATATAGTCAATGTAATGGTACATAAATTGTGGTATTTACTTGGCTAGAACAGGTCTTTGCTTCAATTGCTGCAACGTGCGGCTTCTTGAAACTGGTACGTGATTCTGGAAAAAGAAAGAAAAAAGGGGGGAGGGTCCTGATTAATGTGCTGCATTGCAATGTGCAGGGTGAAACGCTTGCATAATTCTACATTTTGATCAATATCAAGAGAGTCCATTATTATATTATTGTTATATTGTTCATTAGAAAATACCATGCATATAACCAAACGTCTAACTATATAGTCAATGTAATGGTACATAAATTGTGGTATTTACTTGGCTAGAACAGGTCTTTGCTTCAATTGCTGCAACGTGCGGCTTCTTGAAACTGGTACGTGATTCTGGAAAAAGAAAGAAAAAAGGGGGGAGGGTCCTGATTAATGTGCTGCATTGCAATGTGCAGGGTGAAACACTTGCATAATTCTACATTTTGATCAATATCAAGAGAGTCCATTATTATATTATTGTTATATTGTTCATTAGAAAATACCATGCATATAACCAAACGTCTAACTATATAGTCAATGTAATGGTACATAAATTGTGGTATTTACTTGGCTAGAACAGGTCTTTGCTTCAATTGCTGCAACGTGCGGCTTCTTGAAACTGGTACGTGATTCTGGAAAAAGAAAGAAAAAAGGGGGGAGGGTCCTGATTAATGTGCTGCATTGCAATGTGCAGGGTGAAACACTTGCATAATTCTACATTTTGATCAATATCAAGAGAGTTCATTATTATATTATTGTTATATTGTTCATTAGAAAATACCATGCATATAACCAAACGTCTAACTATATACTATCTGTATGTCATGTATGTCCCTCCCTATGCCATAAATGTCATCATGTGTATGTCATAAATGTCACTATGAATTGAAAAAGGGGGACCCTGATGTAAACGAGACAAAAACGTCTTTCTCTGGTCTGCATCCCCTTAACAATTGTGTGTATTGAGCCATACTGTATTGTACCCCTTCCCTTCTGCAATCTGTTAAATAAAGTTTTCATTCATTCATTCAACATTAGCAGGACCAGTGGCACGCCAAACAGCCTGCAAACTACCTGGCGTTCTATCGCCATGCTCTAAGACAAACTCTAACCTTAACCAACTTCTAAAGAGTGCCTAAGCTTAAAGGGGAGATGAAGCATATAGCGATATAAACATAGTCATAGCATCAAATTAGTATTTAGATAAGCCACAGAAAAAATCACATTATAAAAATAAGCAATAGACACAATATTTCTGACAATGTGAATACATTCCCTGAGGTCCATAGATGTC
This sequence comes from Notolepis coatsorum, assembly GCF_963971535.1. Classification (NCBI taxonomy): domain Eukaryota; kingdom Metazoa; phylum Chordata; class Actinopteri; order Aulopiformes; family Paralepididae; genus Notolepis; species Notolepis coatsorum. Next base: position 161,842,738 of record NC_140168.1, read on the forward strand.
CCTAGATACCAATAATATGCAAATGGTCTTTCGATTTTGATTACTATTATTGTGAAATAATAATTAAATGTGAAATATTGCTATGTTATTGTGAGATTACAAAATCTGATGTGATATTACAGAGGATTTTGATTACAGCATTTTATTGTGAAATAATAATTAAATTATGTGAAATCAAAGGATACTGTATGAATGTCACTGTAATATGACACTCATAACAGAATTAGTTATCAATAACCTACCTGTATAAATGTTAAAAGTTGTTGCAAATATGCTTTCCCCTCATAAATATACCACTATACATTAATTTCTTATATTAGTTTTAAAATGACCATTTAACAGTTTAACAGTGCTCTGAAAATGCTCTGAGAACATGCGGTCATCATTCACTGTTTTTTTTTTTAAACTTTGACCAGTCAGCTGGTTCTTTTAGCGTTTATCGCTTTTTCATCGCATTCATACTTGGTCAAGTTCGACCGACAGAAGCAGGCTGAAAGGGTTCAGATGGGGGGGAAGACACTCTGGGAAAGGCACGGCTGCCGTCCGGGATTCGAACACGCTCAGCCCCAGATCCGTGACGAGCACGGTTGTCCACGGCGCTGAAATAGCACTCGCGGTACGTGGTGAGCTACTGGAGCTCCCCCATCATTCACTGTTTTAAGCACAAACACATGAGGGAGGGAGGGAGAGAGACAGGCCCGGCCTGTATGCCTGCACCCTGCCATGTTGTTGGTTTACCATGACTTTTTAGCAAGCAAGCATAATGGTAGCAGCAATGCTAAGCTAACTGATTGTGCCAGTGTATCCTGTTAAAGAATACAGCATAAGCCACATTTTGAAACGTTACTGACGTTAGCCTACAAAAAAAGGTATAATTCTCCACTTGCACAATCTCAAAGTAGCCATTTCCGGCTGACTTCCGGTTGCCAATGGCACTTCCTGTCCCATCCAAATACATTGGTTTTAGCTACTTTTCTCCCCTTATTTAAACAACTTTGTCGTCACAGAGAGGCAATGAAACGTTTGTATTATTATAGTATAGAATGTATTTAATAAGCAAACGTTTGTCAGCAGGGTTTTTGGGCTGTATTTCATGTAAAAACGTTTACTGTTAGTTTCCTTGCTCAGCCAGCATTAGCTAACAGAAGCTAGTGGTTAAACAGGCCGGATTAGCTTTGAGCTAACTATCTTTCCCGACCCATGTATTCATTCCATTCTAAACATAACGTTAGTTTACAAAACATGACCTGTCTATATAACGTTGAGGAACAAATTATAAGTGTGTGGGTGTGTGTTTTGGTGAACATTGGACTGCAACAGAAAATGCATCACAGTTACAGACAGTAGCTACTGTTAGCTGCACTCAGGCGGTGCGATCAGCCTGTTGGACAGGGAATGAAGATCTCCAGCGAACACTTCATTGCCTCGGATTATGTTGTTGGGGGTGGAAGGTTTGTCCAGAAGACCACTAATCAGCTGAAGCCTGATGCGGTTCCCTCGGTCTTCGACAGACAGACCGGCGCAGGCTCCAGTTAGTTAGCACCAGCCAGGTATCAACGTTAGCTCTCAGAACGATAGCCAGTTAGCCAGCACCAGCCAGGTATCAACGTTAGCTCCCGGAACGATAGCCAGTTAGCCAGCACCAGCCAGGTATCAACGTTAGCTCCCGGAACGATAGCCAGTTAGCCAGCACCAGCCAGGTATCAACGTTAGCTCCCGGAACGATAGCCAGTTAGTTACCACCAGCCAGGTATCAACGTTAGCTCCCGGAACGATAGCCAGTTAGCCGGGAGCTAACGTTGATACCTGGCTGGTGCTGGCTAACTGGCTATCGTTCCGGGAGCTAACGTTGATACCTGGCTGGTGCTAACTAACTGGCTATCGTTCCGGGAGCTAACGTTGATACCTGGCCTCTTATATTCTTATATGCAACAGGTGGATATCACTAAACACCAAAATCAAGAAACATTATAGCTAACTGCTAACGCTACTAGCTAAATTAGCTTCAGCTAGCAGGCATGCATAACGGTTAATATAATATTCTCTACCATGTAAAAACGAACACGGCACTACTCCACTGGCGTTTGCAATCGAAAGCATACATACAACATACAACATACAACATAATCGACATTATTGCCATGCAGTACTCACCAGTCTTAACTATGCAGAGAGACATGAGGTAGCTAGCTGCCAGGAAGCTGCCGCACAGGTGCATTCTGGGAGGCGGGGCACAAGTGCAGTGCAGTCTGGGTGATGAGACAATGACGACAGCATACGTTGAGCAGCATACGTTGATTGAACATTTATTAGATATTGGCATTTCAATCATTAAAATGCAACCACAAAACAATATTGATTCAATGACATGTTTTCAACATTAGTCAATTGCTTCATCGGTTAATGGGTGATTCACCATCAATCGTCGACCTTAACCAAAAATCAAGCATTTTGACCATAAATTAACATTGAATTAACACCTTTTGCTATCTGGGTTGTGTGTTGGACCTGCGGGAAGCTCGGACACATTTCTCGGGAATGTGAGTAGAGCTATCTATCCACGACAGGAGGCCCTCGAGGGGAGAACAGAGGAAGTGGGCGTGGGAAAAACCAAGGTCGGTATCAAGTACGGGGCCCACAGCCAGTAAGCTCCCCCTGTCTAGGACCCCCTCAGCACCAGAGCCAAGATGAGAGGCGGGACCCAGTATTGGGAAGTCAGACCGCCAGCGCTGAGTTGGGGGAAGAGGCGTTGTCCTATAGACAAAAGAGGGCGTTTGTAACAGCATTCTTTCAACACGAGGCAGTTCATCGCGATCTGATGAAGACACAGCTGGAGATCGGTCAAGCCGCACACGAGACGCGGAGAGTGGAGCAAGAATGGGCGAGAAAGTATGTACTGATAGATAATACAGCGATTGGGGTCTTGCTTCGGGCGTCGGAATTAGCCGCACACGAGACTCAGAGATTGGAACAAGAACTGGCAAGAAAGACTGCGCTACTAGAAGCGACAGCTATTGAGATCATGTTTCGGGCGTCGGTGTTAGGCAACCGTGACCGAGCAATGCCGTGTGCTTCGTCGTCTGGACAGGTAGCGGGCCCCTCTCAACACCAGGCTCAAGGAACTGTGACTGAACCAAATAGGTACGTGGCTTTCTCCCCAGGACAGGCTCAAGGGAACCATGGCGGACAGCAAGGACATGCTCTGGGCCCGATGTCCCCAGGGCCATCCGATCACAGGCGGGCGACCCACCGGGTCCCACAACCCAGGGGACACAGACAGGTTTGCTGGATCTGTGGACTGGAAGGTCATTTTCAAAGGTCATGTCTGCAGAGGCCACCGGCAGAATAAGAATATATGCAACTGATTAGGGTAAAGATGGAATAGATTGAATAATAAAATATGCTCCGGATTAGATTAGAATAAAAATAGAATAAAAAATAAATAGAGGGGTTAGGTGATTAGATTATGAATGGAAGTTACTAAAAATGGATGTATAATTAACTGACAAATGCATGAACTAATCAGACTAACAAGAAAATCTAATTATGTTAAACAGTTAATATTAGGTATTCAATATTAGACAGTGTGATGATGTGACACTGCGGAAGCTAGTGGTCGGTAAATTATCCATGCTTGGTCAATATTCAGATTGGTCAAAGGGTGGACTGCATGATTAAGAAATTAAAAAGACCCATAGTTGTTTCTAGTTTTTTTTTATAGTATTGATAGACGGATATTAACAGATGAGTAATCGGTATAGGTGTTTATTTTTATTTTTTGTAGAAATTCTCTTCTTGTGTGTTACGGGCAATTCCTGACTTAGGCCGGGAGCGTTCATTTTGTTTATTCATTTGATTTTCCCTTTTTTGTTTCTTAGTTAATACGGGGGTGCATAAGCCTCTAGGTAATAGGTTAAAAATGAGTTAAAAAGAAAAAAGAAAAGCTCACAAGTTTAGTTAATTTTTTCATTTATTGGTTTGGTATGGTTTTTCTTTGTATGTTTTGTTTTCTGTTTCTTTTCTTTCTATATATTTTTTCTTAGGGTACCTGGCAAGCTGGGAGTGATCTCGACACATCAGGACGGGGTAGTATATGTCTATAAAATGGACTGGGAACAAAGTGAATGGACATGAGCTGGTTCATGGATTTTTGTTCTCCGCCCATTAAACACCCGGTTCTAGGAGCTGGGGGTGTCGTGATTGGTGAAAGTGTTGGGAAGCATGATTCTCTGTACTTTGATAAGCTCAATAGGTTTGGTCGCTATTGGCCAAATTAGTCTTTGTGTAGGGTGTGAACATGTGAAATTGATGATTGGCTTGTGGGGGACTCCGTTGGCTTGGTGAAGGCTGGCGGAAAGTGTGGAAGGTGTGTGTTTAAGGCGGACTGTGATTTGTTGCCATACACCTAGGACTACTGGGAGAGTGGATGTGTCAGTGCTGACTGTCCGGGCCGGGGTGCAGCTGTCCAGGGACGAAGGTAACGATGTTTGAATGTCATTCCGCATCGAAGGGTGGTGGGGTTATACTGTTTTGATATAAAGAGAGCCATGTGAATTTTTCTGAATTTTGAATATTAAACGATCAAGAAGCCATAAAATATATAGAAATATGATTTGGAAAAGAAAGTTGTCAAAACTCAGACCAGTAAAGAGAGTCTGAGGGAGGAAAAGTATGGATTCTCAATCAATTGTTGTGGTAGAAGTGACCTGCACTGTCCCGAAGCGATATCTATATTCACTACAGGATACAAATGGGAGATTGGGGAACCGACATGCATCAGAGTGTGGTACGAAGCAGACCCAAGGATTCCATCAGTACTGGGGAACCAGACACTGGCTAGTGTCTACCCAGAGGTCCATGGGGAATCACAATACTGCAGGCCACAGAGAAGAACCAGGAGAAGCCTACCTCTCAGGCCTGGAGAGTTCCGGCCAACGCAGTGACCGGGTCTTGAGGCTTCAGAGGGGAACGAGAGGAACCAAACGACAGGCAATCAACGAGGAGACAGGCGGCTAGGCCTCAGCAACAACTCCGGCTGTCAACAGATGGGCTGCAAGGCCTTAACCATTGACCAGGGGGTCAACAAGCGAAAGGGGGGAGCTGCTATCGCCCCTATCAACGACCAGGCGGAGGGGGAGAGAAGCAAACCTCTTCCACAAATCCGAGGGTCAACGGGGGTTGAGCAGCCAGCGACGACCTCCTCACAGCTGTGACAGCAACAGAGAAATACAGCAGGGGGTCCTACCCCTATAGAGTTCAACACGAGACATGCGGTCTCGACAGAAGACGGGGTGTGATAGAAAGGCAATTTGCTTTCTAATTCCACCTCCCAGAGTGGGTGGTAGCATTCAGCAGTCGTGAACTGCACCAGCTCTGAGAAATAAGGAGGAGGCCAGGTCGATTTAGAAATCATTGACCCCCCTCCTCATTGTTCTAAGTCAGAATTTGACAAATCACAGTTGAAACCAATGGAAATTGATCTTGGTACGAAACAGCTTGTTAAAGACTGTACACGGGGCACAAATAACCAAAATGGACTGCTAATAAAGGTGTTATATTGTATAAATATACATAAGAAGGAGATTTAGAAAAAATTATGTACGGTTGAATTTTAGGATCTGAGTATGGCAAACCATATGTATTTTATCCAAGTATGATTTAAAATGTCTTAAGTATTATCCAGATAGTAGTGTGTAGAAGTTAGGATCTATGTTTGACATAATTAAGGATAGATAAACTATCCGAGTGTGGAAACTGTGGTATATTTTGAACATAGATCATCATAACGGGAGTTCAAATCAAACTAATGTGTAATAGTCTTATAGAAACAGTCAAAGTGGAACAATTGGCAATCAAATATAGTTCATAGAGTGTGTGTGTTTACCGAGACCTTGTGCTAGGTCATTTGCATATAGTGGCAGCTGAAGTAACAATATAGCGGTTGTTAAACGGGTTCGGTGGCTAATCAGGAAGGTAACCTACTTCCCCTTAGGGGGTTGTAAGAACAAAGGACAGGAAGCCCTAGCTAAACACATGTGTCTCCTAGTAGGAGACACATATGTGGCCACCTGGTCTGCTAAAAACTAAGTACATCTTCAAAGGTCTGGTAACCCATTTAGATTAGTTTGATATGAAATATAATTAGGCCTGTTTACATTGGGATAATAATTCTGAAGTCATATTAAACTGTGTAAAATCATATGATTAATGAAACTGTATAAAAGCATATTATTAAATGAACACTAGAGTATAAACTTAAGTCCCCTACAGAATAAGATTAGTTTTCACTTAAAGTGAAAATAGGCTTGATGATAAGAAATGTGTTTTAAGTATGATATCTCTGGGTTCATGTAATGAATGGTAATTCAAATATAGATATTATGAAATGAATAAATGCAATGTATTAGGTAGGTTGTTAGATGGTGGGTGCTCCTTGACTTAAACAAATGAAAGTATATAGTTGTCTGTGTAAGGACAGCCCCTGTTTGCATTCAAACATAGAGAGGCTGTGATTGGACAACCACAGCTGATGATGTCATCACACAGGGAAGCTAGGCCTTGGCTATAAGATCTGGGTGTGGTGACGAGAGGGGGACACTCTGAACCCAACTCACCAGGAGGAACCCACCCATCTACACAGAGGAGCGGCAGCAGGACAACAAAGGACAAAAGAACTTTTGGAGGGAAAAACAGAATCCTCTTTGTTATCAGCAGAGAACAAAGACACATCAACAACTATCATTCTTTAATCTACTTTATTAGTCTAATATTGAGGGCAAGCGGCATAGGGCTTTCGGTACCTCAATATTATAGCATTCTTTACTTTTAATTGAAACAGATACTTTTTTGTATAACTTTGTGGATTTAATAAACCACTCCGTTTGAAATAACCCTCTTCTCCTCCTGATTTCTCCTGCCTGCACCGCCGAGCGTAATAAGTATATCCCAGGGCTGTAAAGTTTTGAAACACAACGCAGAGCAGATCAGCGCCGGGTTCTGGTACAGAGCAGAACCGTTTTAGCTTGGGAATATACTTCATCAGCTACTACAGCTTGAGGTAACCTAATCCTATCCGAGCTAAAGACACACTTCTTCAATCATTATCTGAAATAAAAAGATTTAATAAAAATCTAACCCTAACTAACCTTACTTTCTTGTCCTAATATACTAACCTACATTGTAGCACTCAACACTTTGATGAATATTGTTACTCGGCTGATAGAGTTGTACCCTTCCTGCTGTCTTGTTGTACAAAACGGGTATGTCGCTTTGGATAAAAGCATCAGCTAAATTACTAAATGTAAAAAAAAATATATATATATCAGTGAACTTTGGTCTATTCCTCGCGTCGCGCAATATGCCAGGCACGATGGCAGTTGCGCTTTAGCACGTAGCACAAAGGCAAATTACATGATTCACACTTTTGAGCTGTCTTGCCATGACAGTGCCTGCACCTCAGTCGCCCTGTTGTTGTGCTCTCAGAGATGTAGATCGACCAGTGATCGCCGGTTTTAGCAGGTACAGCAGGCCCAGGCATGGGGGTGGCAAGAGACCCCACCTCTGCCAGCTACATGGCGAGTGTCTCCCTGAACGCCTTCTGGTGCATCGGCACAACTCCTCGACCTATTTCCAGGTTATTGTGGAGGAGGAAGGCGTTCACTATGGCAATATCCATGAAGTGAAAAAAAAAGGTCTTGTACCACTTTCGGGTCTTGTGGAGGACCTTATAATACACGATGAGGGCATCTGAAAGGTCGACTCCACCCATACACCTGTGTGGACAGAAAAAACACACCGTTGAGAAAGGTATACCAAAACATAAATATATCAAACATACAAATGATTACATTCAGATTCATTATTGTCACGTATTTTCAGTACCTTACAGCAAAGAAAGAGTGAAATTATATTTATTAGCATAGACTAAGAATAAAATAAGATAAAATATGACTAAAAATAAAGATGACTATATACAGTTCTAAAAACGTGCATTCACATATATAACTTGAATATATAGTACGTACCGGTTGTACTCCTTCACTGCTGGTGGAGCTGGGATGTCCTTCCTCTCCCACTGCCCATCTGGACCTTGGATCTTCCTCTGGATCGTCTCACCAGCATGGGCCGTGTGGAGCACATGTTGACAACCCTTGTGTCCTTCCACTGGACAAACAGAAGGGAGTCCTTGCGGATCCAACGAATGGTGCCACGGGGATCCTTGTTCTTCTTCTCCAGTCTATTTGTTGTGGTTTTGGGGAAACCAATCCTAGTTGTGCGTATGGTTCCACACGCCCAGATTATCATCGCAAGGAGGTCCCGGAACAGAGTGGGACAGCTTATAACCGGTGCCAAGCAATCGTGTGTCGATTAGATCCATCACCGAGTCATAGCTGAGCCCCATCCCAGTCCCTCCATGCAACTTTCCCTCATATACAAAGAAGTCCCAGGTATAACCATTCGTGGAGTCTGCCAGCACAAACAACTTATACCCCCATTTGACGGGTTTGTTCTTCATATATTGTTTGAGTGATATCTGGGCTCTGGAGGCTACCATTCGCTCCTCAATGGCAATTTCCTGGTCAGGGTGAAAGTTCCGCCTACATGCATCCCTCATCTCAACATATAGTGGTTTTATTTTGGACAGACGATCGAAGGCCGGTGTGCCTCTGGCCTGCACGTTTGCAGCATCGTCTGCCAAACTATTGAGATGAAGGGCCCTGCATATCTTGCGGAACTTTCTACCTGATCTTACCGTCGCGGGGAACGGCAAGCGGTACAGCTTGCCGCCTCGCCAGTAATCAGTGAGTGAAAAGCACTTCACCATACCCATGTAAATTAACATTGACAAGAACGAATACATGTCCTCCAAACTTATGTCAGCCCAGGGTTTAGAGGGTGTTGAGTGGTGTGTGGAACCATATGCATTTGTATTTTGAAGTATTGTCTTCAAAATGGAGTCAGTAAAAAAGAGCTGAAAGAGCTGCAGGGCCATGTACGCAGCTGTACGTATGACCCGGGTCCTGGTGGATTGGCAGGTCTGAAGGTCGGCTGTGGTGCAATGATGTCTGGATCACAGACATCATTCCACCTCCCTCCAGGCACGTCAGTTGACGTACCTGGTACCTGGCCTCTCGCTCTCACCAAACCTCTGCCTCTCCCTCGGCCTCGTGGCCTGGGCTGCCTCGCTCTCCCCAAACCTCTGCCTCTCGCTGAACCTCTCCCTCGGCCTTGTGGCCTGGGTTGCTCCAGCTCCGGCTCACTGTCAGTGTCTTTGAGTCCTGACTGCATGGCTGGCATCAAATCATCTTGCCTGGAAATAAAGTTAGTAAGTTAGTTAGTTTCCTTATTTTGTTCATTCCCATGAAGGATATGTCATAACACTTGCATCAATAACACTGAACAAAATTAGCCTACTGCATTCTGCTGTACATACCTGGTTCTCCCTTCCGCTCTCCCCAAACCTCTGCCTCTCGCTGAACCTCTCCCTCGGCCTCGTGGCCTGGGTTGTTCCAGCTCCTGCTCACTGTCAGTGTCTTCGAGTCCTGGCTGCATGGCTGGCATCAAATCATCTTGCCTGGAAATAAAATTAGTTAGTTAGTTTCCTTATTTTGTTCATTCCCATGAAGGAGATGTCATAACACTTGCATCAATAACACTGAACAAAATTTGCCTACTGCATTCTGCTGTACATATCTGCTTCTCCCTTCCGCTCTCCCCAAACCTCTGCCTCTCCTTCTGCCTCGTGGCCTGGGTTGTTCCAGCTCCCGCTCACTGTCTGGCTCTTCCAGTCTTGGCTCCCTCGCTCTCCCCAAACCTCTGCCTCTTGCTGAACTTCTCCCTCGGCCTCGTGGCCTGGGTTGCTCCAGCACCGGCTCAGTGTCTGGCTCTTCCAGTCCTGGCTGCATGGCTAGCATCAAGTCATCTTGCCTGGAAATAAAGTTAGTTAGTGTTGAGAGCCGACGGGTTGTCTCTTATCTATCTCAGATCACCTACTCGAGATAGAACCCTGTGGCTGCCCGATATCCCCCAGCGAGGTGCTAAACTCGCTAAGTTCTCGGGTCAATTACTATTCCTAATCACGCTTACTTCATAGTCACTAGTTAGTTATATCCAGTTGATATGAAATATAAGTGTAATAAACCGAATGTATGTCTGGGAGAACTCTTTTGCCTATAATAATAATATTTATATTATCACCGTCACCATCACCGCCATTATCATCATTTTTTAGGAAATGCCTGTAATGCTAATCATTTGTAAGCCTGATGATATTACTCATTGCCTATAATAATAGTAATTATATTATCACCATCACCGTCACCACCATTATCATAATTTTTTAGGAAAGGCCTCTAATGCTAATCATTTGAAAGCCTGATGATATTACTTTGCCTACAACAATAGTAATTATATTATCACCATCACCGTCACCACCATTATCATAATTTTTTAGGAAAGGCCTGTAATGCTAATTATTTGAAAGCCTGATGATATTACTACTCTTTTAATAAGTATTACTACTGCCAATAGTGTAATATTAGCGCAATAACACTTAATAATCATTTGCAAGCCCCAGTACCTCTTATTCGACAGGTCCATCAATCCGTGGCCCGATCGTCCGGCCCTGCAGTGGCTAGACTCTCAGTTTCCCACAAATCCAATGGAGCCCGTCGAACACAGAGATACCGGTGCCCGCAAACAACAAACAGTGCCATATATATATATATATATATATATATATATATATATATATATGGCACTGTTATTATATATATATACAATATCCTTTATATAACTTTATATCCTTTATATAACTTTAGCTGAAAAGCAGTAACCAGCAATTGATTCAATCTGCATGGCTTCCAGAATAGAGCTATACCGATTTACCTCAGATGAGAGCAGGGCGAGGCCAGCGTTGTGGTACATTGTGATAGAAAGCAGTCCACGAATTCAATAAGTATTTCAACAACGTTTTTTTAATTAGAAAAAGTAAGTTACAAAGATTCTGTCTTGAAAATTTCCAATCCAGTTAAAATAAGTATAAAACAAAACATCTCTCTCTTAGCATAGCAAAAACTCTCTTTGTCGCTATCATTTTAAAAGATTTAGAGCATCTAAAAAAACAGAGCTTTGTCATAGGGACTCCAATCTGAAAAATTGCCAGGCCATGCCCCATACACCGCTCGACATTGCCTGGCTCTATAAAAACTCTTCAAAGTGGAAAAGTCTAAAATCTGACTGGGATCAAGCGAGCTGGCCTTTATATACAGGTTCTGCATCATATCAAGACCTCTTACTATTGGTCTAAATACAGTGATGTCATAGTGATGTCATTCTACCAGCCAATCAACACATAACACATAAAAATGACCACTCCTCCCTTTTCCAGCCGTTACTGTAACTTGAGAAAGTAATAGATTTCTTATGGCTGGGGAAAGTCCCTAGGATTCCATCTGCCTCAGCACGGGTCCCGGCCTTTCAATTGGAGTAGCCTGTACGCCTATATATATATATATATATATATATATATATATATCTGTATATATACAGATATATACAGATATATATATATATATATATACATGTACAATACAGACATATACCATATACATATATTTAAGCATTGGTTGATATGTTTTTACACATCATACATGTGTTCTCCCTCTGCCGCAGGACTGCAAAGGGTTAACTCTGCAGGCAGCGATTCTCTGTCAAGGTCACATTCCTGGCTTCACAGAACAGTAAGAGAAGAGGCCTCTTCTCTTTCCATTCTCCAGGACTACACAATATATTGTAGTCTTACACAAGTTATTGTTTTTAGAGTCTATAGTTATAGTTTTACACAAGTAGGAGGAAGAATACAAAGACATTCTTCATAATTACTGACGCTTATGTCATCTCTTAACATATGCTTAGATTTAAAACAGATATATATAATAAACATATGCTTAATCCTTTATATCTTACAAGTGACAGGGAGAACAGGATGTCATAATAAAAAGTGTCACTAGTTGTTTGTGGCACTTCAACACCGCCTCTGTCATCCTGGTCGGTCACTTTCCACTGTCTTAATAGCGTCTGTACGGGGGGACGAGATGGCAATTGCGGGGTCATGTGGCTGTGACTCTCCACACCCCCTTTGTCATCTTGGTTCCCTGGTACCCTGGCTGGACGGCCCGACAGGATAGGGGCCACGTCGTTGCTTGGTAGCCGGCGGGAAGACTTGCATCTGTTGTTCCCTGGCTGGACGGCCCGACAGGATAGGGGCCACGTCGCCACTTGGTATCCGGCGGGAAGACTTGCATCTGTTGTTCCCGGCCAATGCACCCAGTTGTTGTCGTCTGAAGAACACAATGTCATAGTTCTATGGTCACCCCCTCTGACCTCTTGGATCTCTGCCGTAGTTTGAGGTAGGTTCAATTGTCACTTCTCGGGCGACCACGGATCCCCGAGAATTGTAGCAGCAGTCCTCTATTGAAGCGTGGTTGGCCTGGTCATGTGACCCTGTCCGTAGGTCACGCAGGACATCACAGATACAGTCCACAGAGGACTAATTTCTTTTCTATCTTTCAGGCCCATTCTGGGCTCTCGTCGCCCTGTATCTTGGGTCCAGGCCGATGTCTCCCTGTCTCCATGTCACAGGATATGCGGGCATAATATCCCCTGTTTCATCGCCTGCCCATTCTCCTTCACCTTCGTCGGAGCCGTCCTCCAATCCTGAGCTCCAGGTCGAGCCCGAGAGTGACTCCAAGGTGTTGCCTTTCAGAGAAAGCCCCTTGCTGATAAGTCTCTGTTTGGCCAGTTTCACTTAGACCCTTTGAACCTCCCTTACCAGGGCCCAGTTCCAGGCTAGGTCCCTTTCCACCCCTAGGCTTTACCATCCAGACTCCTCTGGACCGACAAGCCTTAGCTTTCTGCTTCCCGCCATTTTCTTTTCAAAAACACTGATCACAGAAACACTACTCGCTTACTAACTCATTCGGTTTCAGCTTATAGTGGCCTGACTGTACATTGAGCCGAACGCGGTGGCCATTACCATGGTCTTACTGCCATATGCGATCCGACCGGCAGGTGACCCAGTCGATGGTTGTTGGCCACCCAGGTAAGAACCGACGGTCTGATCCCCACCCCACTTTGCTTTGGGTATGGAAACTTTGACCGTTTTCACCCGCCTTGCCTGTTCACAGAGGTGCCCGTGCACCTCTGCTAGGTGTGGACTGTCATCCACGTACCACGTGTTGCCCCCACACTTACGTGCGACACACACGCCGACTAGACGGTACCACGGTGGTATGTTGATTCATACCTCATCAGACACGAGGGCCATACAGTATCTCCCCAGCACTATAGAACATATTTTAACGTGCCCTCGGAACTTCGCAGTCCCACCGCCGCCTGTTAGAGCCTAAGGTTCGGGGTGCCTACCCCCTCCTTAAGCTCTCTCGTTCCGAGGTCTAGGAGGTTCGCCCCTTGGGTACTGAACTCTCTCCCTAGATCTTGACCTAGATGAGGACCTTGAGGATGCTCTGGAGATTGACATATCCCGGTCTTCCTCCATTTCTGAGTTCTGATCTGGATCAGTATACTCCTGTTTGCTACTTGCTGCATCGTCCACCGACTCCGGGGGACAGCCCCCCGTTTAAGAATGCTCCTGTTAGCACTGGCTAGTTAGCCTGCTATTAGCTCCTGTTAGCAATGGCTAGTTAGCCTGCTATTAGCTCCTGTTAGCAATGGCTAGTTAGCCTGCTATTTAGCTCCTGTTAGCAATGGCTAGTTAGCCTGCTGTCATCATCTGTTAGCACTGGCTAGTTAGCCTGCCGTTATCATCTGTTAGCACTGGCTCGTTAGCCTGCTTTCATCATCTGTTAGCACTGGCTCGTTAGCCTGCTGTCATCATCTGTTAGCACTGGCTCGTTAGCCTGCTGTCATCATCTGTTAGCACTGGCTCGTTAGCCTGCTGTCATCATCTGTTAGCACTGACTAGTTAGCTTGCCGTTATCATCTGTTAGCACTGGCTCGTTAGCCTGCTGTTATCATCTGTTAGCACTGGCTAGTTAGCCTACTGTAGACTCGTAGAATTTTCTACTTAAGTTTTGACTCTAAGTAAGTGTTACGAAGGATCAGATTAAACCGAATATATATATTTATTACTTGATATATATTGCATAGTATTTGTATATCGTCTGATATCCCTTGTGTATTCTTTGTACATATACACGGAATATCCCTTTTACCTAGTACAGACCATAATATTTCGTTCTCCTATTGGATAGCAATCCACTAGGCGCCACTGCCATACCCCCAATGTCTAGTTCAAAGTCACCGCCGAGGCTTGCCTGAACATGCCCGGTTCTGCGCAAGAATACGAGACAGGAATAAGGCTGGTACTAGATTATTCACCGTACATATAAATACGTCGCAGGTGGATACAGCAGCACTTAGCCTAAAGTCAAGTTAACCTAGAAACGTGTTACCCTCAAACGTAAAAGCCTTCATCACGAGTCAACGACCAAGTGAAGTGAGCAACCGTGCGTCTAAATAGAGCACTTATGACCGCGTGCGAATAGGATAGTAAAGTGTCAGAGCTTAGTGGAATAACGTCAAGTTCGACCTAGTTAATGTGAAGTACCGCGCACCGGAGAATCTACACCGGTGAATGCAGAGCCCTTTTCCGGCTGGATTATTATTATATTGCTTTGGTCCTGTGGCTGTTGGAGCGGAGGAGAATCGTCTACACCCACTACTGTGTGGGATTTACCCGTGAGGAACATCACTCGAGCCCGTCTCTGGGAGAGGCTGGCCGGCTTTCACCTATGCTGCACGCATACTTGGATTACAGCTGCTGCTTTCGTCTGCCGATCAAGGGAGTAATGTACCGACTCCCGTAGCTGGAGCTTATTGATTCCCCGTTGATCCAGAGTTTGCATTCGAACATTTCCTCCCCCTGCTGGCCTACAACCGGAGGGACCCTACTAGTATCTCCCGCTGCCCTACTAGTGTACCATAGATATAATTCCTAAGATACAGGTGGTATTCATTATCTCCTGCGTAATATGATAATGGACTTACGTTATTGATTTACTCACGCACATTCTTCGCCTTATAAGCGCGACTCTACGTAAAGTATTGTAATATACTATCATTGCTGCTAATAAATATTATTATAACCAAGATTTGTGTGGAACCGTGTCATTGTGGAGGTGTTCATATCATATACCTGTGTACTGTATGGCCAGTAGTAATGTACATAAGACAGTAGTGGTTTAATGATACCATACTTATTTAATACAGTCAGGGAATTGTACCCCTCAGTTACAGTAAGCATTATGTTACTTCAAGTTTAAGTGACTTTAAGGCTCCCTAGGCCTTTGACTTTAAGGCTCCCTAGGCCTTGGACTTTAAGGCTCCCTAGGCCTTGGACTTTAAGGCTCCCTAGGCCTCCTAGTCGCAAGTCGTTTTCTACTTAAGTTTTGACTAAGTAAGCATTATTGTAACTGAGGGGTACAATTCCCTGACTGTATTACTAGATATGATACTTACTACCACTACCTTTGTACTTAATATTCGGCCACCCAGTACACGGCATAAATATATTATCATAAACACTCTCACGTAGATGAAACGGATCCAACACAAATGTACGAAGTCGAAGTATGCGTTTATTACTACACAGCAATGGTGTGTAGAGCAAGCACTTAATCACTTAATTACATTTATGAATTGAAATAGTATGCAAATTTATGGCAAAGAGTATTCGTCGGTATATCAATAGAGAATGTCCAATCTCTGATGGCGCAGGTGGTAAATATACGACCTGGAATAGTTAAGGAATAACAGCAATGATACTTTAATGATTATATACTAGATACACTAAGGGGGGGTTAATCCGGTCGCTTGTAAGCCGACAGGAGTAGGAGGGGGGGGGGGGTAGAATCCGGCTGCCTCGTCCGGCCAAGGGTATCCCAGGTGAACCCACTGTAGTGCCGTTCAATGCGCCGGCGATCCTTGGACCACAGATGAAAGCAGGTGGACTCTTTGTGGGCCGGCTCTCTCCGGTCCACGGGGGAGAGACGTGAAGCGACCTCGTCTTGCAGAGCGTCTCCTCACCTTGCGTCCTCTCCAGGGGGGGGGGTTCCAACACACGGCAGTGTCGGGGGTCTTTATCCATGGAATAATCAAAGTATACAAAGCATAATCCGTGCCTGGGAAGGCGGGCTGTCGTCGGTAGAATAATCCGGTATACAGGTCCACTCGCTCGTCGGCTCTGGGGCTCCTCGGGTACAGCTTCACGTGGGGTCAACCACCCTGGGTAAGCAGCCAGTTCTCTGCCCGAAACGATGGGGTACTGACTACGGTAGTATTCTCACCGCACGAAGCACTATATATTAACAGACTATTATTAGCTTAATAGACTACGTCCAACTCGACGATATAGTGCCAAATATGACTATTCAAATATTAATATACACGATGTCTCAATACCGATGGTAGGCGAACTTGGCCTTACTCCCACACGTGGCGTCGTGGGGAGGCTTTACGTCTGTGACTCTATTGGAGGGTAAGAAACTGGACTGAAAAGAAAGTCCTACTTTAGTAGCGCAGTATATATACGCACTATGAACAAATAGTCCCATTAGTGGTGCGGTAGCCAGATTCCTACGCGGAACTAGGACTTGTTCGTACATGTGGAGCGGTACGTTTGAACTGGGTCTGAGGGGTATGGCAGCCTGGCACCAAGGTCTCGACCAATAGTAGAATGGAGACTATTATGGGATGTTCAGTAGGCTAGAATGGATATTCAATGCATATTGTACAAGGAATATACAAGGGATATCAGGGAATATTAGAGAATATACAAATACAATTAAATATATATATATAAATAAATATATATATTCGGTTTAATCTGGCCCTTCACAACAGCCACCCCCTGATTGGTCCCAGACCTAATCAGTTAAACAGAGACAGATTAATCGCGTTGTCTATTTACACATAAGGGTTTGCTGTAGGGGTCAGTCAACTTCACAAAGTCATAGGGTTGTAGGGTCATGGTCATCATCGATTGTGTCTGGGAGTCGAGGCAGTTCTATGCGCCTCGCCACGGGACGGGTGTAAGTGCGACCCTGGACGAGCACTTCAGCTGCTCGGACCTTGCCGTCGGCACCGGTGATCACTTTGCTTACGCGGCCGGCCGGCCACATAGCTCTGGGCAGTGATTGATCAATAATCATGACGACTGTTCCTTCTGTCAAATTGTTTCTCTCCTTTACCCACTTCTGGCGGGTCTGTAGAGACGGTAGGTAGTGCAGTAGGAAACTGTTCCAAAACTTGTCGGCTAATACTTGGCTGTACCGCCACATTCGTCGGCCGTTCGCTTCTTCAGGCCGGTACATTTTCTGGGGTAATGCAGGATCTAGCCGCCCCATCAGGAGTGTGTTGGGGGTAACTGGGTCGATATCCGCCACATCACTGGAGACATATCCGAGGGGCTTCGAGTTAAGTACTCCCTCAATCTCCGTGAGGACTGTCATTAGGACTTCTTCCGCCACAGTCTGGGCCCCAAGTACTGCGTACAGGGCTGTCTTTATGGAGCGCACTTCTCGTTCCCAAGTGCCACCGAAGTGGGGTGCGTTTGGGGGGTTGAATTGGAAATCAACCTGTGCTGGAGCGAGGTGGGTCTTAAGTTCTGGGCCCATAGCTTGGAAGCTCTCTCTCAGCTCTCTTTCGCCGCCTTTGAAGTTTGTCCCATGATCGGACAATAGGGTAGACGGTCTTCCTTTCCGTGATGTGAATCTTCGGAAGGCCATAAGGAATGAGTCTGTGCTCATGGTCGGGAGAAGCTCGATGTGTATCGCTCTGGTGGTCATGCATTTGAATACAATACCCCACCGCTTCTCGGTTCCTCTTCCTTTCTTTATGTGCAGCGGGCCTAAGCAGTCCATACCCGTTGAGTGGAATGGCTTGTCACCGATTCGGAGGCGACATGGAGGAAGGTCAGCCATCCTTGGTATGCTGGGCTGCGCGCGCCACTTGCGGCAGTCTAGACATGTTCGCTGGAAGCGTCGTACCGCCTCTCTTCCTTGTAGGATCCAGTAACGACGTCTGATTTCCGCGAAGACTCTTTCTGCTCCTGCGTGATGTACATCCTCATCGTATTTCTTTATAATCAGCTCTGTGACCTTGTGTCGGCTGTTCAATACGATCGGGTATTTAATGTCATCCGGTAGATTGGGGGCTCTGCGTAGGCGACCACCCACTCTGATGAGGGTATGAGCGTCGCTCTCGGGGGCCAGGTGAATTAATCTGCTGTCGGATGGGACGGGCTTTCCTCCCTGTAGACAGGCCAATTCATCGGGGAACGAGTCTCTCTGGGCTTGCTGCAGTAGAAGCAACTCTGCTTCCTCGTAGTTAGCTGCTGACATATCAGCGGGGGACTTGCACTCTGGGTGGTACCGCAGGAATGTTCTTTGTTGTGCACTCTCTATGGACGTGCAATCGTCTATGTTAGGGTCGGTGGAGGCTACGGTGCTCAATCCACAGAACACAGACTTCTTATTTTCCACCTCCTCTGGACTTGCTTCCCTCGGGATAGGCATGGGCCACTGTCCTTCCGGGAGTCTTAGGAATGCGGGGCCGTCACTGTAGACATTGCGACGGGTGAGGTCATCCAGGGGCATCCCCCGGGTGATGACGTCAGCTGGGTTCTGTTTTGTATCAACGTAGCGCCACTCTGTTTCTCCGGTTAACTCTTCGGTTAAGTCTTGAATCTCGGTGACTCTGACTCCCACGAAGACTTTGTACTTGCATGAGTCCGATTTGATCCAGGCGAGTACCGTCGTGGAATCTGACCACAGGATTGTTCTAGACACCGGTATGGTGAGCTCACGTTGGATGAGCGTGGCTAGGTGCGCTCCGGCTAGGGCTGCGCAGAGCTCTAGACGTGGGATAGATTGTTGCTTGCTTGGGGCTATTCTCGAGCGGGCGAGGACAAATGCTGTGTAGATCTCTCCCCCCTGGTCTTGGGCCCGCAAGTAGGCTACTGATCCGTATGCGACCTCTGAGGCGTCACTGAAGACGTGTAAGTCCATTTTACATGTCTCTGGCCTCACCGTGGGTGGGAAGTAGCTTCGGCGCATATTAACGCCTGGGAGTGAGTGGAGCTCCATCTCCCACTCTCTCCAGGTGGATGCAAGGTGTGCGGGAATGGGGTCGTCCCAGCCCTGGTCCTTGTCCCACAATGCTCGTACAATCATTTTTGCCCTGGTGGTGTATGGTAGAATACATCCTAGCGGGTCATATTGTCGGGCGAGTGTTGTGTACACACTCCGTCTGGTGGTCGGCGCCGCCGCCGGCCTTCCCTGCTCCGTAGTCAGGGGCTTGTGTCTGTAGTGAAGCGAATCTGTTTTGAATCGCCACACCAATCCCAGGGTCATCTCCTGGGCTTCTCCCGGGATTGTAGCCATCCAGGTCTCGCTGCTGGCTGCCTTGTCCTCGGAGGAGAGGCTGCGCAGTACTTGCGGATCGCTGCTGGCCCACTGCCTGAGATCAAAGCCGCCTTTGATCAATGAGGCGCGGAGTTTAATCAGGAGAGCCTCGGCTTCTTCTTGGGTTGAAAGGCTTTGTAGACAGTTGTCTACGTAGAAGCTGTTCTTTACGCTGTGTCGGACCTCTTCGTCCGCTGCTGGGTCCTCTGCTACATGTTTCTGTAGTGCAAATGTAGCACAGCAGGGGCTGCACGTCGTTCCGAAGGGGAGGACTTCCCATTGGTAGATGGCTGGGTGCTCATCTCCTGGCTTCTCTCTCCATAGGAACCGTAACAGGGGCTTGTCCGCCTCTACTAATCTCACCTGCAGGAACATTCCTTTAATGTCCCCGCTGATGGCCACCTTTTCCTGGCGGAAGCGGAGTAGAACGCCGAGTAGGGAGGGGCCGAGTGTGGGACCGGGCAGTAACTCTTTATTTAGATTTTGGGATCCGATCTGGTAGCTGCAGTTAAATACTATGCGGTCTTTACCGTTGTGATGGACCTTGTGGTGGGGCACGTACCACGATTCAGTGGTCTGGTCAGCCTCTTTGATGTCCATCTTTGTGACGTGTCCCGCTGTGATGAGCTTCTCAATCTCAGCGCGGTATACACTCTCTTGGGCGGATTTCTTGGCTAAGCGCCGCTCCGTGTTCAGCAGGTACCGTTCTGTGGCGTCTGTCTTGGCGTGGAAAGTAGGCATTCCTTCTCGCCGCAGGAGTGGCGTGGCGTATCTCAACACGCCGTTGACCGGGACTCTCTTGGTCCCTGTCTCGAGGAGGTGAATGGCGTAAATGTCATCTTTAGAGCGAATGTCTTTCTTTCCGTTCTTAAAGGGCATTTGTTCCAAGGTCCATAGCCGCTCTACGTGTTGCAGGAGTGCGGTTTCTCCCTCTGTGACTCGGGAGTGGAGACATCTAGTGGCTGTACTTCGGTTGAGAGATTTGGCGAGCGGGCCTTGGAGAGTCCATCCCAAACGGGTCTCGACTGCTGCAGGACAGCCTCGGGGTCCGGTATGAACCCGGTCAATCGGGACAATGAGGTCTGCATGGTCGGAGCCTATCAACAGGGTCGGCATAGCATTGTCTATGAGCGGGATCGGTAACTTGCGCAGATGTGCATATTTCTCCATCAGCTTGGCGACG
Organism: Notolepis coatsorum; assembly: GCF_963971535.1. Taxonomy (NCBI): domain Eukaryota; kingdom Metazoa; phylum Chordata; class Actinopteri; order Aulopiformes; family Paralepididae; genus Notolepis; species Notolepis coatsorum. The sequence goes on from NC_140168.1 coordinate 161,863,405, forward strand.
GGGTATGTGTACCGCGACAGTCCTATTTCTTGGCTGGTGAAAGCGTCTGTAATCTGGTACCGTCGCTCAGGCTGGCCGCTTGCTGCGATAGAGAATGAGACATTCTCGCCCTTTATCGTCTTCAAATCTCGTCTTATTGTCCGAATTGTCATTTGGGTTTCGCTTCCCCGCAGCCCTAGCTGGGCCGCAGCGGAGGCGAGTAGCAGGGTCTTCTCTGACCCGTCATCGAGGACGGCGTAAGTGTCCAGGACTTTATTCTGGTAGCTTAGTGTCACACGCACTACTTTTAGGAGTACTCGGGCTCCACTGCTGCTGGCGGGATCGATGTACATGACGCTCGCTTTGCGGCTGGATGGTGCAGGTGAAGGGCGCCGTCTGTTACTGTCGTGAAGTATGTCCAGATGGGCTCCATCGCACTTGGTGCACCTTTTCTTTAGGCGGCATTCGGCTGCCATGTGTGAGCGCGCACTGCGAAAACAGCGCTTGTTGGACTTTATCCATTGACCTGCTTCCTCCGCGTTCAGCTTGGGGAAGGAGTCACATTGCGCTAGCCAGTGTTCTTTCTCACAGTAGGGGCACACTATCTTCCACTTCTCCGTTCTGGAGGGGGTACTGTGGCTCCTGCTGCTCGGTACTGACTACGATTGGTGCATCACAGTCACCGATCTTCTTCCATCATTTAGTCGTCTGGTTCCTTCTCTGGAGCCAGGGGTGCTCCGTCCGAATGTATCTAGCCGTAGGCTGCTGACTTCTCTCGCCAGGAAGTCTGCTAGATCGAGGAGGTTCGGTTCGGGGCCATTCGGGTCTCTGTGGTCCCTCTGCCGCCTAAAGCGCTCCTGACGAGCGGGCGGCAGCTTCTCCAGAATCCTTTCCACATTTGAGTTGGCGTAAAGTTCATGCCTCCCCTTCTCTCTTTGCGCTCCCAACATCCCTACCAGGGACTGCACTCTGATGGACAGGTCGTCCAGTGCTCGATTGTCTATTGCTGGGGGTAAGCGGTCGATGTGTCGGATCTCCTGGATCACGTAATCCCATATGCGCCCATACCTCTGGTCCAATGCTACCAGCGCTGCTGTGTATGGGGTGGTGGAAGTCGCGTAGGCGAGCGCTATATTATGTGCGCGGGGTACCTTTAAGTGCTTCAGTAGGATGGCGTATTTGTGGCGTTCATCCAATACATCCACCAACATGGTCTCCAGACACATGCGGAGTTCTGTATACTGGGCCCGGTTCTCTTGGGTGAAGTCGGGTACCATAGGCGTGCCAATGTATGACGCTGACTGTGGATACATCGGCGAGCGTTGGGGGAGAGGCCTCCTAGGCGAGTCTCCTCCCGCTCCTTGGTATGGGCTGGTACCGGCAGTGTACCATGGCCCGCTTGTCCAGGTGCTGTTCCTCGGTGCGGGTCGTGCGTCGTGCTCACCCGTGTATAGAGTCGGGGGTCTGTAGCGCAGCTCCGCGGGAGTATAGCCTGGGCTGTACCGGACCTCCTGGTCCGGTAGAGTACTGTGCTGTCTTCGGGCGTGGTTCTCCTCCTCTTCCTCTTCGTCTTCAGTTAGGTCATCCAGTGCTTGTAGTCTCTGGTTTAGCCTCTCCACAGGATATGCTGCTCCTTCCCGGTTGCTAGGTCTCGCTTGGACCGGTGGGGGGAGGTGGTCTGTGGGGGGTATAGACCTCGTCTGTTGGTCAAGTTCAGGGTTGTTTACTCGGCTAGGGGATGCCGCCCTGGAGGTGTGTCTAGACGAGTTCCTGGAGCCTCTGGCGGAGGGAGAGGGTGTTGTCCATCTGATCAGCTGTTCTATTAGTTGCGACTGCTGTCTGTCGCGCGCTGCGTCCCGTTGAGCACCGGCTCGTTCTCGGGCCACATTCTCTTCCATCTGAATGCGTCTTATTTCTAGACGTCTCTGCTCGTGTTCGCTTCGCTGCTGGATCTGCAGTCGGTCGCGTTCAGCAGCGGCGTTCAGGCTGATGAGGAAGGCCTGCTGTAGGGTCCTCTCTGCCTCGCTGGGAGAAGGCGGTTGTATAGGGGAGCCTTCCCTCGGGGTACTCCTTGCGGAGCCTTGGAGCTCTATCTCCACGGTGCTCTCCCCGTCTTCTTCCGTGCCGAGTTCTCTCTCGGTAGCGTTGTATTCCTCCCGGGACTCATCGGGGACTACTTCTTCAGTACTGGCGGGGTGTGAAGTCATGTCTGGTTCCCACTGGTCCCCACCGTGAACTTGGTCAGTTACATTAGAGCCCGTAGGGGCCTCTATGGTCGGGGTAGTCTGGGCGTTGGGGTTAGACATACTTTTACTTTCTAGTTTTACCGCGTTTACTGTTAGTAGAAGACTAGGTTGTTGACTGACAGCGTAAGCCTCTAAGTACTGAGGGAGCCGTCGTTCGCGCTGCGGGCGTTGGTTAGGAGGATCGTTTCGTGGAGTGTTCATCATAGGCCATTTCAATATTAATAACACTATATTAATATTACACTGATTACCCTCCGGCTCGAAGGACCAATTGTAACTGAGGGGTACAATTCCCTGACTGTATTACTAGATATGATACTTACTACCACTACCTTTGTACTTAATATTCGGCCACCCAGTACACGGCATAAATATATTATCATAAACACTCTCACGTAGATGAAACGGATCCAACACAAATGTACGAAGTCGAAGTATGCGTTTATTACTACACAGCAATGGTGTGTAGAGCAAGCACTTAATCACTTAATTACATTTATGAATTGAAATAGTATGCACTTTTATGGCAAAGAGTATTCGTCGGTATATCAATAGAGAATGTCCAATCTCTGATGGCGCAGGTGGTAAATATACGACCTGGAATAGTTAAGGAATAACAGCAATGATACTTTAATGATTATATACTAGATACACTAAGGGGGGGTTAATCCGGTCGCTTGTAAGCCGACAGGAGTAGGAGGGGGGGGGGGGGTAGAATCCGGCTGCCTCGTCCGGCCAAGGGTATCCCAGGTGAACCCACTGTAGTGCCGTTCAATGCGCCGGCGATCCTTGGACCACAGATGAAAGCAGGTGGACTCTTTGTGGGCCGGCTCTCTCCGGTCCACGGGGGAGAGACGTGAAGCGACCTCGTCTTGCAGAGCGTCTCCTCACCTTGCGTCCTCTCCAGGGGGGGGGGGTTCCAACACACGGCAGTGTCGGGGGTCTTTATCCATGGAATAATCAAAGTATACAAAGCATAATCCGTGCCTGGGAAGGCGGGCTGTCGTCGGTAGAATAATCCGGTATACAGGTCCACTCGCTCGTCGGCTCTGGGGCTCCTCGGGTACAGCTTCACGTGGGGTCAACCACCCTGGGTAAGCAGCCAGTTCTCTGCCCGAAACGATGGGGTACTGACTACGGTAGTATTCTCACTGCACGAAGCACTATATATTAACAGACTATTATTAGCTTAATAGACTACGTCCAACTCGACGATATAGTGCCAAATATGACTATTCAAATATTAATATACACGATGTCTCAATACCGATGGTAGGCGAACTTGGCCTTACTCCCACACGTGGCGTCGCGGGGAGGCTTTACGTCTGTGACTCTATTGGAGGGTAAGAAACTGGACTGAAAAGAAAGTCCTACTTTAGTAGCGCAGTATATATACGCACTATGAACAAATAGTCCCATTAGTGGTGCGGTAGCCAGATTCCTACGCGGAACTAGGACTTGTTCGTACATGTGGAGCGGTACGTTTGAACTGGGTCTGAGGGGTATGGCAGCCTGGCACCAAGGTCTCGACCAATAGTAGAATGGAGACTATTATGGGATGTTCAGTAGGCTAGAATGGATATTCAATGCATATTGTACAAGGAATATACAAGGGATATCAGGGAATATTAGAGAATATACAAATACAATTAAATATATATATATAAATAAATATATATATTCGGTTTAATCTGGCCCTTCACAACAATTATGTTACTTCAAGTTCAAGTGACTTTAAGGCTCCCTAGGCCTTGGACTTTAAGGCTCCCTAGGCCTGCTAGTCCCAAGTAGTTTTCAGTTTTGACTCCAAGTAAGCATTATGTTACTTCAAGTTCAAGTGACTGTAAGGCTCCCTAGGCCTGCTAAACTCTAAGTATGCATTATGTTACTTCAAGTTTAAGTGACTTTAAGGCTCCCTAGGCCTTGTACTTTAAGGCTCCCTAGGCTTGTTAGTCGCAAGTAGTACGTTTTGACTCTAAGTAAGCATTATGTTACTTCAAGTTCAAGTGACTTTAAGGCTCCCTAGGCCTTTGACTTTAAGGCTCCCTAGGCCTTTGACTTTAAGGCTCCCTAGGCCTTCTAAACTCTAAGTAAGCATTATTTTACTCCAGAGGCACCTGACAGCAGTCATTTCGGTTCATATTCTTTCGGCTGTTGATACCTATTCAATTAGTATAAAGCCCAACTCACGGATGTTCTAAGCCCCAGAACCTCCGATCCGTTTTGACAGACCTATAAACCAGTGATTTGAGCTAGCGTCTCATGTGCCAGCTCCTCTTGAGCTAGCATCTTCTGTGCTAGCTTCTCTTGAGCTAGCATCTGTTGAGCTAGCGTCTCATGGGCTAGCTTCTCATGAGCTAGCGTCTGCTGTTAGCTCCGGTTTGGTAGCCGGCTGTTAGCTTCTGTTAGCTCTGGCTTGGTAGCCAGCTGTTAGCTCCTGTCTGGCTAGGGCCAGTTCACTTCCAGTTAGCTCTGGCTTGGTAGCCAGCTGTTAGCTTCTATTAGCTCTGGCTTGGTAGCCGGCTGTTAGCTCCTGTCTGGCTAGGGCCAGTTCACGTCCAGTTAGCTCTGGCTTGGTAGCCGGCTGTTAGCTTCTGTTAGCTCTGGCTTGGTAGCCGGTTGTTAGCTTCTGTTAGCTCTGGCTTGGTAGCCGGCTGTTAGCTTCTGTTAGCTCTGGCTTGGTAGCCGGTTGTTAGCTCCTGTCTGGCTAGGGCCAGTTCACTTCCAGTTAGCTCTGGCTTGGTAGCCGGCTATTAGCTCCTGTCTGGCTAGGGCCAGTTCACTTCCAGTTAGCTCTGGCTTGGTAGCCGGCTGTTAGCTTCTATTAGCTCTGGCTTGGTAGCTGGCTGTTAGCTCATGTCTGGCTAGGGCCAGTTCACTTCCAGTTAGCTCTGGCTTGGTAGCCGGCTGTTAGCTTCTGTTAGCTCTGGCTTGGTAGCCGGTTGTTAGCTTCTGTTAGCTCTGGCTTGGTAGCCGGCTGTTAGCTTCTGTTAGCTCTGGCTTGGTAGCCGGCTTTTAGCTCCTGTCTGGCTAGGGCCAGTTCACTTCCAGTTAGCTCTGGCTTGGTAGCCGGCTGTTAGCTCCTGTCTGGCTAGGGCCAGTTCACTTCCAGTTAGCTCTGGCTTGGTAGCCGGCTGTTAGCTTCTATTAGCTCTGGCTTGGTAGCTGGCTGTTAGCTCATGTCTGGCTAGGGCCAGTTCACTTCCAGTTAGCTCTGGCTTGGTAGCCGGCTGTTAGCTTCTGTTAGCTCTGGCTTGGTAGCCGGTTGTTAGCTTCTGTTAGCTCTGGCTTGGTAGCCGGCTGTTAGCTTCTGTTAGCTCTGGCTTGGTAGCCGGCTTTTAGCTCCTGTCTGGCTAGGGCCAGTTCACTTCCAGTTAGCTCTGGCTTGGTAGCCGGCTGTTAGCTCCTGTCTGGCTAGGGCCAGTTCACTTCCAGTTAGCTCTGGCTTGGTAGCCGGCTGTTAGCTTCTATTAGCTCTGGCTTGGTAGCTGGCTGTTAGCTCATGTCTGGCTAGGGCCAGTTCACTTCCAGTTAGCTCTGGCTTGGTAGCCGGCTGTTAGCTTCTGTTAGCTCTGGCTTGGTAGCCGGTTGTTAGCTTCTGTTAGCTCTGGCTTGTTAGCCGGTTGTGAGCTCTTGTTAGCTCTGGCTTGTTAGCCGGCTGTTAGCTCCCAATTGGCTATGTAGCCTCCTGTAGACTCCGGCTATGTAGCCTCCTGTAGACTCCGGCTATGTAGCCTCCTGTAGTCTCGGGCTAGGTAGCCTCCTGTAGACTCGGGCTATGTAGCCTCCTGTAGTCTCGGGCTATGTAGCATCCTGTAGTCTCCGGCTAGGTATCCTCCTGTAGTCTCGGGCTATGTAGCCTCCTGTAGTCTCCGGCTAGGTAGCCTCCTGTAGTCTCCGGCTAGTTAGCTTCCAGTTAGCTCTGGCTTGGTAGCCGGCTGTTAGCTTCTGTTAGCTCTGGCTTGGTAGCCGACAATGCCAGTCTGTATGGCTGCGCTGATGTCTCTCTAAACTGCCAGACATTTAGAGCGGGGGTTTTCTTTACTTTCTTTTTCCTTAATCCAATTTTGCGGCCTCAACCGCTCCACCAGCAATGCCCACAAAAACGCAGATGCCTTTTAATTTGCCACTGCTTTCCACTGAGGGCCATACAGATCAATATCCCTTGTCTGGCGCATCCTTTATATAACTTTAGCTGAAAAGCAGTAACCAGCAATTGATTCAATCTGCATGGCTTCCAGAATATAGCTATACCGATTTACCTCAGACGAGAGCAGGGCGAGGCCAGCGCCGTCGCACATTGTGATAGAAAGCAGTCCACGAATTCAATAAGTATTTCAACAAAGTTGTTTTAATTAGAAAAAGTAAGTTACAAAGATTCTGTCTTGAAAATGTCCAATCCAGTTCAAATAAGTATAAAACAAAACATCTCTCTCTTAGCATAGCAAAAACTATCTTTGTCGCTATCATTTTAAAAGATTTAGAGCATCTAAAAAAACAGAGCTTTGTCATAGGGACTCCACTCTGAAAAATTGCCAGGCCATGCCCCATACACCGCTCGACATTGCCTGGCTCTATAAAAACTCTTCAAAGTGGAAAAGTCTAAAATCTGACTGGGATCAAGCGAGCTGGCCTTTATATACAGGTTCTGCATCATATCAAGACCTCTTACTATTGGTCTAAATACAGTGATGTCATAGTGATGTCATTCTACCAGCCAATCAACACATAACACATAGAAATTACCACTCCTCCCTTTTCCAGCCGTTACTGTAACTTGAGAAAGTAATAGATTTCTTATGGCTGGGGAAAGTCCCTAGGATTCCATCTGCCTCAGCACGGGTCCCGGCCTTTCAATTGGAGTAGCCTGTACGCCTATATATATATATTAAGGCTGTCAAATATATCGCGTTAATATCGCGTTAACTCCCGATTCTATTAATGCCACTAATTTTTTTAACTCAAGATTAACTAAAAAAAAAAGGTGTATTATTGATGCTCTCATTGATACTATGTTTGTTTCTGAAGTGTGTGTGTGTGTGTGTGTGTGTGTGTGTGTGTGTGTGTGTGTGTGTGTGTGTGTGTGTGTGTGTGTGTGTGTGTGTGTGTGTGTGTGTGTGTGTGTGTGTGTGTGTGTGTGTGTGTGTGTGTGTGTGTGTGTGTGTGTGTGTGTGTGATATAGAGAGAGAGGGGGGTGAGAGAGATGAGGAAGGGGCAAAAGAGAAAAAGAGCTGGGAGAGTGTGTGTGTGAGGGAGAGAGGGGTGTGTGTGATTAATCAGCCCTTGTGTGTGTGAATGTAACAAGTTCCTAACGTTTTCTTTCCCCTATTATTTCATGCACACTTTATTCATTGTTTTAAATTATTATTTTCTTTTAAGTTATTTTGTGCATCACTCTGTTTTGAATTTGATGCAAATTTGCAATGCATGAGGGTCATCCTTTTGTGTTAAATGGCTGCACAAAGCAAGCATTTGTTGACTCGCATGTTGATAAGAGTATTAAAACTTGGAACTTGAAAAAGATCTGTTTAAGGTATAAAAAAAAAAAAAATGCAATTAATTTGCGATTAATCGCGAGTTAACTATGGACAATCATGCGATTAATTGAGTTAAATATTTTAATCGTTTGACAGCACTTATATATATATATATATATATATATATATATACATACTAGTATATATACTAGTATCGCGCGATAATATAATTAACGCATTAATCATTTTTTTTTTTTTTTTTTTTACCTTTATTTACCCAGGGTAGGTTCGCTGAGCACAGATGATCTTTTTCAGGAACGCCCTGCTTCACATTCACACAGTTCCATTCACACCTGGGAGCTGCCCAGTACAACCACAGTTGACACCATTGGCCACTGAGCAACTCCACTGGAGCAGTTGATTCAAGCCATGTCACATAGTTCAAGTTTGAAATGATTCTTTCTGTTTTGCTCCTGAGAGATTGAATTGATTGATTGAATTGATTGATTGATTGATTGATTGATTGATTGAAAACTTTATTAACAGATTGCAGAATGGGTACAGTACAGTACAGCTCAATACATACAATTGTTAAGGGGATGCAGACCAGAGAAAGACTTTCGTCTTGTTTACATCAGGGTCCCCCATTTTCAATTCATCGTAACATATATGACATACATGACATACAGATAGACAGTACTGCTACATCTATACATTTATGACATACCAGATTTGCAATTACAGTACTGTTTGTGATACAAAAAGAGTCCAGAAAAAAAGAGTATATAAATTTGACGTAGAAACTGTACATTGGATTGGGTAGGTGGGGGTGGGGGGGGACTGTACATTGAGTGCTAGATACTGTACTGTACTGGTAATATTATTTATTTGTGTTAACTTCTGAATAAAACAACTTATTAAACACAAGTACATCTTATTGAACATTATTTTGATATTTCATTACCAATTATCATAGCAAAATAGCTTTTTCAAACAGTCTGTAATGCATTTTGGAAACGGGAGATGGGCTCATGGTGTAATGGGCCACCTGCCTGAGAAACATAAGGAGGAAAGAAAAAGTAAGGACTTACTTCTGGTCATTATTTGGGTAGAACACACATATTTTGAATGCCTTCGGCAGTTATTTTTTTTTATTTTTTTTTTAGTCATTTTAATCTAGATTAATCTAGATTAAATCCAGGATTGCAGATAGATTAATCTAGATTAAAAAAATTAATCTATGCCCATCTCTAATATATATATATATATATATATATATATATATATATATATATATATATATATATATATATATATATATATATATATATATACATGTACAATACAGACATATACCCAATACAGATGTATACACATCATACATGTGTTCTCCCTCTGCCTCAGGACTGCAGTTAACTCTGCAGGCAGCGATTCTCTGTCAAGGTCACATTCCTGGCTTCACAGAACAGTAAGAGAAGAGGCCTCTTCTCTTTCCATTCTCCAGGACTACACAATATATTGTAGTCTTACACAAGTTACTGTTTTTAGAGTCTATAGTTATAGTTCTTACAGTTTTACACAAGTAGGAGGACGAATACAAATACATTCTTCATAATTACTGACACTTAAGTCATCTCTTAACATATGCTTAGATTGAAAACAGATATATATAATAAACATATGCTTAATCCTTTATATCTTACAAGTGACAGGGAGAACAGGATGTCATAATAAAAAGTGTCACTAGTTGTTTGTGGCACTTCAACACCGCCTCTGTCATCCTGGTCGGTCACTTTCCACTGTCTTAATAGCGTCTGTACGGGGGGACGAGATGGCAATTGCGGGGTCACGTGGCTGTGACTCTCCACAGTTAGTTAGTTAGTTTCCTTATTTTGTTCATTCCCATGAAGGAGATGTCATAACACTTGCATCAATAACACTGAACAAAATTAGCCTACTGCATTCTGCTGTACATACTTGCTTCTCCCTTCCACTCTCCCCAAACCTCTGCCTCTCCCTCGGCCTTGTGGCCTGGGTTGCTCCAGCTCCGGCTGACTGTCGGTATCTTCGAGTCCTGACTGCATGGCTGGCATCCAATCATATTGCCTGGAAATAAAGTTAGTTAGTTATGTAACACTGTTTACCACTGACCTGCTAACACTTTCGTCTTGTTTACATCAGGGTCCCCCATTTTCAATTCATCATAACTTATATGACATACAGATAGACCAGGGGTGGGCAATTATTTTTCCCAGGGGGCCGAATGAGCAACTGAAAATATGTTGGAGGGCCGGGCCAAAATTCCAAACTCAATTATGCATAATATACATTTTATTTCTATATAAAAAGCAGTAAATGGCATCGTTTTGACCCCTGGTAAGAGTGTATGTTATTATTTGGCAATTAAAAGGTGAGGTTAGCTTTCAAAAATATCATTTATTCAAATAGAATTTATTTCCAAAATGATAAACAAAATGTGAAACATTAATAACAAAGGGCATTTTGAGTTTCATATACTATTGAAACAAGGATTTTCTTAGCTTTCTAAAGACATCACATCATCTTATAGCAAAAATAAACAAGACATGTCACTGAACTGTGTAAAGAAAAGTGTCCCAGTTTGTAGCCTTTTTTACTTTACATGCCTATATTAAACATTTAATGTTTTCAGAACTGTGCAGAAAAAAGAAAGAAAATATCAAGTGTCCCATTTCATTTGTTATATTTCCACATTTTAGTGTTCTTCAGTTCTTTTTTTTTCATTCAGTGTGAGAAATCCAGTCTCTGTTGAGCTTTAACAAGTCCATCAAAGTCAGGTTGCATGTCTGAGGTGGAGATGCGAAGCACAGCTGCCAGATGTTCATCAGTGAGAGAGGATCTGTACCTGGACTTGGTAAACGTCATGACTGAGAATGTCTGTTCACATATGTAGGTGGATCCAAAGAGAACCAACATCTTCTGAGCATGTCTCCTCATGTTTGGAAAGTTCTCCTCCTTGAGAGCAGAGTAGAACTCTAGCATTGATGCTGACTTAAAGTGCTCTTTCAGTAGTGAATCAGACTGCAGGTCAATGAGTTCAAGCTGAACAACTATCAACACTGCAGGTAAAGGGAGAGGAAACCAGCTGCATTTCATCCTCAACCTTTTTGAAATCTTGAAAACGCCTTGAAAATTCATCATGCAGTGCTCCCAACATGGATGAGTACCTGTGCCGGTGATGAGCTGATGGTTTGACTTCTTTCAGGGTTTTCATGTGTTTGAGATTGTTGCTGCCTAGTTGCCTTGAAATTAATTGCAACTTTTTCATGAAGGCTTTCACATGGCTATGCATTTCATGAGCAAAAATGCCCTTGCCCTGCAGTTGTGTGTTCAGTAGGGATGGGTACCGTTCACATTTGAACCGATACGGTACCGGTACCTGTGAATCGATACCGGTACCCAACGGTACCTTTTTTCTGTACTTTAGTCTCTAAAAATGTAATCTACCTACCTCAGTTATGAAAAAAAAAATCAAAACTTCAAATAACCACACTTTCGACCGTTTTTGGCTTGCCCCAACTGCTTTGTTGTTGAATCAAGTCAAATCCTAGGTAAGCGTATATTGTGCGTGTGAACGTTGACATGAAAAGAAAAAAAAATTAAAAATATATATAAAAAAAAAATAATAATAATAATAAAAAAATATATATATATATATTATCATGTAATCTTTCGCGGGCCGGTCAGAATCATCCCGCGGGCCGGGGGGGGGGGGGGGGGGGGGGGGGCCCGAGCCATACAATGCCCAGGTCTGACATAGACAGTACTGTTACATCTAGACATTTATGACATACCAGATCTACAAATATACAGTACTGTTTATGAGTACAAAAAGAGAGTATATACATTTGAGGGGGAAGAAACTGTACATTGGAGGAGGTTGGGTAGGTGGGGTGGGGGGGGGGTAGGGGGGTGGGAAACTGTACTTTGGAGGGGGTTGGGTTTGGACATTTACAGGGTCCAGTTTCGAATTGCAGTCTCTTGCAGACACACTACTGTGGTCTTTATACTCAGAGAGAGAGAGAAAGAGAGAGATTTTATTTTATTTTAGAAAAACATTTATTTACATAAAATCACTACAAGGTGTGTCTCAATACAGTTACATACATACACATTGTATCTCACATCATACATGTGTTCTTATCACTCAAAAACCACATGAGATTTCACATAAAAACAGTGTTAAAACACAGCTGCCCATCTACAACACAACAAATAACTTCCTTGAAACTCCACCGAAACACAAATTCATCAATATTATTCATTAGGGAATAAAACCTAAAATCCACTCTGACCCTGGCTCTTACCAATGCTTTAAACATTGGCATCAGCTCACCACCTAAGCCATTCTCGATTTGTATCTTTCAGGTCTTATAGATGGCCATTTTGGCTTGACCCACAACAAAATTCAACATTTGCCACTTCATTACATTGTTTTTTTTGTAACCAGCCCCAAACACAAAAGCTATTTCACTCCAACTCTCACCACATTTCAAAAACACATTATTCAATGTTTCGAACAGACCTTCAAGTCTTTTGCATTCTAAAAAACAATGAAAGATTGTTTCTGGCTCCTGACAAAAAGGACAACAAATTGTTACAGTGGGGTTTAATTTAGCAACAAAACAATTAACTGCTACTGCCCCTTTCACCTGTCCTTTTGTTTAGCGGTGGCTTATACAACACTCTCCACACTGGTGTCCATGTATCTTGTACCCTCAGTCTCTCTCTCCACACAGTGTCAGTTCTTCCACTCAATTGAGATTTATGCAACGCTTTGACACAATATTTATACAAATGTTTCCCATTTAACATATACAGGTTCGTAGGTAAAACAAATAAGCAACCCAACATGGGTCCCATCAGTGCTGTTTGGTCAATTTCAATACCCAACTCAGGGAACGGATCTCCCTCGTCAGGACTTTCTGTTCCATTGGAGTATTCTCGTAACATGCCTTGTTCCTCTGTGCTCAGTTTTCCATTCCATGCATTTAAAATGTCTCTGATATGACGGGATGACCTCAGACCCAGTAGAGAAGCCACTGCCACTGTGTTGTGAAGTCCTGGCCCAGCTACATCCACTACATGCCTCAGTTTTACTGCCCCCACTGAGCACAAACGCTGGACAAGCCCAGGCCTACTATTGTCTTGAATGTCTAGCCGGGCCCCATAAATCAAAGGTTCTTCTAGCAGCCAGAACAGTGATGTTTCCAGCTCCAGTCTGTTCCATTTAAATAAAAACCATGCTCTAAAAAGACTGATAAAAAGGAGGCATTCCACACCAATGTGCAAAATTACAGTTAGTTAAAAACAGAGATGCATCCAAACCCACCCCTTCCACTCTCTTTAAAATGGCACTCATTACATGTTTCCAGACAACATTGTCACCTCCTATTAAAAACCGCTGGATATGCTGCAATCTAAAAGCTGCCTTTCTACTCTCCAGGTGCACTAAACCCTGATCCCCCTCCTCCTTCGGCAGATAAAGTACACTCTGTGGCACCCAATGCAAATTATTGCAGACAAAAAGGAACCATTACAGACTGCGCTTTTCCTAGTAATCCAGCAGGGGGCTCCAGACATTTTAGCTTGTGCCAGAGAGTTGATGCAACCAAGTTATTGATGATCAGAGCCCTCCCTCTGTAAGACATTTGGGGTAACAGCCACCTCCACTTGTTCAACTTCCCCTCTACCTTTTCTACCACTCCTTCCCAGTTTTTCTGTACCGTCTGATCATCACCTAAGTAAACCCCCAGGTTCTTTAATCCCCCCCTCTTCCAGCTTAAACCTCCTAGCAACTGAGGAAGACCTGTCGCCCACCTCCCAACTGCTACAGTCTCACTCTTTTCCCAGTTCACTTTCACAGCTGACATCTTTCCAAAATGTTCAACAATGTTGCCCAAAACCGTCACATCTTGTTGATTTTTAATGATCACAACAATATCATCTGCATATGCAGATCAAATAAAATGTGTATTAAAATCAGGTAAAAACAGGCCATTTATGTTAGCACGAACATTGTGCAACATAGGTTCAATGGAAAAAGCATACAGCATACCAGACATAGAGCAACCCTGTCTTATACCCCGAGTTGCTTTAAAAGGTTTACTCAAAACACCATTAATTTTCAGCACGCTCTCAATGTCTTCCACAAGTAATTTGCTGTACAGTATAGCTAGCTTGAGCTGGGTAGGGTAGTTTTTAAAAATTCCGATGCTCATTGAAAGCCCTGTCTTTCCTTCATCATAATGACTACAACATGATGGCCGCTCTAAATTTGCTAGCTATTGAATACAATTCCTAAACTGATATTTCTTTAACTGCCACACACGAGATATCTCGGGTTTATTTTTATGTGGTTGAAAGCCACTCACGAGATTTCTCGGAATTATTATTTTTTTTTTTTTTTTAGCGATCTGAAATCATCATCATTGCATCACGCGAGCCTACCCGAGTATACACGAGCACCGCCGGAGATTCTATGTGGAAAAAAGCTCCCCCTATCGTCTTTCAGATGACATAAGGGATTTTGGAATGGACTCAATGAAAATGGATGAGGAAAAAAATCCGGTACTCCACATTTTCCAGTCCACTGATCCAGGCGGGGTTACCACAGTTCATTCTGGAGCCTCTGAGCCCCGCTGATCATGGAGTTCTACTGTATCGCGTTGGATCTATACACTTATCGATTTTTTCGAATGGTGATCAGGAATTGGAATATACCAGTTGGATACCATCTGATGTCAGGTAAGGACTCTATGTTATCAGTGTTAGGATAATCAGACTAATTTTGATGAAGTTATAAGCTGTTTTGTGAAATGGGCTCTTTCGGTTTCACTGAAAAGTCCAAGAGGAAATCAACGCGGCGATTATCCGTGCGCGGCCCGAATGTGCTTGCGTGCACGTATAATATTGATCATCTAGCGTTTATTTGAAAACGATTCATAAAAAGGCCGACGAATATCAACGTTGTGGATTATTCCAGTAAAAGACGATTTTCATAGAATGGTCCAGAATGGGCTGTTTTTTATCTTAAAACGGGTGCTTTTCTAAATGCTCTGAAACGGAAATGACGCGATAAAAAACCAATCTGCCTTGACAGCACTGACTGGAAAATAGTCTTTGATAATGCGATGGGCAGATTAGACACCGCCTACCTCCGGTCAATGGTCTCTAACTACACACCCTCAAGACCCCTACGCTCTGCATCTTCTGGCCGCCTCAGACCTACTCCTATCCAAGGGTCATCAAAGAGAAGCCGCCTATTCTCAGTCCTTGCCCCACAATGGTGGAATGAACTACCCACCCCAGTTAGGACAGCCGAATCCCGTCCAATCTTTCGCCGTCGACTAAAGACACACTTCTTCTTTCACCATCCTGCCAGGACCTTGACCTCTTCCAGGTAGGCCCTCTCGTCGTTGGCAGAGATCAGGCCCACCACCACTGTGTCGTCAGCAAATTTGATGATTGTATTGCTACTCCGCTGAGCCACACAGTCGTGTGTGTACAGGGAGTAGAGGAGGGGACTCAGAACACAGCCCTGGGGGGCCCCTATGTTGAGGGTGATGGATGAGGAGGTGCAGTTGCCTGCTCTCACCACCTGGGGTCTGCCAGTCAGGAAGTCCAAGACCCACTGGCAGAGGTCATAGTTCAAGCCCAGGTCCCTGAGCTTGGCTATGAGTATGGAGGGGACTATGGTATTGAATGCCGAGCTGTAGTCGATGAATAGCATTCTCACATAGTTCCCCTGCCTCTTGTCCAGGTGTGATGCTGCTGTGTGCAGCACATGGGCTATGGCGTCCTCCGTGGACCTGTTGGGGCGGGTGGGGTTCTCTGGGGATCTTCATTCCCTGTCCAACAGGCTGATCACGCCGCCTGAGTGCAGCCAGCCTGAGCCAACATGCCAACAACACTGTTTTTTTCACTGGTAGTTTGTGGAAATTAACCAACTTTCCTCTCTCTCACATGGTAAAATTAGTTTGAACAGCCAGGAGCAATACAAACAGAACCACCGCGGTCCCGTTGTTTTGTAGGCAACATTTTATTTACTGACTGACCCATTCACTATAGGCAGCTAACCAGCAGTGTATACACCAAACAAGCCCCATGACGTCAGCAACAAAATGGCCGCGCCCATAATGATAAATGCTTCAAAAATGCACATAACAAATAGTTTTTTCTTAGAAACTGCTTATTTTTATAACGTGATTTTTTCTGTGGCTTATCTAAATACTAATGTGATGCTATGAATATGTATTTATCGCACTGCTTCATCTCCACTTTAATGCCTAAACTTAACCGGCGAAAGAATGCATGTTAAAAAAAAATTAAAAATTTAAGGGATTCGAACTTGTCACCAACAGACCGCAGGACCGCAGCGCTGCCAGTTGAGCTAAGCTTCGAATGAAAATCATCTGGGATTACGGCTACATAATGCCGCAAGCTCTGCTGCAAGCTCTGTCGCTCCGCTCTGCGGCTGCCGCGCCTGCCGCGGGGCGTGTCGCAGCCAATCAGGGAAAACGCGGAAGCACTCGGGCGTACTCTTCCTCTGGGAATAAGCAATAAGCGTCCTGGGTGATGTCTCCCTCGGGCCACCACAGGAAGCGCAGGAGATCTGTCTTCATCAGGAACACGCACTTGGTAGTACATCTTTTCAATGTCAGCCATCATGGCGATCGGCTCCTGTCTGAAGCGAGTCAACACTCCGACCAGGGTGTTCGTTAGGTCTGGTCCTTGTAGAAGCTCACTGTTCAATGAGACTCCTTGGTAGCTGGTGGCGCAGTCAAACACCACACAGATCTTTTTCTTCTCCGGGTGGAAGACTCTGTGATGGGGAAGGTACCATACTTTCCCATCCTAATGACTTAACAGTCTTGTTGGTACTTTCACTGCATATCCTGCGTTAAACATGTCACACATGAAGCTGGTGTACTCTGCATGGAACTCAGGATTCCTCTTCAGCTTGGTCTTGAGGTTTAGTGCTCTTTGCATAGCAGCACTTCGATTGTTTGACATTTGGACACTCGGTCTCTTCAACGGAAGATTTATGTAGTAATGTCCATCCACATAGCGTGCAAAGCCTGACACAAGATCCATGAAACGATGGTCCTGTTGTGACATCTCTAACTTGTCATCACAGTTTAGTTCGGGAAAGTCATGGTTATATTGCTGGAGAAGAAGCCGTTCCATACCCTCAGTCTCAACAGCAATTCTGTTCACTGCAGCACTTGATTGTTCACCGTCACTCGCTGTAGTGTCCGTTGGCTCTTCCAGTGGACCATTCAGAATCCACCCAAGAGCAGTCTTGACCCCATATGGTCAGTTTGCTTGGCTGTGGATCACTTTCCATGGCTCTAGCAGCTTGTGTTCTCTTGTTCCGATGAGAAGCTCCACTTCGGCGTTGATGCGTGGCAACCTGACTTCGTTGAGGTACGGCCATTTATCAACATCCTTTTGTTGTGGAACATTCTTCACGGAGACGGGGATGTTCCTCTGTGTGAACACTTTGGACAGTTCAATGAAGTTATTCTCCTCTAACCCACTAACTTCCAAGTCAGTGAGGATGTAGTTGTCCACTCGCTTCTTTGCATTGATGGTGCTTAGCACTAGCTCTGTCTTTCTGCCTTGACTGTTCAATCGCTCTGCCAGTGTCTCTGTACAAAATGTCGCAGAGCTGCCTGGGTCCATGAATGCATAAACCTCCACAGCTTTGTTGCTTTTCTTGTTCTTTACTCTGACGGGCACTATGGCGAGCATGCAGTTGTCTCCGGCCCCAGTGCAGGCACTTAGCACTTTGTTTTCTTCTGTACTGGCTGCGTTTCCTTGGGAGGCGGGTTCATCTTCTTTTGAGGCAACTTCCGTAGTCTTCTCCTTTGCACCTTTGTCTTGCTTTGCAAAGTGTAGCATGCTGGGATGCTTCATGTTCACATTTTCTTTTTACACTCCTTGCTAAGGTGGCCTTTCACCAGGCAGCCGAAACATAAGCTGTTCCTCTTCAGAAACTCCACTCTTTCCTTATGTGTTTTTTCTCTCAGCTTGCGACATTCTTCCAGGGTGTGACCTTTCTCACAGAAGACACATGGCTTTGTAAAGCACAGTTGAAGGATGTAGCATCTTTTGACTTTGATGATTCGCCTTTTTCATCATCAACTTGTTCAGCACTGGTTGCGAAGCTGCTTCCCCTTTTAGATTATCTTTGTTCTTTCTTTCCATGCTGAGGTTTCTTTGTAACTTTCTTGTCAGCTGTTGCAGAGTCGAGATCTCCAAAGAGAGGGTCAGGTGTGATCTTTGCTTGGCGATCTACGAAGCTCACCAGATCTGTAAACTTGGCTCGCCTCCGACGGCGTTCTTGAAGGTCATATGCATGAACTCTCCATCACTCTCTCATCTTGAATGGCAGCTTAGCAACAACCGTCCTCATGGTCGTCGGATTGTCCATCTCTTCCATATAATCGACATCTTCCATAGCGTTGTGACAGCTCACAAGAAACACTAAAAAAGCACTGAGGGCTTTCCCATCTTCTGACTTTATCAACGGCCACTTGCAAGCCTTGTTTATCAAAGCGTCTGCAATCTTCAGCGGGTCTCCATAATGTTCGTGAAGCAGCCTCACTGCCTCTGAATATCCACGCGCTGCAGTCATATGGTGAATGAATGAATGAATGAATGAAAACTTTATTTAACAGATTGCAGAATGGGTACAATACAGTACGGCTCAATACACACAATTGTTAAGGGGATGCAGACCTGAGAAAGACGTTTGTCTTGTTTACATCAGGGTCCCCCATTTTCAATTCATATCGACATTTATGACATACACAACATACATGACATTTATGGCATAGGGACATACAGGTATTTAGTACTGATACATTTGTGACATAAACGGTATTCAAATATACAGTACTGTTACCCATAGATCCTGACAGAGTATATACATATGATGGGGAGGGGACTGTACATTAGGAGGGGGTGGGCGGGTGGGAGAGAAATATACATACGGTGGGGTGGAGACTGTACATTTGGAGGGGGTGGGTGGGTGGGAGAGAAATATACATACGGCGGGGAGGGAATATATACATGTGGTAGGGAGGAGACTGTCTATTAGGAGGTGGTGGGGGGTTTGGGCATTTACGGTAGCCAGTTTCGAATTGCAGCCTCCCGTAGGTGCTCTTTAAGAGCGGTTTTGAATGTGGGTAAGGATTCACATTCCGTTACAGCTTTGGGTAGGGCGTTCCACATTGATGTGGCATAATTGCGAAACGTGTTTAGTCCCTTGTTTGAGCCGAATCTGGGTTTAACATGATTTGTTGAGCTTCCTCTGGTGTAGTGGTTGTGGTATTCACTGACCTTTGGGAAGTATTTTGACATGTACATGGGTACCTTAGTTGTATAGTGTATCTTGTAGACCAGGCCCATTGCAAGTTGCTCTACTCTGTCGTCTACTCTAAGCCATCCTAGGTTGTCAAAGTGGGCAGGGGTGAGGTGGGTTCTGGGGGTAAGGTCAAGTAGTAGTCTGACCAGTTTGTTTTGTGATGTTTGTAATCTTGTTTTTAGCGCCTTTGAGGTGCTTAGGTACCATGAGGTGCAAGCATAGTCGTAGTACCCTTGAATGATCGCTCCTGCCAGTCTTCAGGGTATTCTTGTTTACCAGAGAGGAGTGGCAGCTCTTCACGATGTCCTGTGGTTCCCCTCTGGTGTACTCCTCTAAGAAGTACAGTTTGTCAGCGCTGCTGTCGGCTCGTGCATCAATAGAATGATTGAAAGCTCTCATAAAGGATCTGAACTCTAATGGTTCTCCAATGAACACTGGCACGTCTCTTTGTGGCAAGCGAGAGAGCTCCTGGTTCTTTGCGGGCATTTCAGCGAGGTCTGTCTCTCGCTGCATGAGCCGATATATTTCCCTAGCACTGTCCATTTGTTGCGGACTGTCATCGTGTAGTTGATGATCATCGTATTGTTCCTTATCAGGTCTCAGCTGAGCATTTCTTTGCTTGGATGTACTTTTCACTGGAAACATGGAAATTTCTTTCTTTTGTGGCTTGGTGGGTTGGGCGCCATTTGTGCAGCCATACCCAGCTTCAGACTCCAGAAGAGAGTACTGCAGTACAGGTATATGGTGAAAGAAGACATGATACAGGTCATAAAATTATAGTGCAGTGGGGAAGTAAAAAAATAAAATTGGCAGTGTAAACAATATAACAAACTCTTGAGTATGTGCATATGAGCAAGTAGGCAGTGTAAATAAGTCAAGGTGCAGATGAGGGTATGTAGTGAGTTGGAGTCTGAACTCTGCAGTACTCTCTTCTGGGCTGTTGAATGTAGAATTCTGGTGGATCCTGCTGGACTTCACCCTAATCGATAAATGGCGAGAGCATGGATAAAAAAAAAATTATTATTCATCATACAGTACATACATGAAGGCAATATATTTGGAATGCAATTCATCACAGCTGATCCAACACACATTCAACGGCATAGATAGCCTATAGAAACGGGCAAACAATGGTAAACAATGAAGACACTTTTATGCTATATTCTTTGGTCATAGACCTGTTCATATGACCTGAACTTCTGAGTAAACAAAATAGGTTAGCCAATTTACGACTAGCCTAATGTAGTCTCGTTTATTATGTAACGCTGTGATTGATGCACGCCAACAGGGACTCGTCCAAACTCTGTTGGCATGCATCACAGTCACGAAAGGGGCTAGCGTTACACAATAAATGAGTTATAATAATACCATGAGTGTGGATTCACTCGCCCAAACCCTGTAGCCATGCATCGCAGTCACGAAAGGGGCTAACTAGGTCGATAGTCCAGCAACGTTATGTCCTATTCATCAATCTCACAATATTCGCTAACGTTAGACAGTCATGGTATCCATAATAACTTCAATCCGTTCGGATCCTTTGAATGAAATGAAAATGTAAACAAACACTGGCCTCACGTTAGAAAGTAGCACTGGTGACGTGAAATCACTGAGCCCAGAGAGGAGTGGTTCGGCAAAAAATAGTTCAGAGTTTTTATTTCTCGACGTGGTAAATACACAGGCCACAACATGTTTACAGGAAAGTTTTGGAGTTGTATTTGGAGTGTATTTTGTGACTGTATGGGACTGTAGGGAACTTCAGGGTAAAGGTCTGCCCCACTTCCAGTGATGAAGCTAAGCTACGCTAACGGTGCAGGCGTTCCCTAAGCCTAATGCATGCAGAGAGACAAAAAAGGTATGTATCTTCTTGTCTAACTCCAGGGAAGATGTTAAATAAGCTAATTTCCCCAAATGTTGGAGTTTTCCTTTAAACCCAGATTCGGCTCAAACAAGGGACTAAACACGTTTCGCAATTATGCCACATCAATGTGGAATGCCCTACCCACAGCTGTAAAGGAATGTGAATAACTACCCACCTTCAAAACCACTCTCAAAGAGCACCTACGGGAGGCTGCAATTCGAAACTGGCCCCTGTAAATGTCCAAACCCAACCCCCCAGCAATGTACAATTTCCCTTACCCCCCCCCACCCAACCACCTCTAATGTACAGTTAACCCCCCCACAACTCTTTTTGTACTCATAAACAGTACTGTATATTTGTAGATCTGGTATGTCATAAATGTCTAGATGCAACAGCCAACAGTACTGTCTACCTGTATGTCATGTATGTCATATATGTTATGATGAATTGAAAATGGGGGACCCTGATGTAAACAAGACGAAAGTCTTTCAATGGTGTGCATCCCCTTAACAATTGTGTGTATTGAGCTGTACTGTATTGTACCCATTCTGCAATCTGTTAATAACATTTTCAATCAATCAATCAATCAATCAATCAAACAACAGATTATGCACTCAAAAAACTGAGCACCCTCCAACCTAACAAGGCCACTGGCCATGACAACATCCCCTCCAAATTCCTCAGAGACTCAGCAGCCGCCATCACCCCAGTCATCACACACATAATAAACCTCTCCATAAAACAGGGACACGTGCCCAAGGACTTCAAAATTGCGAGTGACCCCCCTGGACAAAAAAGGCAGCAAATTAGACCCAGGTAACTACCGCCCTGTTTCTATTCTTACCTCCATCTCGAAAGTCATGGAAAAAATTGTCTACGAACAGGTCGAAAAGTACCTTGCGGAATAAAATCTAATCTATGAATTCCAATCTGGCTTCAGAACATCCCACTCCACTGACACATGCCTTCTCTATTTGAACGACCACATCAAACAAGAGGTGGACGCGGGCAAATACTGCGGCATGGTCATGCTGGACCTACAAAAGGCCTTCGACACTGTCAATCACTCCATTCTGATTGACAAGCTAAAAGCACTTTGTTTTGATAGTCTATCAGTGAGCTGGATGCAATCCTACCTGGATGGGAGAGAACAGATGGTGGAGGTAAACGGTACTCTACCACCCCCCCCCTCCCAGTGAGCTGTGGTGTTCCACAAGGAAGCATACTAGGACCGCTACTGTTCCTAATTTATGCAAATTACATGTCGTCAGCTTGTTTCTGCAACTTGTTCTTGTTCGCGGACGACTCAGCCCTGCTGGTCTCTGACAAGAACAGGTTACAGGTTAAAAAACCCTCAACTCAGAACTCGGCATAATCTGCACCTGGCTCGCTGATAACAAACTATCATTACACCTGGGTAAAACCATTCTTCAGATCAAATAACAAACTCAGCAATACCCACATCTTCTCAGTTACAGTGGGTGACAATATTGTCACAAGGAAAGATGAAATTACATACCTGGGTTCCATCCTAGGGGCAAATCTTTCCTGTGACAAAATGGCATCCAATGTAATCAAAAAAGTCAACCAACGAACTAGATTCTTGTACCGGATCTCCTCTCTGGTAAACAAGAATACCCTGAAGACTGGCAGGAGCACTCATCCAAGGACTATGACTATGCTTGTTACCAAAGCACCTCAAAGGCGCTAAAAAAAAAGATTACAAACATCACAAAACAAACTGGTCAGACTACTACTTGACCTTACCCCTAGAACCCACCTCACCCCTGCCCACTTTGACTACCTAGGATGGCTTAGAGTAGATGACAGAGTACAGCAACTTGCAATGGGCCTGGTCTACAAGATACACTACACCACACAGGTACCCATGTACATGTCGAAATACTTACCAAAGGTCAGTGAATACCACACCCACAACACCAGAGGGAGTTCCACAAATCATCATGTGCAACCCAGATTCTGCACAAACAAGAGACTAAACACGTTTCACAATTATGCCACAACAATGTGGAATGCCCTACCCACAGCCGTAAAAAAAATGTGAATCCTTCCCTACCCACATTCAAAACCGCTCTTAAAGAGCACCTACGGGAGCTGCAATTCAAAACTGGCCACCGTAAATGTCCAAACCCCCCCCCCCCCACCCCCTCCTAATAGACAGTCTCCTCACCATCATATGTATATATTTTCTGTTAGGATCTCTGGGTAACAGTACTGTATATTTGTATATCGTATATGGCACAAAATGTAACAGTACTATATACCTGTATGTCATGTATGTCCCTATGCCATAAATGTCATGATGTCATGTATGTTGTGTATGTCATAAATGTCACTATGAATTGAAAATGGGGGACCTTGATGTAAACAAGACAAGCGTCTTTCTCTTAACAATTGTGTGTATTGAGCCGTACTGTATTGTACCCAGGGCTTGACATTAACTTTTTGGCTCACTAGCCACTGTGGCTAGTGGTTTTCCAAAGTCACTAGCCACTCAGCATTTTCACCAGCCAAAAATCACCACACTAAATAATTTTTTCATCAATACGTTCCCATTTTATAGCGTGATGATGAATAGGTTTAAAATCAAAATGCATATGATCGGTATCATGTTCCACCATGAATGCATGAAAGGAGGGGGGGCGGGGGACGTTGTTTCTGATTATTGATTACCAATAACGACATTCGCTATTGTAGCATCATACACTGATGTGTCATGATGTCATGATGTCATGTATGTTGTGTATGTCATAAATGTCACTATAAATTGAAAATGGGGGACCCTGATGTAAACAAGACAAACGTCTTTCTCTGGTCTGCATCCCCTTAACAATTGTGTGTATTGAGCCGTACTGTATTGTACCCATTCTGCAATCTGTTAAATAAAGTTTTCATTCATCTATCGGCTGGTTGGCTATGCTAACAAGGCCTGATCAGCATGAAATCGTTCTTACCTGTGGCCGGTTGGATCCCAAAAAGGATTTCCCAGTTATTGATCGCCATCTGGTAGATCAATATGTCCATTGGCTGATGCTATATTCCTTTACTGCATACTGAATTCGGCGTCGCAAAAGGTATTCCATGCGATCTGATGAAGGCATAGCTTCACGCTAACAGAAAAAGTAGGCCTGAATGAAAAAAATTAACATCCGGTCTGAAAACAAGGAGTACTCCATTCTCGAGACAGCACGACTACCAGGATCTGGCCGGTAATGCACTTTTCTGAATTGTTGTGGGAGTTGTAGTATTATGTAGTATCACTTGGATTGACTTAATTATTGCAGATGCCTACAATGTTTTTTTTTCATAGGAAAAAAGTCATCTGCCACTGTGGCCGGTAGAATGACAGAGTTACCGGCCACAGCCGAATTATACCAGCATTTGGCCGGTGGTCAGGTGTTAATGTCAAGCCCTGATTGTACCTATTCTGCAATCTGTTAAATAGAGTTTTCATTCATTCACGTTTGTGTATCCGTTGACCTCTATAGGTTGTGTTAAAGTGGTATGTGGTCCAGTTATGCTGCTAATTACGTTCTATTTAAGCATTACATCACGCGCAGGAGTGGTTTGTGAACAATAAACCATGCCTAGGGGTGGTCGTTAGACCCCCCTAGGCATGGTTTATTGTTCACAAATCATGACTGCAAGTGGTGTAAAGCTTTTATACAACTGCCACATTCATCCAACCTTATTTCTATACAATAAACACACATTAATCGAAGATTTATTGAAAAAACCATCCGCCAGAAAAAGTAGTTCCCACAACTACAAAAAAGACAATT